>NC_083445.1:11554190-11854190 GCF_020745735.1 Hemiscyllium ocellatum | reverse complement strand
AAGTAAACCATTCACCGGCTTGAGAGAAGGGACAGGCACCTGGGGGGAGATGGGTGGTGGTGAAGACACCTCAGTAGTGACCCTGCAATAAGGGCTGACTTCTGATCTCTTGTTGCCGCATTGATGCAGCGTCCCAACCAATGACCCCGTTGTTGAAGAGGGGCGCTCAAGGGTGACCCCAGAACATTCAAGCTACATCGAAAACTGCTCCAGCCAAAGTCTAAATGGGTGGAATCGAGAGGAAAAAAAAAATCAAAAATGTAAAAATACTGATATTGGGAGTGAAATCTGGGTTGTGCTCGGGAATGGAACACTTCCACTTTTTTTTGGCACTAAACGTCCGTGTCACATTTCTCACACATACGCGGGGCAGTAACAGTGCCCCATGCTCAGATAATACACCTTTGGAAAAGAGTGCCACGCCGGTTTTACAGCGTGAGGCTGCCCCCACCCCTCCACCACCCCCCAACATTCCCTGGGTCGGCACGCTGAGTTTCCGCTGCACGGGGAGAGGGAGCGGTGAATGGGCACCGAGAAAACTCAGCTCCAAGCAGTCGGACCACTCCGATGACAATTGCAGCACTGCTGAGATTCCGCACGGAGGCTTTTTTTTTGGGGGGGGGGGTGTTGCCTTTCGAATGACAGCCTGCCACTCGAGAACTTCTGGTTTAAAAAAAAATTGGGGGCGGGGGGGTGACAAAAGGTAGGTTTAAACACTCTTGCAAATCCTTAGTTGGGGAGTATACACTCTGTGCATCTCTTCTTGTCCCCCCCCCCCCCCCTCCAAAGCTTCCCTCACTTGATGTATGTCAGGTACTGCAATGGAACACTTTCTATTAGTAAACAACTGCTTCACAGAACAGACAACTAACACTCAGATCTATGAAACGACTGGAGACTCTCAGCCAGGGTGACCGACTCATCGCCTACCAGTTCGACCCCTTTTAAATACTGGTGGCTCCCACGTCTCACTGCCAGCACTATCCCCCAACTCTCCACCACCAGTGAGACCTTGATCCAGCCTCATCAGATCCCTTGGACCAGACAGCCGGGTGCCTAGGAGGGGGGTGGGCCAAGTCCCTGCTTCTCAGCCGCAGGAATACTGATGCACGTGGAATGACTAGGTGGGTTTATGCCTCTTTCTTGCTTTTTTTTTTGAAAAAATTAAAAAAAAAAGATAAAAAGGACTTCAACTGCAACGTAGGAAGACTTGGGCCAGGGTGGAATCCTGAACTTCAGCCAAAGCGCTCTCGAACCAGCATCATAAGCTTTTTCTTGCCTTTATAGGTTTGTTTGAGGTTGTCTATGAACTGTGTAAACTGAATGTGCCCGTCCTGAGCCATCAGGAAGGTCTCCCGGGCTTTGCTGAGGAACTCGATGAACTCGCTGTAATGGCGGGGGCTGATGTGGGTCAGGCGAGAGTGCGTGGTGCTGATGTATGCATCGATCGTCGCGTTAAGCAGCTGGCAGAGCGGGGCCTTCTCCGTCGACATGAGCTTCCCGGAATTCCTGCGGCCAGGAACGCCAGCCAAGCCCGGGGCGGACATGGTCCACCTCCTCAGGATGTCCGACAGCACGGGGGCACACTGGACGCTCTTGATGACCAGCGGCACGATGGCGGCCAGCTCGTTCTTGCCCAGCGAGTGGCTCAGCGAGCAGGCCCACAGGACGTCGTTGATGGCCGTGTGGGTGTCCTGATTGTAGGCGACGTTGAGGTGGGACAGGGCCAGGCTGGCCATCTTGTAGGCGCGGATCGGGAAGCCCCTGTGCTCCATGTACCGGGCGATGGTGAACAAGTGCGAGTAGCTCATACCTGTAGAGGCAGAGTCCAGGACAATCTGGTACGCGGTTTCAAAGGCTACGTGGTTCTTTTCGCACAGTGTCAGCGCTGAGAGTGCGCAATTCTGAGGGTCCTTCATTGTACACTGGAGTGCAAGTGTCCGTGCACAACTGTCCAGCTCCTCGCGTTGTGTATAGTCCAAATTCAAGCGCAGAACAGTGGCGTGAGAGGTCACTGTGGCAGCTACTATTGTAGTGGCTTCAGTTGGAGTGAAGAGAGAATACCAATTCTGCATTATATTCATCAAGGCACAAACACCTGCAAGAGAAACACTCCTTAGCAAGCAGTACAAGATGACAAGTTGCGATTGCTAGCAAAGCAAAAAAGTCTACAAAATTAACAGTTTGCATTTACACTGTGTTGTGCATAACCTCACGGCATCCCCAAAGGCCAACAAATCACTTCTGCTGTTAGCAGGAGTTTTGTTGTCACATGAGTACAGCAAAAAGCTTACAAGTCACCACTTACAGGGCACCCACCATCTTAGACTCAAAGGTACAGATTCTTCAGTAAAGAAAACTTAGAAGAGTTACGGAATAAAAAAGTTAGGCATTAAAGATCATAGGAATAAATCAGATAAATAAGTAATTGATAGGAATCAAGCCAGCCAATCTTACACCACAAGATCCCGGTGAAATAAGATCATAAAATGAAGTGATGGGGGTGGTGATAAATAATGGCCGTAACAAGTGTACGGCTAGAGAGATTTAAAAAGTCTCATCAGAACGATGATGAAGGAGACAGCCTTAGGATTGCATTGGAAGCAACAGGCATACAATGTTTCTGCAACGTAAGTGGAACTGACACCAATCTTGCTCAGAGCCACGGGAGTGCGGCTCACACTAGGTTCCGAGGTAACATCTGTCTTGGAGGAAGAACATGAAAGCCCCCAGTTTAGATGTGGGTGGCCTCTGGTGGGCCAGTGTCACAATTAATTACAATATCCCTGGGTTTCATCTCTAAACATAAGCCAAGGCCTCTTGATGTAGACTGGGACTGTACGCCCCGCACAGCACAGCAGACCCAGCGTTTTATGTGACGTACATGTTAGTTGAACTGCACAGCCTGAAGTATTGAGGTTACACAAATTACCACTGGAGAAGCAGTGACTATGGGTCTGAGCCTCAGTGAGAGAATGAAGAGTGGGCAGAAAAAGGGTGGTGCAGTATTATCACTTGACTAGCAATTTAGGAGTTACAGCGAATGCGCTGGACACAGATTCAAATCTCTCTGGCAGCTGGCAGAATTTAAAGTTGGGGAAAAAAAGAATTTAAATTTAGTTTTGTACCCCTATCATTGAACTCGCATTAAAAACCCATCTGGTTTACTCATGCCCTTTAAGGAAGGAAATCTGCCATCCTTACCTGGTCTGGCCAACACGTGATTCCAGACTCTCAGCAATGTACCCTGAACTATAGAACCCCCACATGTGGAAAGATACCATTTCGCCCATTGGGTCTGCATCAACCTTTCAAAGGACATCCCAGCCAGATCCAGATCCAGTGCCCCACCCGATCCCTGGTAACCCTGCATTCCCCATGGCTAACCCACCTGGTCTGCACATTCCTGGACACTACGGGGCAATGCAGCACGGCCAATCCACCCTAGCCTGCACGTCTTTGGGCTGAGAGAGGAAACCCACCCAGACACGGGGAGAACGTGCAAGCTCCACACAGAGACAGTTGCTCGAGGGTGGAATCGACCCTGGGTCCCTGGCGCTAAGAGGCAGCAGTGCTAACCACTGAGCCACCGTGTTGCCCATTTGTGGTTCACTTAGCTGCCAGCTAACATGGCTTATCAAGTCTCTGTTCAAGGGCAGTTAGGAACGTATAATAATTGCTGGCCTTGCCAATCATACCTGCATCCCATTTAAGCATGTTACAATAAAAAAAACTTGTCACTTACCAACTTCCGTAGCACAGCTCACCAACCAACGGACCATCTCACGACGTCGCCAGTTCATAGTTGACAGCGTCATTCTCATTACCTGCAGGCAGGAAGGACGTCCAACAGTCAAGGTACAGTAAGGAGGCATTAATGGGAGTTCTGATCATTTAAACGTTACAGGCAGACTTTCTAGAGAAGACTTCATTCAGTTTCTCGAATGTCCGCCTTTTGTAATGCTGGGTGCATTGCACAAAGGGTCGCTACCACAACCAGGAAAGATTTGCCACAGAGCACAGCACAGAGGCTTACCTCTGGCAAAACGGTCTTCACGGCAGATCACACAGCGGAGAAGAAAGAGTTGAACAAGACTTCTACAATAAACTGCAGGCCTGCCACTGACCCTTAAACAAGGGACGAGGGAGCGCGAGATATTAATGCACAAAGAGCAAGTTAACATGTACAGACAAAATCCAATTCCTTAAGCATACTGCTTCACTACTGAGTGATACGTTCAACTGCATTCTGGAGAATATGATATGAAAGAGTGCCAGGAAATCCTCAAAAAATAATGCCACATTCAGAGGAGACAGGCAGGGCTCAGGGTTTAATGGAGAACATCATGCCCTCGTTCTGACAGACAGCACGAGACTGCTTGCCATACCAACTACTTTGGTGCACTTTGCATATTCCCCACAACAACCTCGAGGGCTTGAAACACACAATACAAATATGGGGTCTTGCTGTGTTTCAAGTTCACTCCAACTCAGTACTGCTCTACAGAGTGCTTGGAAGATCCTCAAATTACAAGTACACAACAGGCCATAAGTTAAGACTGGAAATGAACACACAAACAACTGAGACGGTGCAAGGAGCTCCAATTTGGTGTTGCTATAGCAGGGTTTCCAAAAAAGAAAAACCGCTTTCCTTCTGGACTTGACAGAATCACAGGACAGTAAATGCAGGCAAGTACAGTTTGGGCATCGATCACAGCTACAGGAAATCAACCTATGGTAAAAGTCTCAGTGATCTCTCCATCCCTTCAAATTAAACCTTGAGTTTTTATTACTTTATATTGGCAAAACCTTTCCAATGTGAAGATAGGACACATGGGGTTATTACAGTAATCATTTCTAACCTCTAGATTCAATCATTCCAAGGCTCTGCCAAATCGCTATCCACCTCACATTCAACACAATGGGGCTCATCCAAAACTCTACTCCCTTTTACCCATAGGTCACGCACACTCACGGTTTTCGTAGAGGGGAAGCCCTTCAGCCCATCGAGACTGTACTGCCATTCTAGTATTTTCAGCCTGGATTTCCAAATCCTCCCCTGAGCCCACCTAACTCATCTCCAGAGCCTCCGCCACAACTCAGATCTCTGTACTCCACCAATTCCAGCCTCGCGAATAATCCCAATTTCAACTGCCTCACCTCGTGGGAATGGATCCTTCCACAGCCCTGAGTTCTGGAATTCTTTTCCTGCAACTCCTGCCTTGCTTCTTCCAAGATATCTCTTGAAACCTACCCATTGTGGACAAACCTTTAGTCACCTATTCTAGTATCCTACGGGGATTTGGGCCAAATGCTGCACACCTCAACAGAATGCTGCTGTTAAGTGCGGCACGGTGGCTCAGTGGTTAGCGCTGCTGCCTCACAGCACCAGGGTCCCGGGTTCGATTCCAGCTTCGGGAGACTGTGTGCGTGGAGTTTATATATTCTCCCCATGTCTGTGTGGGTTTCCTCCAGGTGCTCCGGTTTCCTCCCACAGTCCAAAGATGTTCAGGTGAGGGTGAATTGGCCATGATAAATTGCCCATTGTGTTCAGGGATGTGTAGGTTAGGTGCAATTAGTCAGGGGTAAATACAGCATAACAGGGTGGGGGAATGGATCTGGATGGGTTTCTCTTCAGAGGGTCAGTGTGGACTTGTTAGGCCGAAGGGCCTGTTTCCACACTGTAGGGATTCTCTGATACAATTCTATGATATGCCTCTAGATTTTTACCAAATGAATAGCACTATAAAATTGTAAGCTCTTAGGATAATGGAAAATAATCTGTCAATTCTACATGGAGTTCGACAGTAGAAATTAAATGGAGGATAAAATGGGAGACAAATGTTGAATTGATAGTGAACGGAGGCAGAGACAATATTAAAGCAGACCCACCTGTAAGCCTAGCTCCAGGGATACATTGAGGAGTGTAATGTCGGGTGCAGAATTTGGTGGCGTAGCTGTTTTGCAAGCATCCTGCGCTAGCTTGTATATGAGGGATGGAGAATGAATGTTCTGCTGAATGGATTCCAAGACCACTCTCAGCCACTTTGGATCTCCTGCAACAAAAAAGGAAATATTATTTGATCGAACCACCAAGGAGACACTAAGTAAGAACACTTGCACAGAAGGGAGTCTGAACTGCAGCCTCTGACTCATTTATCACAGATTTAAATAATTTAGCAGAAGTAATTTCCCATCAGTGGAGTTGTGAAAACAGAATCTATAAACGCAAGTTAGTTGTTAAACACTAGAAAGAGATTCCTGATCACCGTGCACCTTATTTGGGAAAATACAATGGCTTGGAGGCCAGGAAACAGTCAGATGTATGATGAGCTGAACTGTGCTACTGATTTAAAAATCATCAGGAACACGGTACATAAACAAGAATATGAAAGGATAAAGGCTTAGAGCCAAAGCATTCTCCTAGACAGTTAAGTGACATTTGGAAGAGTTCAGGAACTGCTTGTTACCAGTCCTCTTCCACAATAATGAAATCACAAGGCACAGGAAGGACCTTAAAAAGATATAAAACGACTGACCCACCCACCCCTCTCCCATTTCACTTATTAATATAGATCTCACAATTACTCCCCACTTGGCCTGGAAGCAGGACCTGAAGATAATACAGAAGCCAAACAAAGGCTGCAAGACTACAATAATCCAAGGGCAGACTTGAGAAAAATACAAGTTTTTTTTTTAGAAAGGATGTAAAAAAAAAAGCAAAGAAATATAATTTCTTATTTTACATATGGACTTTCAAGAGAGAACATGAAAGTGAGAGAAGCTGAAGTGGAAGAACATATTACAGCTGGTGTTTTCATAAGCTCAGTTTTCAGGAAACCGTGAATTTCAGAAACATTTTGAAAGCAAGTTCAGTAAAAGTAGGAGCCTTCCGGTAGGATGTTTGGTTGAGAAACACATTCATGAGGAAGGGGAATGCAGAATAGAGAGTCTGAAGTCAATAACTGACACACAGTTGGTGTGGTGATCAGGGTGACCAAACTGTATGGTGTAAGCTGGTTCAGCTACTCCACATCATTCATGTGCTACTCGTAATGGCACAGCGGTCGGAGCTTCCCAAAAAACTTTTCAAATGTACCAACAATGGGTGGCCTTGTCGGAGGCTGGGTAACCTTAACAGAATCCCCACAGTGTGGAAACAGGCCATTTGGCCCAAAGTGTCCACACCAACTCTCCAAAAAGTAACTCATCCGGACCCATTCCCCTACACTATTACTCTACATTACCCCTGACTAATGCACTAACCCACACATCTCTAAACACTATAGGTAATTTAGCATGGCCAATCCACCCCAACCTACACATTCCTGGACACAATGGACAATTTAGCATGGACCAATCCACCCTTACCTACACATCTTTGGACTGTGGGAGGAAACCAGAGGAAACCCACGCAGACATGGGGAGAAGGTGCAAACTCCACACAGACAGTCACCAGAGGCTGGAATCGAACCAGAGTCCCTAGCGCTGTAAGGCAGCAGTGCCAACTATGAGTTTGTTTAGCAGCTTCCTTGACTGGAAGTCTTATGCTCTTCTTCCATCGAGTCATCCAGTGGCAATTGAGTTTCAGCCCTTCAGCGTGGAGAACGTGCCCATTAACAACTTCAGTGATCATTTTGATATTATTTAGGAGCTCATATTCTTCCAGCTGATTAAGCACTACTCCATTAGTTCACTTCTCAGCCCGGTTTGCTCTTGGCATCCTTCTTATGCTGTCATTTTGAAGCAGTTTGTTTTCTGCCTACTGCTATGAGCCGAATAACTGGATAATACAAACATAAACCTATGAACTAGGAGCAGGAATAAGGTATTCGGTCTCTCGAGACTGTTCTACCATTAAACAAAACCATGGATCTGAGCATTCATGTTTCAAATTCCACATTTCCAGACATCCCTAACCCTTAGATTCTTGTTCAGCAAGGGAATCAATTTACCTACACCTTAAAAATATTCAAAGATGCACCTCCACTGCCTGCTGAGGTGGAATGCTCTAAAGTTATGCAACTGAGACAGACCTTGCCAAATTTTTGTTCATTAAGTGCGATCATCAATTTTATTTGCATTAGACGTTGCTCAATGGTTAGTACTGTTGCCTCACAGCGCCAGGGACCTGGGTTCGATTCCACCCTCGGGCGACAGTCTGTGTAGAATTTGCACATTCGCCCCGTGCCTGTGTGGGCTTCCTCCGGTTTCCTCCCATAGTCCAAAGAGGTGCAGGTTACGTGGACTAGCCATGGGAAATGCAGGGTTACGGGGATAATGGTGGGTGTGGCTGAGGTGCTCTTCAGAGGGTCAGTGCAGACTTGATGGGCCAAATGGCCTCTTTCTACACTCGGGGGATTCTATGATTTCAACTGCCCCCGGGTTCTCAACTGACCCACAATGGGAAAACATCCTTTCCACATCCCCCTTTAAGACTAGTTACTCTTCCAAGCTCCGGTGAAAACGAGCCCGACCTGTTTAACCTCTCTGAATAAGGCAACCACTGCGTTCCAACTGTTAATCTAACGCTAATTCACAAATTACATCCTGAATTTGAGAGCTTGTCCTTCGTACATTGAATTATTCTCAAAAATGCAGCTAGTTGGTTTAAATCAGTCAAATGAACCATCAACAAAACAGACCAACTCTACAGGCAGGAGCAACATTCTGGTTTCACTTTAAGATCGCGACCGTACAAATTCAAACTTGGTGAAAAAAAGCATTAGTTCACTTTCCTAGACAGTCTAGGAGGAGAAAGTTATGAGAAAATATTGAGAAGAAACTTGTTTAAACCCAAGTGAACAAGACGGACCCTACAGCTCTTAGTTTCACGTGGTCATTGCTTTCAAAACTTGAATGCCAGAATTGGGTCTGTGCAGTAACACATAGGTCCTGAAGATGGTACTGCGAGTATTTCGCAAGCAGCTTGCAAGGAGCAAAACAAAGCAGCTGTTTGCAGCCACAATCTGAGTCCAAAATGGCTCCATTGCAAAACGAAGCCAATAACTCATGTCAAAAGCATCAGTTCTGGCAGCAAGGACTGCATTCTTGCATCGTTACATCGAGCAAATGAATTTCAACAAACATGGGGACCTTGGTGACTCCAGGAATTCAGTCGCAGGAAGTTCCTTTGTGAGCTGAGTCTGCCCAGCTCAGTAGGAGCGTGCCAAAACATCTTGAGAAAACTTCACGTTAAAATTAGACTTTAAAGTGGCGTCCTGTTCTTCAGAAAAAGGAAGAATACCCACTGGTAAGGCACAGATTGATCGGTATTCAAGAGAAAAATAGAACAACAGGCGGCCATTCAGCCCATTGAGCCGGCTCTGCTATTCATTATGACCACAGTCACAAGTCACACGACACCAGGTTATAGTCCAACGGGTCTGTTTGGCATCACAAGCTTTCGGAGCACTCCTGGTGTTATGTGACTTCTGACTTTGTCCATCCCAGTCCAACACTGGCACCTCCACATGTTGATCATCCAACTTAGTACCCCAGTTTCTTTTTTGATTCCATTAGTCCCACGCATGAAGTGCAAGTGCTTCTTGAAAACATTCCATGTTCGGACCTCAACTATGACAGGGAATTCGACAGGGTGAAGACAGTTCTCAATGACCTTTAAACTGTGACCCCCTGGTTCTGGACTCCCCGGTCATTGGGAGCTGCTTTCCTGTCTAGTCTCACTGGAGTTTAATTGAACCAGACCCACAGGGAACTCAAGCATGGGAACTGCTTTGATACGATGGTGTCTCGAGTTACCTTTCGCAGCTGTCAACATGGTGGATGCTAGCTCGCATTGTTGAGTTTCAAGGTGCCCAAGGATGAACCAACGCGGGTAACGGCTTGGATCCACTAATGCGACGAGGTGCGGGTGAGAGCCATCACCTGCAGGTGCCATCGACTCCAACACTGGCAGCCTGCAAGGGGACAATAAATACCAATGAGCAAGGGGACATCATGCTGAACAGCAGGCTCACGATCCAACTCATCACTGAATATAAATTATAAACAATTAAAAAAGTCAGGGAGCACTTCATGTGAAAACAAAACAAACTTTGCACAAAAATTCAAGAACACTTTCTACACCTTTGTGGATGTCCAGAGCCAATTAGGATTTTCAAGAAACAAGGCTGATAGATTTTGATTGGATAGAGCTCTCAAGAGCTATGCAACAAAGGCCCGCAACTGAACAGATGAATGGGTTGATTAGTACACTCCAGACGCAATGATCTTTTCTCGCTACTTGTTGAGGGAATGTGCTGTGTTTCACATTATACCATACCAATGGTCGCTGAATGCAACACAGTCACAATGCACTGTCCCAAAAAGCGGATTCAACACCTACAATTACCACAGCTAGCACAGCATGCTCAGCCTCAGCACTCTGACTATAAACTGTGCTTATGGTGGAAGTGCTGCCTTTCCTTCCTGCAAGGACGGCTCTCGATCACTGCCAAATGGCTATGCCAAAACCTGCCCACTCGAATATTCTACCATTCCGCACTCTTCTCTTTCTCGGTCACCAACTCACAAGGTTCCGTGAGTGCGGACCGATTAATCTACACCTTGCTCCTTTTATAAGAGGCTGAGTGCTGCAAACTATAGCCCATGGGGTCAAGCAATTACTGACGACGTACCCAGTAGACCTCAGCAATTGATGAAAAAGCAGAAACCCCAAGAATTCCATTCAATTCCAGTCCTTAACCTGAAGGACCCATAAATCAATTCTGAGATGATCACTGGTGTCTGGGAATAACCTGGTTATTTAAACAACAGCTCCAGAGATCTACGGACAACTTGAAGCACTTTAGAGGCAATTATGTAATCTTAAAATATTATCCACTATTATATCCAAATTACTCCGATTCCCAAAAATGGAAATATGATAAACCAGATAATCTTAGTGGAGCTGGTTGAGCAACAAAATGTTGACAGTGATGCCAGGAAGAGCTGCTACCTTTAAGTACCTGCCTTGGACCCTTACGTCAATTCAAAAGGTGCACTTCTGACAGCACAGCACTCCCTCAGTACTACCCTGAAGTAGCAGATTAAAGTTAATGTCCAAGACTGTAGAGGGAAAGGGACATCAACCCAATCTGCCCTGACTCTTAAGACTACACACCCCTTGGTCAGTGGTACCAACTGAAATCAGAAGGCTGCAGCTTTAGATTGTCAATGAGCCTCTGACAGCAGTAACACGAATACAACATTTCATCCTGCCAGAGGTTTGCCCAGACGTTGACCTAAAATCACAGGGAGGGGCAGAATTGGCTAGGGCTATTCTTACTGGAGCATCGGGGATGGAGGGGTGACCCAATAGAGATCTAGGAAATCATGAAGGGTGTGAATAGGGTGAATGGCGAAGATCTTCTTTCCATTTTAGGGGAGTCCAAAACTAGGGGGCACAGGGTTACCGTGAAAGGGGAAAGGTCCCTTCGAAATCTAAGTGGTGACTTTTTCACACAGAGGGTGGTATGTGTAAGGAGTGAGCTGCCAGGGGAAGTGGTGGAGGCTGATACAATAACAACATTTAAAAGGCATCTGAATGGGAAAGGTTTAGAGGGATGGCAAATGGGTCTAAATTATTTTAGGATATCTGATCGGCCTGTACGAGTTGGACTGAAGGGTCTGCTTTCGTGCTCTACAGCTCTATGACCGACTCTAAACTGCATTTTAGTGATTAACACCAATGATGTCACCCTTCCAGCTTAATTTTAACGTTGATAACTGAGTCACTACAATCAGTTCTGTAGTGACACAATTTTGGCCATTAAATTACATTTTAAAAGAATGGATTTAAGAGGCACTGGAAAGGATGCTAAAATTGTACAACAATAATGCAAGAAGACAGAGCTTATACCCATCAGGAAAGGAAGAACAGGTTGGGCCTTTGCTCTTGGTGGAGGGGGACAAAAAAAAATGTGAAGGCTGAGGGTGACCTATCATAATCCAAGTCTTCGATATTCGTCAGCAGCGTGGACATTTGG
The DNA here is from genome assembly GCF_020745735.1 of Hemiscyllium ocellatum. Classification (NCBI taxonomy): domain Eukaryota; kingdom Metazoa; phylum Chordata; class Chondrichthyes; order Orectolobiformes; family Hemiscylliidae; genus Hemiscyllium; species Hemiscyllium ocellatum. Next base: position 11,842,200 of record NC_083445.1, on the reverse strand, counting down.
GTCAGAGAGCCTGCTTTAGTGCCACACATCCTCTACGCAACCCAGAGAGCTTTCACACAGCAGAACGCCTCAACAAGTGGAAGAAAATTACATTTTGTGTCAGCTCTCTGGAAAAAGGTGATTCAGAGGGAAGCCTCCTGGACTGATCAGTTAGATCTGTGGTGAGCACTGTTAGGTCATAAAAGCTACTGAATTTGCTCAGGCAAGGGAACCCACACAGATAAGCAGAAGAGTGACGCCCCATGAGAAAAAAGTCTTCCTCGCCTCACCAGCCAGCTTCCAGTCCCCATTCTTTTGATGAGACTAGTCGCTCACCACAGCAGGTGTCTAAACACGTCACATGGGCCTCTTTTGAGAACAGACTACGCACTGCTCTCTAAACGTTCGTGCAACTTTTTCTGAGAGTGTGTTCGTGCATCGGAGGTGACTCACTGACCAATATATATATGTGTACTGCGTATTTCCTGCTCAAGCACTGCACAATCTTGCAAATTGGAGATAGTTTTCAAGAAAAAAAACAGCAACCTGTACCTACAGTCTCCTTCAAGATGTGGGATGAGGCTCTGCAGCAAGAATTTTGGTCAAAATCCCCCACCCGTAAGAATTCTTCATTGCACTCATCCAAAGCACATAGCCCACATTGAGATGTGCTTTCCACCTCCATACAGGTTAATCAAATAACTGTGAAAGTTTCCAGGCCAAGACCTTTACAGAGATCCTTTGTGCAACTTTAGAAACGTTGCTGAAATGTGCTCTCAGAAGGCAAGGTAAAACATCAGGTTTCCACACAGCTATGTGCAAGTAAGTATAAACATGCTTCCCTCAAATGTCTCACCTACCTCATTGCTCTCAGAGACACTTTGTAGGCCAGGTCAGGGTCATGAAGCAGGAGAGCCTTGAACAAGTATCTTGCAAAAGTGTGCATGGGAACGCTCTCCCGATGGACGACCTCACCCAGACCGCTGAAGGGACCCCCTGAAGGGAGATAAATCAGATTACTGTCTGTTTACTGAGGAGAATAGGTAGATCCTCCTGTTTTTAAACAAAAACTGCACAATGGTGGTCTATTTGCTTTCTCAACAAGCTGATCCACAACAAGAAACAAAACCTCAAGGCAGGCCCAGTTTCACTCACTGGGCATTGCGAGTTTGATCAAAGGTGACAGTGGGACATCAATCAACTTCAGAGCGTGGCGCAGGAAAAGCACAGCAAGTCAAGCAACATCCGAGGAGCAGGAGTGGACGTTTTGGGCAGAAGGCCTTCATCAGGGAGCCATTCCTGAAGGGCTGATGCCTGAAACAGACTCTCCTGCTCCTCAGATGCTGCCTGACCTACTGTGTTTTTCAAGCGCCACACTCTCGACTCTGATCTCCAGCATCTGCAGTCCTCACTTTCTCCTACATAAATCAACTCCAGCCTTTTTGGGCTGGGGAACAGAAATAAATGAAGCCCAGACATTTGCCTTGCAAACACATGCTTCCTGGTCAGAAGCAACAATACCAAAGGATGGCTAAGTACATATTCACTTTTTTTAGATACAGTGTGGAAACAGGCCCTTTGGCCCATACAGTCCACACCAAGCCTCCGAAGAGTAACCCGCCCAGACCCATTTCCCTCTGACTAATGTACCTAACACTATAATTCACCTGACCTGCACACCTTTGGAGTGTGGGAGGAAACCAGAGCACCCAGAGAAAGCCCACGCAGACCCAGGCAGAATGTGCAAACTCCACACAGAGTCACCCAAGGCTGGAATCGAACTTGGGACCCAGGTGCTGTGAGGCAACAGTGCCTCCACTGCCAAATATGGAACATATGTATAAGGCAGACCCCATTTAAATGCTGCATCGATAAAATGGTTTCTAAAAGAGGAAGGTCAACACCCTCAGGAGACGAATGCTAATTTTTTTTTAGGCCCAACGGGGCTTTTTAAAATCATGTTGGACTCAAAAAAAGTCAACTTCCTCTCTCCACAGCTGCTGCCAGAGCCTGCTGAGATTTTCCAGTATGTTGTTTGAAATTTCAGATTTCCCACCCATTGTTCTTTGCATTTTTCAGAAGAATAATTTGTTTCTGTGCCTAGTTAATAAACTGTTGGCTATTAGTGACATTGCATATCCAATAACAGTTCTGGTCAAATGCTGTTAAGCAAAGGCAACTTCTCACTAAGTACCTTTAACCCCACCAGAGAGCTTCAGTTGGATTTGGTAATTTGGAACAGATATCCATTTACAGGGTTCTCTCTGGGACAATGTTGCAATACTTGGCGTGAAGAGGAGCTCTTTTTACCTCAGCTGACCAAACAGGGGAAAATAGTGACTCTGCTTTACAACTCCTGCAAGGCTGTAGAACAGCCACTGGTTCCCATTTTGCTGTAAATGATACAATGTTGTTTACACCAGTGAGCACACTATGCCCCACTGACAAGATTATATCTACAAGCTCATGTTAACCCCAAACTAATCTAAACCAAACGGGTTCAGCTCATGCAGCGGGGGGGTAAGGGGAGGGGGAGGGGAGAAGAGGGAGAGAAAGGGGGGGGGGAAGAGGGAGAGAAAGGGAGGGGGAGGGGGAAAGAGAGAGAGAGAGAGAGAGAGAGAGAGAGCGAGAGCGAGCAAGAGAGTGTGAGCGAGCACACTGTGTTTTCAAGTTTAATTCAACTTGGTCGCACCAAACAACCACGCTCTCTGCACTGCACTAATATGTCAGTGTGGTTAATAAGTAAAGGTTAACTCTTCAGTGGGTTTCTAGTTTGTGTAACGGAAATTTTGAGGCAAAATCGGGGCCACTGTTTCTCCTGCAACAATGCACTTAAGAATGGAATTCTCCACTGAGTTGGTGGCAGATAGCCCCCGCGTCCAAATCGCCCATTTTATACTGCAGTATGCAAATTACTGAGGCAAACTGCAGAAACTTGTTAAAATTCCGTATTAGATCTACAGTTGAGGACGGTTTCCTGACAAGGAAACCAAATATCTCTGAATTGCTTTCTGGAAAAGTTGTTTTTGTTAAATGTTGCAAAAGTAGTAATACAAAAGGAATTGATCTGACAAAAAAAGCTATGAACTTCCAATGAGCCTTCTCAACATGTGAGAACCGGGACAGGTTACGAGAATTGAGAACCTGCTTCCAGCCACGTGTAGCTAGAGCAGAAAAATCAAATTATGTTTAAAAAGCCCATTCCATTCTGAATACTGAGGCAAATACGAAAAGACAGGAAGAGCTTGGCTGGAGTCCTACTCACGTCACAATTCCAACAAATCCCTCCTCAGCTCATGGCAGACTTCTTGGGATAGAAATAGACAAAACCTCAAGGTCAATTTAGGGAGGAAATAAAATCCAAACTCCTCTCTGACAACAATCCACTTTGATTGTCTCCGTACCAGCCAACCGCACTTAACTGTAAGACATAGACTTTGCATTCAAGCCAATTATTAATTATTTTCCCCCAAAATTTGTGAAGCTTGTAGCTTAGTTGCCTCAGGCAACCTCCAGTTCATCACTGATATGGCAGTAGGATACCCTTTACGATTTACAGCTTGTGCCTGAACTCATGGCACTAACAACAGGTCTTGGACCTCTGGTTTAAAAGGAGGACAGGGTGAAGCAGGGACCCCTGATCATTCCCATTCACTGGTTGCCCCGTGAGAGACAGGTGCGCATTTGCCTTACAGCAGTATGAGCAGGCTCAGCCGTGGCTTGCAATGCCATATCCGGTCAAACAGGCTGCTCACTACCTCATCTGAGAGGTGGAGTTGAACAAAAGGGGAGAAGAATTCTGCAATTATTAAAATAACAAAAAAAAGTCATTCCTACCTTCCAGTAGTAAAAGCGTCTGTTTACGCAAAACTTGTACAAGCCGCTCATCAAACTCCATTTGAGACAGCATCGATATAAGCTGTTCTTCATTTCGGCAAACCTTGTCCTGGGCATAGAGTCCCTCTGGCATTAACCTTTGCTGTCCTAACCCTATTAGCGCCACCTCAAGTGCAAGGGCATAGTAGGACTCTCCCGTGTTGCTGCTGCCAGGAATTGCAAAGTGCTGATAGACCGGTTTCCTAATATCACTTATTGAATCTGAAAAATAACCAAAGCATTTACAGGTCAAAGCACTTCAAAAACAAAAACCAAAATATGTTTTCAGATATGGGAAGCAACAGTGGAATAAATGTATCGTATGTATACAACATAGAAGAACACATGCATTGATAACAATGATGATTAAGAAAAGAAAATCAATGGAATCCCCTACACGGGTAAGATTTGTAGAATGTCATGGAACAACAAACACCACGTATCACCTCTTTAGTCACCATTAACCAATGGCCCAGAGAATGATTCACTCTGAGAAAATGTTTCAAGATTTAACATTTATTAAATGTAGAGCATTAGAAAGAGCATCAGAGATTGCTTTGGGCTTTCCCAACTGCAAGTTCCTAGTGGAGAAGTGAACAGTATCATCACGTTGGCTCATCTGAGTTTTCGAACTGCAGAAGACAAAGCAGCCCCACTCGCAAATCGGGCCATTCCTCACACCCACCGCTTTTCATGTTAAACTTTTTGATTAACTGCTACTGCAAGCAGCTTTACTCTGGAAAACCCAAAGATTAAGGGTGTGGAGTGAATGACCACGTCACAAAGCACAGCAAGTTGCAAAAGAGACAGAAACCATATTAAAGAAAAACAATAAACACAAGTGCCTGAATCATGTCAGTTTTAAATAAGAAAGACTAAACTAGGAAAAAGAAATAGGTCACTATGACAGTCCTTTTCAGCGAATGCAATTATCACAGAGTGTAACCAGGATTTGATTACACTGGATCATTTGCAAAGGCATCATGCTTGTGGAATCTGATGTATGCACTATAGTTGGAACCACAGAGTCCTACAGCATGAAGACAGGCCCTTTGGCCCAAATTGATCCATGCTGACCAAAATGCCCATCCACACTATCCCCATTTCCCTGCACTTGGCCCATACCCTTCTAAACCTTACCTACCCATGTATTTGTCCAAATGTCTTTTAAATGTTGTCAATGTACCTGCTTCAACCACTTCCACCAGCAGCTCATTCCATATGCATGCCATCTTCTGTGTGTGCCCCTCAAGGTTCCCTTCTATTGTTTCCCCTCTAACCTTAAACTGATGCCCTCTGGTCCTCGATTCCCCAACTCTGGAAAGAAGACTGAGGTGCATTCACTCTAACCATGCCTCTCAGGATCTTAAGACACTTCTATAAGATCACATGACTCCACCTCAGCAGTTACCACTCACGGGATGCTCAGCATGTTCATACTGAAGTAAATGTTTTTTTTCCAAACTTGTCCTACATTCTATTAATGCTCATCAAGGACACCGGACAATACGAAGCAGCTTAATCAAATTAATTCATGTCATTGGACAGCTTGTATGACTTAAGAAAACTGGAATAAACAGAAATCAAAGCCTCTACTGTTTTGATTTGCAATGCACCAAAAAGCTTTCAATTCCACAGCATTAATATGATGGGAGAATTGCAAAAGACCATTCATTTCCTGAGGCAACTGATGTCCTCCTTTGCCTTCACTGGCTGCCAAAGCCACAGCCCGACTGACTGTAGCACCCCCACACTGCATTGGCTGGGAGCAGGTAACAACAGACCACAGACATCTTTAAAGCAGGATTTCCTAAGAAGAAGTATTTGGAGTATTTACCAGTGAACAATACAGAGCTGTCGTCCTCCATTTTACAAGCTTCAAGCAAAGTCCTGCACAAACACCCGACAGGATCCAGGGGATGTCCAACCCAACCTTCCTGGTTTGAGATGGTGGTTGACCCTTTCTGCAACAGTTCTGAAAAAACAAAGCAAAGCCATTAAAACACATCCTGTTGCCTGCTGCGGAGCCAATGGACAGAGTCCTTGTTGCTCATTAAGCACATTATCAAATCTATTCACAGAACACAAAACCCCATGGTGGGTTTTCAGAAAAAAAAACACTATTTATGAAGCACCTTACTCCATCTTGAACATTACAAAGTCTCACTTTGAAACCCAATCAATTCCTTCCCCTATCTTCTTTCAAAGAGAAATGAGAAAAGTCAATTAATTTACACAATGAACTGGAAATTGAGGAACTGGAAACGTTTCTACTGTATGGGCTGGTGTTAGTTTAAACAAAAGTTGAAGATCTTAAATAAAATGGGAGAAAGTGAGGACTGCAGATGCTGGAGATCAGAGCTTAAAAATGTGTTGCTGGAAAAGCGCAGAAGGTCAGGCAGCATCAAAGGAGCAGGGAGAATCGACTTTTCCGACATAAGCCCTTCTACTTGAAGAAGGGCTTATGCCCGAAACGTCGATTCTCCTGCTCCTTTGATGCTGCCTGACCTGCTGCCATCTTAAATAAAAGTAAAACAAGTAGGACGAGACTTTTTTCAGCTCCCAATACCCCATGGGGACCCCAGTCCAACCCTCCAGATTAGCCTGCAGTCCCACTTACCTTTCTTTTGTTGCTTGTACATTTCCAACTGGCGTCTCTTCTGCAATCGCAGTGTATTGACAATTGCAATAGCCAAACGAAGAGCTTCCCGTGGGTACCCGTGAGATCTCAGTGCATCCACTCTGGCGCATGCAGTTGGGACATGCTCTATATTTTAAAAAAAAATACCGGCTGCTTTGAAATTCCTTGATTACTGCAAATGTTTATCATTATATATTGGGCCGCTGCAAATTACTTGCACTGAAATGTAAGCAGAAAGTCACCCAAGTGCACAAGAAAGATTGGAAGGAAGAAACGCAAGATAAAGGAAGGGCTCTGGCCAGGAAAACCAGAGATACAGATCGCAATGGAAGTTTCTCAGTCATTTATTTCTGAATACTCAAAAGCTGGGAAACAATATTTCTCTTAACTAAACCACAGTAAGAACAAAACATTACAGCGCAGTACAGGCCCTTCGGCCCTTGATGTTGCACCGACCTATGGTACCAATCTGAAGCCCATCTAACCTACACTATTACATTCTCGTCCATATGTTTATCAAATGATCATTTAAATGCCCTTAAAGTTGGCGAATCTGCTAATGTAGCAGGTAGTGTGTTCCACACCCCTACTACTCTTGGAATAAAGAAACTATCTCTAACATCTGTTCTATATCTATCAACCCCTCAATTTAAAGCTGTATCCCCTCGTGATAGCCATCACAGCCGAGGAAAAAGGTTCTCACTGCCCACCTGATCTAACACTCAGATTATTTTATATATCTCAATTAAGTCACCTCTTAACACTTCTCTCTCACAAAAACAGCCTCATGTCCCTCAGCCTGTGCTCACAAGATCTTCCCTCCATACCAGGCAACGTCATAGTAAATCTCTTCCGAACCCTTTCCAAAGCTTCCACATCGCTCCTATAATGTGGTGACCAGAACTGTACACAATACCCCAAGTGCGGTTGCACCAGAGTTTTGTACAGCTGCAACATGACCTCATGGCTTCGAAACCCAAACCCTCTACCAATGAACACCATATGCCTTCGTAACAACCCTACCAACCTGAGTGGCAACTTTCAGGGATCGATGTACATGGATACGGATCACTCTGCTCATCTTTAATCCTGTTGCTCATTCCAAAGTGAATCACCTCACACTTTTCCACATTAAAGTCCATTTGCCACCCCTCAAGCCTAGCTCTGCAGCTTATCTATGTCCCCCTATAACCTGCAACATACTTCCGCACTCTTCACAACTCCACCAACCTTAGCGTCATGGAATCAAAAGTTTTGCAAAAAAAAACAAAAAGTGATTGTATCTGATTGGTGCTGGATACTTCAGATCAGAATGAAAACCAGAAACCTTACTCCTCCACAAGCTGACACACGTAAGCTAAACTTTGGACACACTAACGCCTGGAGAGCTGCAGTAGCCAGGTACTCCCCTGGTGGCAGGTAACCTAACACCAAGCTGTGACAGGACAAAAATACACAACTATTTGATCATTTGAATTTTGATACTAATCTGGTATTAAATTCAATTACTTATTTTGGTGAACCAGATGTTTCAAATCTTACGAGTTTTGCCTCAATCTGTTTGTGTATTGAATAGCCAGCAGGTCAACTGCCTTATGCGTTTCGGTAATTGATGATGTGACAGCAGAAACAACAAGTATTTGGGATTTGCGTGTAGCCACAGATGTCTTGTATTAGTCAAGGATCAGCTATTGATTCTGGTAGACATTTAGCATGGGGTGGAGAGATGGGGAGTCGTGGAGGATATTCACAAGACTCAAGTGCACCAATAAAATCAGATAAGCTGCCCTGTCATGTACAGATGGTCCATGAAACACAAACCACCCAAACTTAGGAACACTCGTGCTCACAAACATGATCCCACACAGCGGTTTAATTTTAAAAGGTCTGTCTTACGAACTGCTATTTTACATTGTCCTGCATTCTGACTCGTGTACGAATCTACTTGCAATTGGGTCCCATTCACCACCGACAAGTTGCCAGCAGCACCAACATCACTATCCTTAATAATAAAATTTTATTTTACGACCACAATCATCACCCTGGGAAAACCTCTCTCCTACACCAAAGCAAGCCTTGTTCTTGACATTTTTTAAGCAACAAATTAATCCTTAGTTGCCTCACCTCTGTGCCATAATGAATGGGAGAATGAATGCTGGCTACGATCTAACTGAGGAGAAAGTGAGGTCTGCAGATGCAGGAGATCAGAGCTGAAAATGTGTTGCTGGAAAAGCGCAGCAGGTCAGGCAGCATCCAAGGAACAGGAAATTCCTGCTGCGCTTTTCCAGCAACACATTTTCAGCTACGATCTAACTGCCTCAGATTTAACACACAATTCTCCCTATCTCATAACCTCCTTCACATACTTAATTCAAGCTTGTTGTGCATGTTTCATTTCAAATAACTCTGCTTGTGATGGCTTTAACTTCAGCTGCCCCCGACCTCTGGAATTCCTTCCTTTAAGTGATATCTTAAAGCTTTCATACCTCCCACAAACTCCTCCAAGCTTTTGAAAGGAATACCGCCCACCCACCAACTCCCCGCAACGTCTCATTGTGGCTTGGTGCTTAATTTTGCTTCAAAGATGTGAAGATCAGGTGAATTGGCCATGCTAAATTGCCCACAGCGTTAGGTGCATTAATTAGAGGGGAAATGGGTCTGGATGGGTTACTCTTCGGATGACCGGTGTGGACTGGTTAGGCTGAAGGGCCTGTTTCCACACTGTAGGGAATCTAATCTAATCTAAACATAAATGCAAGTAGCAGTCACTGTTCAATTCTCCGGTACAATTCTGACACTGCAAAGTCTCAAAGTGGCATTTGACAAGACTGGTCTGGTGCCCCGAGCAGTTAATGGGAATGCAATTCTGTGTAATTATTCAGCGGCAACCTAAAATCTACTCACCAAGCCAAAGGGGACGCCCCTGAGAGTCAAAGAGTGACCGGTCTCCATCTCGCCACTGGTTTGTGTAGCTGTCACTGCTGATAATTTTCCGGAGGTGACAGTCTTTCCAGTCGAGTCCACAGGCTTCTATTGCACGCACAAAAACAGTTCGCCGGGTGCCTGCTGGGGTTGAAAGACAGTCGTTTCACTGCTCTGCAACCTCTTTCAACCACGTGATGCACAACAACACAAATCACAACAAACACAGGACCTGAAGGTCAGCCATCCCAAATTTTGTCTACAGTTATACAAATTCAAACACTACCTTATCATAAAATCAGTAAATGGTTGCAGGAGGTCAAATCAACCCTCACCCCTACCCTCTGAAGCAGCCACTCACCCATTGACACTCACTCCCCTGCCGTTTCCCCATAGCCTCGCAATTTTTCCTTTTCAGATAGTGTTCCATTCTCTTTTGAAGCTTTAATTGACTTTGCTTCCATGCTCTGCATTCGCACCATGGCGCGAGAAATAATAGTTTTTGTTAATTAGTACATCCTTCTGTTCTCGATCCTTATATCAATGGGGAAAGATTTCTAAAACCCCTCATGATTTTGGGCACCCTCTATCAAATCTTCTCTCCTCTAAAAAAGGAGAAAGCCCCAATTTCTTTAATCTTTCGACATAGCTAAAGTTCGGGGCTGGTAGCATTCTCATGAATCTTCTCTGTACCCTTGCTGATGATTTTATCTTTTAACCTTCCCAAGTGCAGGGGCCAAATTGAACACAATGCTCCAGATGAGGCCAAGCCCAGACAGACTGAACTTAAATCGTTTGCTTTCCTTGTCTGTTCACCAATATAGTAGTCCAGAATGTCGTGTTTAAAGAATAAAATTTCACCTTGCCTCTCTGAATCAACACCTATCCAACATCTCAGCAAATGCAACACTAAGCATTCAATCTACAATTAAACAAGCGAGCCATTTTGCCCACTTGGTCTATGCAGACATGTGCACTCCATACACTTTCTCCCAACTTCTTCTATCTCTCACTACCAGCACGTCTTACAATTCCTCCACCTCTTGTACACATGAACTATGTGTACACCCCAGAACCTGGGGAAAGCAATGTCCAAAACAAGCTGTTCCTGCTTCTAACAAATATCCACTGAACTTTTGTGCTGGTGTAGACACTGATCTGACCCTTAGCAGTGGTTTACCAGACTGACGTCAAAACAGAAGCTCTCAGAACACAACTCCTACTCGTGCAGACAATTGTGCTTGCAAGCCAGGGTGGGAGCTTGGGTGGGGCACAAGGGATATAGGAATGACACCCAGACTGCGCCAGTCTGAGGACTGCATCTTCAAGAACAAAGGGGAGAAGGCTTTCAAATGGATCTAAGGTTTGGAGGACTCCAATCGTCACAGTTGCTGGACAATGTGGGTGAAGGGCTGGGGGGGGACAACTAATAGATTTCCAGCTCTTCTCTAAGACTAAGCGGAGATGCTTGGTCTATTCTTCACCAATTCCTGCCCCCCAATCAGAAACACGTTGCTGCTGAATGGAATGCCCCCCGCCCCCCCCCAGCATGATTCATACAAGTGCAATTATTACTGATCCTGGCCCTTAACTAGTTTCTTCTTGCACTAAGAAAAGGTGCTCTTGGTCCCTATTGCCGGTCCCTTTTAGACAGGGCAGCTGCTGGAGTTGAAAAGTTCCAGTTTGCTGTGGTCATGTGAGCAGAGCTCTCGGGGAACCTCCACATGCCAGTTTTGCAGCTTTCAGGGAGATGGCCTGTACAGACTTGTCCTTGACAGTCCTTCCAGTGCCCCAGGTTGTCAGCAGAAGTACTGTCAACTCTCAAACTCGTCTTCACTGAAAGCATTTCCACAATGTATCAATCAAGTTAGTTTCGACAGAGCAGAACTAACTGCATTTTTATTGTATTTAGCAATCTCAACCATTGCATCAAATCACTTTGCAGTTTGAATCACAAATAAGAGCAAATTGCAGCAAAGTTCAAACATTTTTTGAACTACAAATCATATTTAAACACAGAGACCACAGCTGACTGGAGAGAAAACTTTTTCGATGCAATGGATTTTGCAATGTAAAACGTAATGCCAATATACCCAGCTCCAAGAAACACAGGCATCCAAACAAGCTTCCAAAGAAAACACACAAGAAGATTACGTGACCTCATTCTAAGCAGACTGAATACTTAACTGTTCAAAACATAAAATCCAGAGTTAGAAAAAGGGTCATTTCTATCTATGTACACCACTCCTTACCGCTACCCCCTCTCCCCCGATAAAAAGGGCCACTAAGTTCTTTCTCCGACTGCCTCAAAATCAGTCCCAGATCCAGTTGCCTTTGAAAGGGGTCAGCTGGCCCCAGATCAATCCTCTTGAAGCCTGTTCCCACAGCTGCAGTATTCTACAGGGAAATCAATCTTGAGAGGCTTATGAATTTGGCACTCACATTCACCATCTCAGGGACAGTTTTTCTTTAGCTTAAATGCCATCTCTACCCTTCATCTCATGTCGGGTAGCACAACAACCTCTCGATTCTTCAATAATTGAGGCCTTATTCAGAAAACGTAACCAACTATAAAATCATTCTGGGTCACGACTGCAATCTCTTTATAATGCAGATGTGTCTGGTCAGTCAAATACGGCAGGTCGTATTTGAGGAGCCCCACTGCATGTTTGACTTCAGGTGCTTTAACTTAGCAGTTCAAATCATTACAAATGCACCCCAGTCTCCCATTAGCTTCACTCATAGCCAACAGCTGAAGAATAAACCATCAACTAGTGGAAACGAGACCAGTCCCTCTCAAATAAGTTTGGTATACAGTAAGAGTTTGGTATGTAAACTCTAGTTCCAATTTAGTAGGTTCCCATTATTATGTCAATAAAAAGATGCCAAGTGAGGAAAGGTTATTTGATTGCAGAGAAGCCAATAAGATGGAACCACCTTGAGTGACCACCCTGTAAAAGCTTGCTTTGAGCACTTCACACAATCTCAATCTGCATTTTGTGTAAAATACGAACAGATTGGAGACCTGGGGTTGAAAGAAAGGGTGACTCCATTGAGGACAGTACTTTACCTCACCTTCAGTACTGATGTATCGTCTCCAATTAGCAAACAGACCAACAAATCAATCCAGAAAATAAAGGTAAGGACATTCCGGGCTGTGATAAAGTGGGACGTGGCAGGAGACACGGCTCTTGTTCTTCATGGATTACCCAAACCTCTCTTAGGAAAGATGTGGGGTCATTCAGTTCAGGTGCAAGAGCACATTCCCCCCACTTCCATTCAAATAAGTTGCTTAGCAACAAGAATGATCACTGGGTGAGGGCATGGAGAGATATTTATTGTCTGTCCCCTGCAGCATGGCCATAACTTAAAGACCAGGAACACAGCTTTCACAATCCCTTCCACAACACCCTACAAAAAGAAATGTTTGGGTAAGCACCATACAAAAGGGAAAGGTGGTGGCGGCATTATCTTGAAAACATTTGTCATTCATAATACTGAAACACTACTCTTTCCACTTCACAAGGTTACAAGCATGACAGGATAGGAAACTGTGACAAGTATATTTGCTGCTGTAGTTGTGTTTTTGGAAAGTTCCAACAGAACAACAAGCTAAATACCTTGGTTTCGATTTGAGTTGTGTTGTATACCAGTGATACTAGGGGTTTCGTTGATGTGGTTGCCATAGTTACCATCTTCTTGCGGGCAGACATCCATGTTGTTCCACTTCCTGAGTAGCTCGAGCCAGCCAGCTTTCTCCTCCTGCTTACAGTGAGGGTTTAGTACCACACACACCCAGAGAGCACCTGAGGGAAAGGAAGAAACTGGCGATTAAAGGAAATTGTGACCAAAAATAAATCCAAGCCATTCCGGTGTTTTTATATAATCAATGGGGTGGGTACAGCAGACATGCCTTTTTTTTGGGGGGGGGGGGGGGGGGGGGGGGAGAAAGTGGTGGTCTGTGGCCTCTTTTTTTTAAAAAAACTTAGCCGGCTGGTGCCCTCAGCTGTTTGTGACATCACAGAGAATTCGAAGCAACAACTAGGCTGGAAATTAGTAACCACAAATACACTTTCACATGACATGCACTTTGGAAGAGTGACAAAAAAAGTCAGGTCTTAGACACGTCAAGAGTTTTGTACTTATGAGGTGGCATATTGTGCAACTAGCACTTGCTGCATGACTGGTACATGGCGTCAAAGTTACCTTCCTAACATCACTTGTCCGAAACACACATTTCATAGGATTGGCAATTTGAGAATACTGCAGCCAGATATTTTAATTATGCTACAGTAATAATCTGACTCACTAACATTTACTTTCCCGTAATATCTGGAAACTAAATTAGCTTTAAAAACTGAGCACGTTGTACCAGTGTTATTTTTAAGTTGGGTTTCTGTATTAACTCAGATCGTTGGTATGAAATCAAAGTTAGTTTTGATCTTTATCTCCCAGTTTTGATCAAAGGCCATCACTGGGAAACTTCAACTTTGTTTCACTCTCTTTGTATACATGACTTGTTAAGTAGCTCCAGCATTTGCGGTTTGCGTTTCCAGTATTTACACTCTCCTTCTGCATTGCTGCTTAAACTCCCCTTTCCAATAACACCTCAACACCCTTCCAAAAGGGAAAGTATCGGGTCAATTCATGGACACCACTTGCACAATGTTACGTGATGGGAAACCATTCATTTCTCGGGGACACAAAATGTCAATCATCCCATCATTCAACTTCAACTCAGACCAGGGCGAAACAAGGTGCTCAATTCCCTCATCAATTCCAGTACAAGTTGCCTGAATATGAAACTACATCCCCCTGCCACAAGGTGGTTTCATGCGGTCTGCATTAAAATAAACACCAGAACGGACAGATCTTATGAATGCATGAACAGTGACTTCATAACCTGCATCATCCTCAGAATTGATTTAAACTAAGTTCAGATGTGGTTACATAAAGCCCACTGAACGGTGACCTTACTCTTTACCTTACAGACAAGGCCATTTGTAAAACAAAGTTGCGCCATGGAAACATACTGCTGACCTTTCTGAACACCATCTCGGCTCCAAATTCCCAGTGAATTGGTTCACAGGCAAATTGCCTCGTTTAAAATTTAAATACAGCTTGGCAGTAAATGGTCAGTCATCATCAACTGGCGCATTTTCCAAAGCAACATTAACAAATAAAAAGTCAAACAGCGCTCTACTCATACATGGTCATTTTCCCTTTACACTGATAATCCCGTGAATCTTCCCAAATGCTTCAACAAATGCCTTTTACAGGAATGATGCTTCAAAGTGTGCCACCAACACATTCATACACAAAACATTTATCACCACAGGAGATTTTGTGAGAATGTGTCACATGCTTTTTTAAAAGTTTGGTTGGTGCATCTATCACAGAAAGAATTACTTTGACTCCTCCTATATCCAATGGCCTAATCACTGTAAAGACAGGCGATGGCCGTTTAACTTGAGCAAAGCAGAACAGAGGAGAAAGAATTTCTCAGCAAGTATGCGAAGCACATCATGTGCCAGGTCAAAAAGGAATTCAAACGGGCTGCAGTTTCAAAACAACTCTTTCACTAACAAAAATGTATGTTCCAGAATGGAGAAATTAAAACTAGACAGGCAGAAAGCCTTTTTTCCCCCCATTTGCCCTGCGTTCTCAGGGCAGAGTTGGCAAGCAGAAGCCAGACATTTTGATATGGAGCATGAAGAGCCATGGGCATTTAAGGTACGACAGTACAGATGCATCCCCTAATGACTACTGTATACTTTGACCCACTTCCCTGATACAATGCAAATGCCAGCAGACATTTGAAAAAGAAACAGGTGCAAGTCAATGGGTAAATAAATCCTCTCAATGACAAGCAAAACGAAGTGATCCAAAACGTTTAATGGGTCTTTGCACTACGAATCTAAAAATACAGCTGGAGAGCTTTACACAAAGTGTCTACTGATTTTTAGATCTCCTCTCCCACATCACCAAGCCCTTGGCGTTTCTCCGATACCGTTTTCAAAGTGGCTGTCTGTTTGAGCACAGTAAGGAGGTGAGTCAAACTGGATCAAATTTGCAATCAACTTCTGCGCACCCACACCTCCAACAGAGAATCATTAGACTGACCACTGGCAGTGGGAATGTGAGCTAAATGTTTCCCACTCCCTCCAAACTCTGGAGTAATGAGGATAATTACAGTACAGGCTCACTCCAGCCACTTGAGATGCAATGGCCTATAAGAATTTGGGATTCAATGCTTTCAATTAATCTGAGCCATTTGAGGGCAAAAACTGTGTGTTCACCTCAAATCTGCTTTGTGTCAAGTCTTCATCACTGCAACCAAAAATACATAGCGGTCAAATCAGCCAAGCGATAGTATAAGTTAAAGTAAATTAAACCTCCAACAGAACTATATTTTCCGGGGATTTAAAGTACTCCACTTTTCAATTACGGAAAATAAAGGCTCTTAATATAGAGGATAATACTGGGAGAGATAGAAGACGACAGGCTGGTGAACAGGCAGCTGAGAATAAGAATGAGGAAACATTTTTCAAGCTGGTGGTATATCGTGAGTGTGCATCACATGGGGCAGTGCTGTGGCCTCAACTCCTCAAATTATATCATGACTTGATGGGACCGAAGGCATGGCAGTTAAGTAAGTTGTGATGACAGCATTAGGAGCCTAAAAAGAAATAGATAAAGCAAGTGGGCAAAGATCAGGCAAATAGTAAGGGCAAATGTAAAATAAAGCACTCTGGCAAAATGAATTTTAAAAATCTAAATTGTGAAAGGTTGCAGAGCTCAGAGATGCAGGGACATCTAGGTGACTTAGTGCAGGAAACCAGATGATTAGCGTGCAGGTACAGCAAATAATCATGAAATCTAATGGAACGTTCTGTTTCATTGAGGGAGGAACGGAATGAATGAAAGAACAAAGAACAAAGAAAATTTATAGCCTAGGATCAGGCCCTTTGGCCCTCCAAACCTGAGCTGATCCAAATCCACTATCTAAACCTGTCGCCCAATTCCTAAGTATTCATATCCCTCTGTTCCCCAGTCACATCTTAAATGAATCTACCATGCTTGTCTCTACCACCTCTGCTGGCAATGAGTTCCAGGCACCTATCACCCACTGTGGGAAGTACTTGCCGCGTGTATTCCCTGTAAACTTTTCACCCTTCACCTTGAAAGCGTGACCTCTCGTTATTGAATCCTTCACCCTGGGAAAAAGCTTATCTCTACCTACCCTGTGCATACCCTTCATGATTTTGTCGACTTCGATCAGGTCCTCCCTCAATCTCCTTTTTTCTAATGAAAACAATCCTAACCTACTCAAACTCTCTCTTCATAGCTAGCAACTTCCATACCAGGCAACATCCTCGTAAACCTTCTCTGCACCCTCTCCAAAGCGCCCACATCCTTTTGGTAATGCGGTGACCAGAACTGTACACACCAGTCGAACCAACTTCGTGTACAATTTTAACATGACCTGCCAGCTCTTATACTCAATGCAACAGTAGGGAGATTATGTTTCAGTTATACAGGACATTGGACAGACCACATCTGGGATACTGTACAGTACTTATCACCATACCTACAAAAGGATGTTCAGTTCAGTGGAAACAGTTCAGAGAAGGCTTGCTAGACTAACACCTGGAATGAGCAGGTGTTTTATGGAAGAATGACTAGACAGACTAGGCCTGTACCCTTGAGTTAATCACAGTCAGAGTCAATTTAATTGAAAACAGAAAAGATCCTGAGGGGACTTGACCTGAAAGTTGGAGAATGGCTATTCATAGAATAGAATAGCGACAGTGTGGAAGCAGGCCATTCGGCTCATCAGGTACACACTGCCTCCTGAACAGCATCCCACCCAGACCCAGTATCCTAGCACTCATGCATTTCCCAGGGCGAACCCACCTAGCCGACACATCTCTGCATATCTAGGGACAATTTAGCAAAGTCAAACCACCTAACCTACACATCTTTGGTCTATGGGAGGAAACCCATGCAGACACAGGGAGAATGTGCAAACTCCACACAGACAGTCACCCAAGGCTAGAATTGAACCTGGGCCTCTGGCGCTGTGGAACAGCAGTGCTAACCACTGAGCCACTGTTCCTTCTTATCTAGAGGATCTACAACTAGGAGTCGGTTTAAAACTTAGATTAGATTATTTACAGTGTGGAAACAGGCCCTTCGGTCCAACAAGTCCACACCGACCCACCAAACGCAACCCACCCATACCCGTACATTTACTCCTTACCTAACACTACGGGCAATTTAGCATGGCCAATTCACCTGACCCACACATCTTTGGACTGTGGGAGGAAACCGGAGCACCCGGAGGAAACCCACTCAGACACGGGGAGAACGTGCACACTCCACACAGTCAGTCGCCTGAGGCGGGAATTGAACCCGGGTCTCTGGCGCTGCGAGGCAGCAGTGCTAACCACTGTGCCAGCATGCCGCCCACTTCTGTGTAGAGAGACACAGTCACCCAATTAAGATACAGATAAGAAAACATTTGAGGGTAGAGTGCCTTTTGAATTCCATTCCCCAAAAGACAGTTGATGCAGCATCTTAATTTGGTTTTAAAAAGGCAGAGATAGAGATTCTTGATCACAGAAGGGATGAAAGCTTAGTAGGGTATGCTGGAATGTAAGGTGGAAGTTAAAGTCAATCAGCCATAAATTTACTGAAAAGTGCAAGAGACTTAAAAGGGAAAGTGACCTCCTCTTGTTCCTTGTTTGTACGTTAATAACCTCAGTCAAGTTGTACCAACAGCGAATCAGTCCACACACCAGTGTGCGCAGAGCTCAGATGTATATCAGAGAGGAACTAGTTTATTTCACACGTTACCTGACAGCTCAAAAAGGTATGATTGGTCTGATCCCCTCGCAGCTTTGATTAGAAATATAGAAAAAAAATGAAAGATAGATCAACTCCGTTCATCAGGTGACCATCAAAATGACTATTGTTGCAGATTCAAAACTGGCTGGGCTAAAGGTTTCTTGGAAAGTTAAGAGGATCTAATTTTAAAAGCAACCTGTTGAAACAGTGAGCTAAACTTGCACGCACACAGTTGGTCTTAACAGGGTAGAACCCAATAATCTATAGCTTTCATATTATGCGGCTGGAAAGGTTTGCAAAATGAAGAATATCGATGCCATACACCCATTCACAACTCCAACCATGACAACTGACTTTATCGGAGGAGTTGACTCTACTGGCTGCCCACATGAAATGATAATCAAGCAACATCATTGATAAAAATGGCGTGTAGTATACATGTGACACAAAATGGCACTCCATGGAAGCTGATCAAAATGACAAAGTTGCTCTGCTGGGAGTGGAAAATCTCACACTGGTACAACAAATGCTCTTTCAAGGGTTGGTATTTCGCCACGTTCTTGGTGCAATGCAGAGGGAGCTTAGCGTGTAAACAAAGCAGACCTACTCTGCTTGTGAATACTAAAAGAATATCAAAGAACCCTATTGCAAAAACAAACGAAGCATTTGGCCCAAAACGTCTGTACAAATGATCATCTCCAACCGTTACTCATACTCTATACCCTTTACTGCTGTTCAGAAATTAATCTCTGACAAATAAAGACTCTGCCTCTGCAGTTAGTGACTCCACAATCTAGGCAATCGGAACTTTGTTCTGAACTTCTTACAATTATCAACATCTTCAATGTGTGAGTGTCATCCAATATGTTCAATATTGATCCCCTACATTCGACAGCCTGCATGCTAAGGTGAAGAAAGCAGAGGCTTCGGAAATAATGATTCTTTTCAAAATTCCCTACATGCTGAAAACATTCATGCAGATCTGAAAACCACAAAAATAACATTATTCAAGTGGGTTAGGGGTGCAGAAAGCAGGAAACTATAGGTCAGATCATCTAAAATCTGCGTCAAAGGGAAAATGCTACAATCCATGGCGATGATAATAACAAAACGTTCAGAAAACCATAAAATGAGGCAGTTTCAACATTGCTTTTAAAAAAGCAAAGTGTCTGACAAATAAATAGAGTTCTTTGAGGCGGTGATAAGCAGGGTAATGGGGAAACTTGAGGTTGCAGTGAAATTGAATTTCCAAAAGGCATTCGATAAAGTCCTACATTAAAAAATAGTTTATTTCACAAGAGCTCACAGTGGTGCCCATGATATCTTAGCATGGATGGAGAAGAGGAAAAAACAGAGAGAAACAATCACTTGCAAGTTGGCAAACTAATTAGAAATGTTGCAGTGATCACAACTAGAGCCACAAATATTTAGAATTTACATCATTTGTGACTTAGAACAGAGAACATTACAGTGCAGTGCAGGCCCTTCGGCCCTCAATGTTGCGCCGTCCTGTGAAGCCCATCTAACCTACACTACTTCATTCCCACTCATATGCCTATCCAACGACCATTTAAGCACCCTAAAAGTTGGCGAGTGTACTACTGTTGTCAGCAGTGCATTCCATGCCCCTACTATTCTGAGTAAAGAACTTACCTCTAACATCTGCCCTATATCTGTTACCCCTCAATTTAAAGCTATGCCCCCTCATGCTAGCCATCATCCGAGGAAAAAGGCTCTCACTGTCCACCCTATCTAACCCTCTGATTATCTTGTGTGTCTCAATTAAGTCACCTCGCAACCTTCTCCTCTCCAATGAAAACAGCCTCAAGTCGCTCAGCCTTTCCTCGTAAGACCTTCCCTCCGTACCAGGCAACATTCTAGTAAATCTCCTCTGAACCCTTCCCAAAGCTTCCACATCCTTCCTATAATGTGGTGATCAGAACTGCATGCAATACTGCAAGTGCAGCTGCACCTGAGTTTTGTGCAGCTGCAGCATGACCTCATGGCTCTGAAACTCAATCCCTCTACCAAGAAAAGCTAACACACCATACACTTTCTTAACAACCCCATAAATCTGGGTGGCAACATTCAGGGATCTATGCACATGGACACCAAGTACTGCTCATCTACACTACCAAGAATCTTAGCATTAGCCCAATACTCTGTATTCCTGTTACTCCTTCCAAAGTGAATCACCTCACTTTTCTGCCTTCAACTCCATTTGCCATCTCTCAGCCCAGCTCTGCAGCTTATTTATGTACCTCTGAAACCTACAACATCCTTCAGCACTATCCACAACTCTACTGACCTTAGCCTTCATCCACAAATTTACTAACCCATCCTTCTATGCCCTCATCCAGGTCATTAATAAAAATGACAAACAACAGTGGACTCAAAACAGATCATTGCGGTACCCCAATATAACTGAACTCCAGGATAAATATTTCCCATCAACCACCACCTTCTTTCAGCTAGCCAATTTATGATCCAAACCACTAAATCACCCTTAGTCCCATGCCTCCACATCTTGTGTAATAGCCTACCACAGGGACCCTTTTCAAACGTCTTACTGAAATCCATATACACCACATCAACTGCTTTACCCTCATCCACCTGTTTGGTCACCTTCAATGAAGGAATAATGTAACACTGTCAAATTTGATGATATCATGAGGAGGAAACAAACAGTCTGAAAAAGGATATAGATAAGTTAGGAGAGTGGAAAAACAAATGGCAGATTGAGCATGAAGCGTGAAAATGTGAGGTTGTCAACTCTGGCAGTTGAAGAACAGAAAAGAACATTATTTAACTCAGAAGGCTGCACTTGGTGAATCTGGATGCCTATATACATTCGCCACAAAAATTGAGGATGTGGGTCGAGAATTAATTAGGAAGGAAGTAGTGTGTTGGTCTTTATTGGAAGGGGAATGAAATATTGAAGAGGTCCTCCACAGCCATGCAGGACATAGATGGAACTGCACATGGAGTACTGTAAGTAGTTTTGATCTTTCTTAAGGAGAGATACATTTTGCATTGGAAGCAGTTCAGAGAAGGTTCACACGGTTGGTACTAGGGATGAAGGGGTTATCATATGAGGAAAAGTGGAGTTATATTAATTGGAGTTAAGAAGAATAAAAGGTGATCTTGTTGAAATCCAAGATGGGGGGGGGGGGGGGGAGTTGACAGATTAGATACTCGGAAGAGGCTTCGTCTCATGGGGGAACCTAGAACAAGCAGGCGTGCTTTCAAATTAAGGCATCTCCCACATAAGACTTGGAGGAGAAATTTGTTTTCATAGAGTTGCTTTGTCTTCTGAATGCTCCATCCAAGAGAGCAGTGGAAGCTTAATCACTGAATGCATTCAAGGCTGGCATTAGATACATTTTTGATCAAAGGAGTATGGGACACAGGCAGGAGAAAAAAAGTGTTAAAACCACAATCAGATGCACCATGACCTTAAAGGTAAAGCAGAACAGGTTCACTGGGTCTTCTCCTGCTCCTATTTCATGGTGCTTCGTCCAGATGCCACCCTATGAAATTCTTGTCCAAACACCAGATATTCAATTGCATCATTTAATGATGACTGATTGTACACACCACAGCAGCACATTTACTAATCAGCAAATCCTCTCATTCAGCATCATGCACTTTTCGTTTTCGTTTTACATTCTAATGAATGCAAGACAAAAACCTTCAACAAGCGGTCTTTGCTTTCACAGCAGTACTCAAGGTCTGTGCTAACAAACAAATAAATGGGGCATTGTTACAAGTGGCCTCTAATGGAAAATATTAACTATTCAGGTCAACATTAAAAAAAGCCATGCTTCTTTTAGAGAAGCATAGAATTCTGGGCCACACAATACAATGAGGACACCCATAATCACTGACCATGAAGCAAAAATGTATAGTGTGCTACGTTTCCTTTAAATTATAGATTATATCAGATACTAGCCAATAAATAAAAATTCCACAGATTTAAAAATTTTTTTATTCATTCATGGACTATGGGTATGACCGGCTATGCCAGCATTTGCTAATAACCCTCGAAGAGATGGTGAGCGAACTTCTTGAACCGCTGCAACTCTTGGGGTGCTGGTACACCTCCAGTGCTGTAAGGCAGGGAACTACAGTTTTTGGATCGATCAGTGCAGGAACAGCAGTGTCGCTCCAATACTAGATCGGGTGGAGCTGGAAGGGGTACTTGCAGGTGGTGTGCCCATGCATCTGCTGCCTTTGTCCTTCGAGGTGGAAGAGGTTGAGAATTTGAAAGATGCTATCAAAGGAACCTTACGAGCTGCGATACTACATTAGAGAGGCACAAACATTTCCTTCTGATCGTATGGAAAATGGATAGAAACGGTTGAGACAGATATGGGGCGAACACAGGCAAATGGGACCAATTCAGATAAGGAAAGCTGGGTGGCATGGACAGGTTGGTTCAGAGGGCCTATTTCCATGCTGTATACCTTCATAACTCTAAAAGGAATCAACTGGGAGCATAAAGATGACATGGTGCAAATCAGTCCCATGAAAAGCCAATCTGAAACATTGATGGAGACTTACTGGAGTGGCTTAAGTTTGGGAAGGGGAGAGGTCTCAAATGGCAAACATGCAACTTTGCATTTCCACACCTGCTGTGCCAATCCATACCCGCTCCCTGAAACCATTCTCACCCAATTCACGCAACGTAGTGCAGCATAGCCCATGAAGTAGACCAAATCTTGCGAGGCCTCCACAGCCTGATTAACCATTAAACTGGCAAACCTGCTCCAGACACATGCTGCCAACCTTTGCTCTGTGTTAGTCAAAGCCACAAGGCAGAGGCAGAAACAACTTCCCCCATTCACAATCAGCCACGTGAACTTGCCCATATTCAGATTCTCCCCAGAACTCAGTCTCTGTCTACAGATGCTGTCGGACCTGCTTGAGCAGTCCCAAAATTTGCTGGTTTCATTTGCGAGTTGATGCATGTTCGTCCTACACACTAAACAGGATGAGCCAAAAAGGAAAAAGGAAAAACCTTCCTGAACGAAGGCTGCAATTTTAAAAACCGCACGAACATTACACCCAAATTCCAGCTGAGCTCAGTCAACTCAAAAATAGAAGCGTTCAGGTACGAACATCAATAATAAAGTGAACCGGAGCCAAAAACGAACAAAGTGAGGCTTGTGGGGCCAACTCAAGTTACTAAGTAAAATGGGCTGACTACCGAAGCAGGTTTAACGTGAGGCATAAATAGCAGCCGTTACCTAACTCATCCCACAGCTCCCGACATTTATCAGTCATTCCTGTCCCCTGTTGTCTCCAGAGAGAGAGCCGTGGGTCTTCCATAAACTGTTCCGTCATTAGAGTCAGCATACGAGCCCCATTGGAATCCCACATCCTGAGCATCTCCCGCACCTGTCATGCAAGGAAAGAAATTGCTGAAACTGCATAAACTTAAGAGCTAGGCTACAAAAATATATTCCACCATAACCCCAATAATAAGCAGAGACAATTAACCAATTGCCATTAAAATAATACATTGCCATGGGGTGAATTAGATGCGCACGCGGCACCTCAATCTGACTAGTGTTGGAGCTGGGGAAAGGGTCCCAGTTTGCTTCTCCAATTGGTTAAATTAGCTGATCTCATCAGCAGAGTGGGGGTGTTACAATTAGCCTCAGCAGTGAAGGGTTAGAAGTCTCTCTGGATGGAGGTTGGGGGTGGTATCCTCCTTCCAGCAATTTCTAACAGTGTGTTTTTGGATAATTCGCAAGGATTGCATCAGGCGGACAGCCTGTCATTCACTGTCTATCGTCAGTGATACTAAAAAAAAAAGGCTCAAAGTGGCCAGAGACCAAAGGCGATCTGTGTATGTGGAACTGTACCAGAGAATGGCTTCTCCCCTTGTTCTCAAAATTGCTTGGAGTGGACGTGGTGATGTCAGTAGAAGTATAATAAGCCACACATCTACTTACAGCCAATTGTATTCAAAACGCAACTCCAAAACTCGCCTTTCAATTCTCCTGCTCTCAACAATTTCTCATACATTACTATTTCCACTACTGAAATATTGTCTGGAGGGAAACTACTCAACTGAAGCTAAAAGGTCTAGGAAAGCAAATGACCAAGTGCATACCACAGACTTAACGAAGTAACATCTGTCAAAAAAAACAAGTGACAGTCCAGCAAGAAACAGATTTATTTTGACAAAGCTACTGTTTTCAGAAACACTGAAGAATGACAAAGGGATATTACTGAAAGCAGAGGCAGCAGATATGAACCATCCACAATCGTGGAATTTTAACTGGTTGAACTCACTATGGGTGCTCACCTTGGCAAACATGGAGTGCAGCTGCTTACTAGCTCCGTAGTATCCACTGATTGACAGCAGCACTTTCACTTGCTCCTGTACCTGCTCTTCATCCAGATGCCAGCAGTTCTCAGCATCGATACTTGCACCTGCTGTAGGGTCAGGAGCACCTGCAATGCAATGTGGAAAGCATTTTCAAACTAAGCAAGGTATAGCCTGGCTTTTGTAAAACAAT
Source organism: Hemiscyllium ocellatum (assembly GCF_020745735.1). Lineage (NCBI taxonomy): Eukaryota > Metazoa > Chordata > Chondrichthyes > Orectolobiformes > Hemiscylliidae > Hemiscyllium > Hemiscyllium ocellatum. The sequence goes on along the minus strand of NC_083445.1, from coordinate 11,817,402 downwards.
TACACATACGGAGTTGAATCCTACTAAATGCAAAAGCACAGGAGACAGGTGAGATACTCAGGTGTACAGCATGGAAACAGACCCTTCAGTCCAACTTGTCCATGACGACTAGATATCCTAAACGTATCTAGTCCCATTTGGCCTATATAACACTAAACCCTTCCTATTCATCTGGTCATCCAGTTGCTTTTTAATTGTTTAATTGCAGCAGCCTCCACCTCTTCCTCCATACTTGCACCACCTTCTGTAATAAAAGTTGCCCTTTTAATCCTTTCTCCCCTCCCCCTAAGTCTATGCCCTCTAGCTTTGGACTACTCTATCCGTGGGGAAAAAAAGACCTTGGTTAATCACTATCCAAACCCCTCGTGATTTTATAAATTACTATAAGGTCACCCCTCAGCCTCAGGGAAAACAGCCCCAGCCTATTCAGCCTCTCCCTACAGCTCAAATCCTCCAACCCTGGCAACATCCATTTAAATCCTTTCTGAACCCTTTCAAGTTTCACAACACCTTTCCAAAGGTACGGAGACCAGAACTGAACACAGTATTCCAAAAGTGGCCTAATCAATGTCCTGATAGAGCTGCAATATGGCCTCACAATGGCTGAAGCTGGACTATTCTAATAGGCAGCTACGTTTTCAGACCAAACTGGCTCGTAACCTGGTGTCATTATGGGCTTGGCATAAACTAAAACAGTTGCAAACTTGCTTATCCAAGTTATGTACAGTAAAAAACATGAAAACATTCAAAGTTTAAACAAACAAATAATGACGAGTACTCTGCCTTGTGCCTGCATCCAGTTTTTAGGCAGACTCTCCTCAGAGTCTCAATGAGTTGTACGATCTTTTATAGCACCTGAGAAATTTAAATTTAGAATAAAAGGGCTGTGTTCAGTTCATTTCCAAAGAATACACCCACCAATTCCTTTAGGAAAAAAAAAGTCATTGCCCCATCAACAGAAATCAGCAGAGCGGGGACACCGTACAAGGTCATAGCAATTAGATCGGAAAGGGATCGGAATTGTTCACCAGCATCAGGGAGGCAGTGGCCAGAAAACTAACTGAATCAGCCACATATACTGTGTCTGCAAGAGGGATTCTGCAGTGAGCTGCAGAAATATTTAAGCAGCTTGGCCAGGACAAAAGCAGCCCACACTACATCTTTAATATGCACTCCCTCTATTAGCTGCACACGAGTAGTTTTATACTATAAACATGCAACAGTGCGATAAACACCAAAGATTCTGTCTCAGTGCTAACCAGCTAGAACAGAGAGGACAGCAGCTTCCAGGGAACACCACCACACCAAAAATTCCAAATCATACAATGTTTAACTTGGAAATTTAATTACTGTTCCTTCTTCGTTACTAGGTCAAAGTCTTGTTACTCCCAACCTAACTGGACTGTGAAACTATACAGATGCAAGGACTGCAGCCGCTGAGGAAGATCATCAGGTTTTAAGGAGGACCACCTCTCCAGATAAACGAACAAGCTTTCTGCTAAGACTCGTGGTATACCGAGGAATGGTCACATGGGGAAGACATGATACAGCACTACCCATAACTGAGAACAAACCATCTTTGCCTCAGGTGGAAATGATGTCAGACATCACATTACTTTAACAAGTAGGCTGCTTGCTATAAGCTCTGCTCAAATCAGAATCAAAACAGATGGCAGAAAGCAACCAATGTGTGAAGAAACATTGCCAAGACATTTTACGTGGTATAAGAGAGAATCATCGATCTTACTCCCCAGCACTCCCTGTTGCAAACACCGATACTCTATCCACCCTGCGCTCACTCACCATCTGCTGCATCATGGATTCGGAGAAACATTTCAGCACTTTGAACACCCATCGGGGCAAAAGCAATAGCAGAATGGACCCACAATAAAAATATCATTTGTCAGGCACATCCCAATCGCAATGCCCTTTCCAACTGCAGAGTTGGAAATTTGGTTCAAATGGGTAACAAAAAAAAAGTGCCACAAGTGCATTGTAACATTAAGATCCCTTGGTAGGAGGATGCACTGAACTGCTTTGATCTCGCAAGGCAGTACTGGAAAGGTCTCCTGAACAGACTTAACAACGCCCATCCATCCCTTCAGCTGGCTAACTCATCGGCATGACTTGTCATTGCCCAGAACCTGCCCCAAGGGCAATTCAGCCATTCTGAACAGTACATTCTGATCATTATATAATAACCGGCTTTGCCAAGAATACCCATATAATCTCAATTTTTTTATACAATCAGGTTGAATGCGTTGCACACAAATTTGATGAGCAGTTTTAAACATACTCTCGCTGTGTACAGATTAGCCCTGCTACAGATTCACTTCTATTTGTAATAAACATGTGACGGATGTCTAGTCCACCTTCAGAACTGGGAACAAATAGCTATTGGAGTGCGCCCCTGATCAGAAGTAGTTTAGACAGTGCAGACCAATTTGCCATCTTAAATATGAAAAGCCAGATACAATAAAATCTCAGAAATCAGCCCTAACCATTTGCAATCATTCTATGAGACATTAAAAACTGAATACTTATAAAAGGTGATGTTACAATTCCCATGAGAATACTCAAAAGGAGAAAGCAGGTTTGCCCAGTGGCCTGGCCAATTCCTCAGTTAACCAATACCACAAAAAACAAACACATTATTCATCCAACAGCCAAATGTTGCACTCCAAAGCAGTTGGCACATTTATCAATGATACTTCAAAAATAATTCAACATGTGAAATGCTTTGACAGTTTCCAACATTTTTGCAAGTCCAACTCTAAAGCTGGTATAATCATTGGCAAAAGTAACGTCAAAGTCAACATAGTCCCAGTGGATCAGAGGGCTGCTCTCTCATTGAAAGGGATGACTGGTGGCGGTTTAACTTGAGGGTCACCACACCTCAAGTGAGGGGAGAGATTGAAGAGGAATGTCCTTTCGTGGTAACCTCAGTTGTTGCAGGGCCTGCAACCAGTGCTGTTAAAACATCTGACCCAAGTATATCCGTGCTACTCTTACCATCGAGAGAACATTATCATCAGCCCTAATCACAAACGCCATCCCCCTCATTGCCAAATGCTCCTTACTCACTGGTCAGTTGAACCACATAACTTGTAAGCTATGCCACATCTGAATCAGAGATGATCTCCAGACCACACCGCCCACTTCAATCTTTGTAATATTGCTAACTTAGTCCCTGATGCAGCTTCTGAAAAAGAACATTTTGCAACACTAGCCTGGACTATTCCAATTCTCTCCTATTAATGGTGCCACACACTATCTTCATGAACATGAGCTCTTGAAAACATGGTGCAGCCTGCAGCTTAACTTGCATCAAATTCTGCTTACTCAGCCTCTCGCACTCACTGAATTACACTGGTTTCGTGGTTCACAAATTCTTTTGACATGACATTGAAAACTCCGGTTTGAGTTCCATCATAGCCTCATTTTCCCCCCCCCCCCTCAAATTTTTGCAACCTTGACCCCTTACACATTCAATTCTCATGGCTCCACCATCCATGGTCATGTCTTCATCTCGGAGGTATCAAGGTTTGGAATTCCATCCTAAAACACACTGCCTCTCTTTCCTTCTTTGTGACCCTTCTTCAATGCAGACCAATACGGTCTTAATATCACAAGTCAATTTTGTTTGACACTGCTTCAGAGAATCATCTTGAGACATTTATGTTAAATGAAGAACAGTTAGCAGTTCAGCACATGAAGACCCTTCAGCCCACCATGTCTGTGCCTACCATGATGCCATTCTAAACTAACCCCATCTGTCTGTACATGAACAGCTTATATTTGTATTGTGCGTTTAAGAAAAACAAATAGATCTCAAGTCCATTCTGACAGTTATGTTCTACACAGATCTGGTTCCACCCTACTTCAGCAGAAAGATAGTATCGTGTTCCTTTCTCCATCTGCTTAGTTAGCTCCCTGTTAAATAGACTTGCACATTACAATTCCAGGTACACATTCAGTTTGAGAAGAAATGCACAGAAACTGAAAACGTGGCAGTCTTGGAAAATAAGCCCCATTAAAAATCTTGCTCTTAAAAAAAGGGTACAATTTAGGTGGTGCCTGAGAATGCTAAAATGAAGAACAGAGATGAAAACTATGGAAATGGTTTCTCCACGCTTGGCAAGCATCCACCAAGAACAAGTGTGGGCAGACTCAACTTCTCACATCATAACCTTGTCCCAAAATGCAACAGCAGAGCGTCAGGACAGGTAACAAAATGGCAAGTACATACTTTAGGACCTGCGTTCAAGGCAGAATGCAGAGAGCGGTCTCCTACATTGTGCTTTGTGAAGCACCAGATTCCAATTAAATTCAGGCTCAAAACAGAAGGGGATGCTTTTGTTTGTGGAGAGCAGTATAACTAGAGGCTGTCATTATAAAGACAGTCATCAAGAAATCCAATAGACAACACAAGTTGTTTACTCAGTGGTGAGAACTTGGGACTCACTGCCAGATATAGATGTGTTTAAAGGGAGGATGATCAAGCAAATGAGCGCTTTAGAACAGGAAAGAGGGAAGGAGAGTAGAGTAGGCCATAAACACTGGCACAGAGTAGACCATAAATACTGGCATGAACTAGTCAGTTGAAACAGCCTTTCACTGTCGCTCTCTCTCACACATAGGAGGTGGGGTCTGTCTGTTTGTCTCTCTCTCACACACACACAGCCTTGATCTGACTTTGGTCAGAGTGCCACATTCCCAACAATCTCCGACACTCTTGGTGGTCATCAAATTACCTCGGCCTTAAAAATATTCAATGACGCTGCCTCGACGATTTTTAACTGAAGAGAATTCTCAAGAGTTTCCAAACCCAGAAAAATGTCAAGTATGATTTAGAACGGAAGATCCCCCCCGCCCATTGCAAGTCCTAGTTTTAGTCACCCCAAGGACAAACATCATTGTCAATTCCCCTCAGGATCTTAGGCTTCAGTGAAATTACAACTCGTTCTTTGAAACATTAATAGATACAGGCCCAGCTTGTCCAATCTTTTCTAATCAGATCGATTCAACTGATAGCTGGTGTGAAGCTTTGTGTGATCTGACAAAACTTGAGGGGAAAAAGAAATTAGAGTCCCAGACCTGAACAAAAATCTTCATCTCGAGAATATGGATTGCTTAAACACAAACCAGCCACCAACCAAGATGAAAATACAACAACAAAAGAAAATGTAATCCAAATAGAATGTGAATACAACACAGCACATTCGTAGAATCATACAATCTCTACAGTGTGGAAACAGGCCCTTCGGCCCTACAAGTCCACAGCGACCCTACCCAGACCCATTCCCGTACACTTGTCCCTGATTAATGAACCTATCCTACATATCCCTGGACTAAAAACTCAAACTATGCTCCACTTAAAGCTACTAGCATCACCACGAAGATCAAACATCAAACGCAAGCATCAAAGCTGCTGTTTAAACTCAATTGGACCAACAGCGAAGTGACAGATTGTGCAAATCTAGCCGAGAACACAGCCATGCGCCTTACCGTGCACTTGATTAATTTCTGAACAGGATGAGAGGATTTCATCAGCCAGTTTCTGTGCGGTTGGAAGAACTTCTGTATGATGGGCAGTGATGAGGTACTGGACGAACTTCTGCAACTGATCGCGGTTCATTTGCGAAAGCGTTTCGGAGATGGGGAGCCGCAGCTCCACCTGCTGAGCCTTGCGGATTCGATATAGGGAGAGGGCCACTACATGGCCACAGTAAAAGATGTCCTTATTACCACAGCCACACGTCACAGAGGTAATCTTGCAGCGGTCAAAGCTGATGGCAACTTTGTACATTTTCTCAGGTTCACCCTGATTGGCGAGCTCAGTCACAGTCCCACTCAAATGAAATCCTGTGAATAATAAACAATAAGCATTTAAGAACAGACCACACAAAAAAAAAACAAATTTCAAACTGTGCCCACAGGACTGAAAACGATGAATTAAGCATGTGTCATATTCCACTACCTAGTGCTAAGAAGGGGTGGCATGGTGGCTCAGTGGTTAGCACTGCTGCCTCTCAGCGCCAGGGCCGGGGGTTCAATTCCAGCCTAGGCCAACTATCCGTGTAGAGTTTGCACGGGTTTCCTCTGGGTGCTCCAGTTTCCTCCCACAGTCCCAAAGATGTGCAGGTTAAGAATGAATTGGCCATGCTAAATTGCCTATAGTGTTAGGTGCATTACTCAGAGCACTTCAAGCAACTGTTTGTGTGGAGTTTGCACATTCTCTCAGTGTCTGCATGGGTTTCCTCTGGGTGCTCTAGTTTCCTCCCACAGTCCGAAGAGGTGCAGGTTAGGGTGAATTGGCCATGCTAAATTGCCCATAGTGTTCAGGGATGTGTAGGCTCGGTGAATTAGTCAGGGGCGAAAATGGGTCTGGGTGGGTTACTCTTCGGAGGGTCGGTGTGGATTTGGTGGGCCGAAGGGCTTGTTTCCGCACTGTAGGGAATCTAATCTAAACAAACGAGAGGACAGTAGGCTATGTCCACTAGAAGGATCCAGGTTTAAATCTCACCTAGGTTCTTAATCAGCCCAGGAATTAGGTGCCCTGTTTTGGTTGCAGCAGCCCTTTTGCTTTTGTGTGGTTTTTTTTGGGTGGGGGAGGAGTGCGGTCAACTCCTATTAAATAGGCACAGGAAAGTAGGATACTAGGACAGGATCTTGGCCGCATTGCAACGTCCCCCTGAGGTTAAATAGCCTGCCAAGTACTAAGAGATGAAATGAAGTTTTGGCTTGGCTGTGGCCCAACCCAATGAGACAAAGTCTCCCTTCTTTCCAGGCTTGGAGAGGGGAAGAATTTGGAGCAGGTTCACAATTACACAGCACAGAAAGTGCCCACAGTTGGGTCACAGTATGGTCATTTCCATAAGGGTTTTATTTTAACTCCAAGCTTAAGACAGCGGCATTCATGAATATGGCCCCATTTACCAATGATCCTACTCTAACTCCTACAACAGACCAGCCAAGCTAAAGGAGAAGACATTGTCAAATTCAGAGAGCAACACCGGTCTCCTAGAATCAGTGAGGAGGGGGCGTCATGGGGAAGGAGAGATACAACATACCAACGGAGTGTGCCTTGGAAGAACTGGAAAAAAATCTGGGGTCAGGCAAACTTGTTGGGACAGTACTGACAGCTTCACTCCATTCTGAGTATGATAATCCTCACTGAAAAAAAGTGCTCAAAAGCCAAAGTAAAATACCTCCAAACAGAGTAAGTTATCTCAAAAGCAAGTAGGAAAGGATTATTCAATGCAGCTTCCTGTGAGTCCGGTGACTCTCAATGTTTCGCACACGGAAGACAAACCACATGATGAAAATGAAAACTTCAGAATGATGATATTTTGATAGCAGGGAGATCGCTGCACCAATGCAAGTCACAGCGTTGCTGCAAGCTGGAGTTAAACACTCAAGTCAGCCAGCATGAAACTACAAAGCTGAAGGAGACTTGAGACACTAGGACTTTAAAAACCTGCAGCAGAAACACAGTTCAACTTGGATTAAAAATGGAAAGCGCTAAAACGAGGGGGCTTTGCTGCTCTGAAGTGACTCCCAGATATACAGCTGAACAGAAAGAACCAGCAATGCTGGATTCATACATTCACAAACCAGGTAAATGCACGCACGTAAACCGTGGAAATCTGATGCATTAAATTAAAAAGAACCTCCTTGCAATCTTGGTAATTTCGAAGTCTAAGCAGAAATAGTTCACAAACCTCCAGTTCAGAGCTATTTTTAAACAAAGGTATCCACTAATTTCTTCAAAACAAGAGAGTAAAATGTTCGCACTGTAATACACACAACCCATCACGACTGGAGAAGTGGGCAGCTAAAACAATGCAGTCAAACCTGGCTCATGCTGCAGACATTGCAAACCACTGCTAAATGTGTTTTTTTTAAAGAAAAGGCCATTAGCAATGGAACTGCCATCCCTCAAGAGGGTTTCACACCAATAACTTGTTCCAGGAGAGCGAGGAAGGGGAATGAAAATGAAGCCATTTTCACAAATGCCTCCCTTGTTGAGAAGGTAATTGATGCTCTCAGCTGTGATGCTCACAGTACCACATCACACCTCCATCATCCTAATTCCCCAGGAGGAACGAGCCTATCCCCAGGCTCTGCTGGAAGCTCATCTTTCCTTAATTAGTTTTAATAAATGAATCGATGGCAGACAGATGACACTGGTCCTTAGTTTACTGGACGTCTATGGAGTTGCACTGACTGCAGTAGAGGGGTGGGTAAGGCAGGAGCTGTACATTCCCTGGGGAGCAATCAATCAGCTGTCTCAAGTCTCAACTCTGTCCAAAGGCAAGAGGGAAATATAAAAAGTACAAAGCAGTCAGTACTCAGGACCCCACAGCAATTGCCAGAGGACTGAGTTATGGATAAACCTGTGCAACCTTATCTCTTGGGTTTGTAGGTAGGTTTAACAGTTCAGCACATTCACTTTGTAGACATTAGGATAACAGACACCAAAACCGACAATTACAGCTTTTGCTCCTTCTAAAAAGTTTTCAAAAACTTGTGTTTCTTGGCCTCAGCTGTTCCAATCAAATTTGGAAAGAAGGTCAAAACTCCTGTTACTTGGTGCAGGAGCACGCAATAACAAGCTTTAATTATTATGGAAATTTAAATCCATGCAATGTACGAATGGTTAACACACAATTAATATGCCTCTAGGAAAATGCGTTTTTGCGCATCAGACATACTTTGTTCAAAAAAATGTAAATTAAATGGGGCTTTGCCTATGAATACTGCACTCTGATGCAATCAGCTAATTTCATCCCATGAACAGTAAACTTTGCTCTCCCAGCAACTTAAAGTACACACTGCTGTAATTGTGTTCAGCATGCAGTGCAGCAGTAAAAAGCTGGTCATCTCCCGTTCAGCGAACATGAGCTATCTGCTGATTGCAGTATTTAAATTCATTCTGTCCTGACCCTTCTCCCTACAATGCCCATTGCAATCTTTTGTCCAAGTTTCATCTGAAGCCAGTGTAATATGGTTACGCTGGCTCACATTAAGCTGCCCTTCCCATTCAAACTGTTCAGATTTCTCTATTTGATTAATGCATGTTCTACAGCAGGCAGTAAAGAACAGGTCGGACAGGCATAGAACCAATACTTTGGAAACAGTTTGTGGGACGGATTGAGTGGCGTCAGTTTCCTCCACACTTAAATCAGATTTCAGTTCAAGTGCTCTGACAGACAAGGGTCTGACAATAATGTTAAGATCCTGGAAGGTGTTGCTCAACAGAGACCTTGGAGGGTAGGTTTGTAGTACCTTGAAAGTGAAGTTGTAGATAGATAGGATAGTGAAGGTGGCATTTGTTATGCTTTTCTTTATTGGTCAGAGTATTGAGTAGGTGAGTTGGGAGGTCATGTTGCAGATGGACGGGACATTGGTTAGGCCACCTTTGGGATACTGCTTTCAATTCTGGTTTCCCTGCTACAAGGAGGATGCTGTGACACTTGAAAGGGTTCAGAAACAATTTACAAGGATGCTGCCAGGGTTGGAGGGTTTGAGCTAAAGGGAGAGGCTGAGTAGGCTGGGGCTGTCTTCCCTGGAGTGTCAGAGGTTTATAAAATCATGAAGGGCATAGATAGCATGAATAGCCAAGAACTTTTCCCCAGGTTGGGGAATCCAGTACTAAACGGCATAGGTTTAGGGTGAGGGGAAAGATTTAAAAAGGATCTAAGGGGCAACATTTTCACGAAGAGGCTGGTGCGTGTGTGGAATGAGCTGTCAGAGGAAGTGGTGGAGAAGAGGAAGAGGAAGCCAGACAATGCAGGGGTCAAGAGATGCTGGAGTATGAAAACTGGGTAGGAAGAGCATTTAGAATTTATTGTCATAAAAACTTTTCCAAGAAAGATACAATGAAAAGTGTTATAAGTTGCCCTACCAGGAACTGACTTGCCTTCCAAGTGATATTGTGATTGGCTACAAATGGATAGTAAAAAGTGAGGACTGCAGATGCTGGAGATCAGAGCTGAAAATGTGTTGCTGGTTAAAGCGCAGCAGGTCAGGCAGCATCCAAGGAACAGGAAATTCGATGTTTCAGGCATAAGCCCTTCATCAGGATAGGCAGGATCCAAGAATGAATTCTTTTGAGAACACAAAAGAACAGGACAACAGTAGAAGCCACTGCAGACTGGGCAGTCGAGAAAGGAACCTGCCAAATGCAATCGCATTCAGTTGGACATTTGCAGCTTGGAGGAGGATTTTGACAGCTGCCATCTCAAAAACTGAAGACAGGTCAGGGGAGAAGGAGGATGCATTTACCGTTAAAATAATTATCTGAGTCGTTTGAGACTGCCACAGAGCAAAACCATGACTGCAGGTTCTCAAACGTGAAACTGCAACAAATATGAGCACAGAAACATGACTGGACATTCAAGGATGGTTCGAAAGGGAAGAACAGAACATGCTGGAGGAACTCTGGGGGTCTGGCATTCTTCCTTTATTTTGGTTGAGAAGAAGGAAGAGGTGCTTTCTTTTGGGAGGGAAGCAGTGATGACAAAGTTGAAGGCAATTTACTATTCTCTATCCCAGGTACTATCAGCTTTAAAATAAAGAGGGATAGAGAAGTTAGGTGGTCAATAATTTAGTTGGAGTAGGGTTAAGGAAACAGGTGCGGCAATGAGGTTAACAATATTGAGATAATTACATCAGGTTTTATCAAAGACTTTGATGCACTGCAAGCTTTGTTCAGGGAATTTCAGCATTTTCTCCTGGCATTTCTTTCCAAGTTTGGTTGCTCAGAACAGACAAGAGAACTACCATATTGCAGTCAATCTTAATTCAAGAAGCAGCTAGCAGCTCTTGCATAACTGGGCGGAGCTAGAAATAGGCAGCAAGACACGATCAGTTATGTTCAAGCTGGATGGAAGAAAATAGCGAGTGCAATGCTAAATGCTGTCACTATATCATGGCAGACTGGTACAAAAGATGAAGTCACGTGGTATTAGGGTTGAGCTGGAAAGATGGATACAAAATTGGCTTAGTCATAAGAGGACAGCAGTGGAAGGATGCTTTTCGGAATGCAGGGTTGTGACTAGTGATGTTCCACAGCTAGCATTGCTATTTGTGGTCTATGTAAATGTTTGAGAAAAACGTAGCTGATCTAGTTACAGAGGAACCTCAATTATCTGAAGGACACGGGCAGCAGTATTTCGTTTGAGTAATCGAATGCCGGATGACAGTTTAGCTAAGCATCGGACCTTACAACCTTGCTGGATAATCTGATATTTGGATAAATGAATGCTGGATAATTGAACCCCGGATAACAGAGGTGCCTCTGTAATAAGTTTGTGGACAGTTAGGACTGTCACAGGACCCAAAATATAGGTCAGTTGGAGGCATGGGCAGAAAAAAAGCAGATGGAGTTTAATCCGGACAAATGTGGGGTGATGCATTTTGGAAAGTCAAGTACAAGTGAAAATTATACAGTGAATGGCAGAACTCTTAGGAGTATTGATATGCAGAGGGATCTGGGTATGCAGGTCCACAGATCACTGAAGGTGCCATTAGGTAAGATAATAAAAAAGGCTTATGCATGCTTGCTTTCATTAGAAGGGGCATTAAGTATAAGGATAGACAAGGTGTGTTGCAGCTTCATAGAACTTCAATGAGGCCACACGGGGAATATTGAGTACAGTTCTGGTCACCACACTACCAGAAGGATATGAATGCTTTGGAGGGAGTACAGAAAACTTTTAATGTTGCCTGCTATGGGGGAATTTGAGCTGTGAAAAAAAAAAGGTTGGAGAGACTGCACTTTGTTTCACTGGAATGCTTGAGGTTGAGGAGCACTGACACGGAAAAAGGTTTAGAAGATTGCGAGTGGCATGGACAGAGTGGAAAGGAGGAGGATGGAGGAGTCAATTACTAGGGAAAAAAGTTCAAGTTGTGGAGGGATTGGCGGGGAGGGGGGTTGTTACAGATGTGCAAGGCAAGTTTTTCACACAAAGGGTGGTGAATGCTCTGCCAGAGGTGGTGGTTGAAGCAGGTACAATGGTAACATTCAAGAAGCGCTTGGATGAATACACAAATAGGAAGGGAATAGAAGGATATGGATCCTGTGTGGTCAGTTTTAGTATGGAAGGGCAAAATGCGTTGGTGCACGCTTGGAGGGTCTAAGTCCCTGTGTGATGTCGCTCTTTGTTCTATGTATGCATCAGCAAGATTAAAGGCCTAGTGGGGAAAAAAGTATTTCATTGAAGTCATGCAGCAAGCTTGTAAATCTTGAACTTTTGCCGATAAGTTATGTACCTTGTTAGAATTTTGAGAAAAAACAAATTATTTTAATCTTCAAAAGGAGCAGGAACCTTTTACTAGCCAAATGGTGTTTGTTAGGTAGTGACAGATAGACCCATCCAATCCCCAGCAAGTGTAATAACCATCAGTGCAATGCACCAACTTAGTTCCCATCTAATTTTCACCTGCAAGATCTCAAAATGGTTTAGTCTGGGACTCCAGCAAACAGGCCTTAATAGCAAGGGTCAAGAGGCAGATGACTGACCTCAGTCTCCTGAACAAAGACAAGATAGTAAGACAAAGGCACTTGCTTATTGCTAGACAACGATTGCCACATACTTGATGCCTCACAGACAGACTGAGCCAAGCGCTGCAATTCACACCAAACAGAAAAGGAGACTAGATGGCTTCAGACTTGGCCTTGGGCCTAAAGAGTTTTCACTTTCACCAATGGTGGTCATGACTTCACCTGTCTAAGTCCAAGCTCTGGACTTCTGCCTTTAAGCCTCTGCTTATCTTTCACTTCAAGGCCCCATTTCAAAAGTGCTTGGTCACATAGCTCAATTCACACATTACCAAACACAATTTGATTCCATGCTGGGGCAAAGAAGAGATTCACCAGCATGTTGTCTGGGAGCATTTCAGCAAGGAGGTGCTGCATAAGATCAGGTGGCAAATTGTTTTGGAGCAGAGAAAACTGACAAGAGGTGGGAAAAGATGACAAGGGGCACGGTGAATAGGAAGCAGCTATCCCCTACCCCACCTCCCCTTTAGTCAAAGGATCAATAACAATGGGGCATAATTTTAAAATAGAAGGCAGGACATTGAGTGGATTGGAGGCAAAGCTTTTTCATCCAGAAGGTAATCTGGAAAGCATTGTCTGGGAAGGAAGTTGAGGTGGGAAACCATAACCTTTAAATAGTACTTGGATAAGCACCTGAAATGTCATAAAATTTAAGGCAGTGGGCCGAGTGCAGAAAAGTGGGACGAAATATCAGTCATTGTGTATTTTTGGCAGAGAAGAGAAGGCCCTCTTCTGTATTATATGGTTATATAATTTAAAAAATCTCCCTCCCAATTGAATGTGCCTCTTGCTTAGGACGCAGCATCTAATATTCAGGGAAGGCTCTAACCACCACTTCATCCACTGAACTTCAGCGAGTCAATGGTGGTTTTACAACCATAAAGTTGAGTGTGAGCAAGTCCACCCACTTCTTGCCCAACATCATCCTTTCAGCAGTGGTCAGGGAACTATTAAAGGGGAACAAACGCCAGGCAATTCAACCCCCTCCCCAGCTTCCCCACCTCTCTGCAAATTCAGAACAACCCAATATAGATCTGACTGAAACCCACAGACTTGGCAATTGCCAATCAAATCCGAGTCATTCCCAAACATCGGAATCAAATGTTTCACTTTGAAATAGGAGGGCAGTACCTTTTACTCTGGGGGGCAGTGGATCTGTCACAAACATAAAACACTTTATAACAGTGCTAAGGAGCCAAACAAAAAAACGTCCAATTTGTTGGTCATAAAGAAAGAAAAATAGTATCTTAATTCATTAGGGAAGGGAGCACACCGCACTAGCTGACGTTTCCTAATGTTGGGCAGCAAAGATCCAAGCTGCATGAACAGCACAGTTATCGTGCACTTATCAATAGGAACGCCAAGCAGCAAAAGGATCCTGCAGCATTGGGAAGGAGTGGATTGGTTAGCAAGTCCCTAATGCATGTCTGTGCACGCAGTGGGGGTCTCGGAGGAGTTCAGGAAATCCAAACTGCTCCCTGAGGAGCCATTACAGCTCTTAGAACAAAAAGGCATGTCATTGCTGCAAGCTATATAAAATGACATCCTTCTCTCTGGAGAGAAACACTTTATCCCCTGCCAAAGTCGTAAGGTTCTTTTTTGGTCAGGACTGACTGGAGCTCAGTGTGTGCGGCTTATGTAAATCAAATTTACTTAAAAACTTCATAACTGTGACAGAACTGTGCAAAACCACTTCTTCACCCTCCCAGATCTTAGGAAGGTCAATTACAAACAATACAGATACCTCAAAGTTACAGGACCACACATGGGAACGGTGCTGATCACTGCAAACTGAAAGTTTTTCGATAACTGCTCAACTGGAAACCAGCTACATTCAAGACCCAAACTAAGTTTCAGCAAATTTACTCAACACAGACACCAAAGCTGAAAAACAGCTGAGGGATAAGAGAGAAGGATGCGTACATTTTCCAGTGAAGAGGAGAGGCATGCTCTCTCTCGGTCCAGATTTCCTGAGCATCCATCTTCTATCTAAGATTCTTTATAAGAAGTTGAATTTAGGGGCCAGTCACAGAGACAGGAGCGTAGAAGTCCAATGACAGGAATAAAATCTAATAGATACAAATGTGAGAGTATTTTAAAATTTGCTAAACCCAATTTAGATGGAACATGTGTTAACAATACTGGGTATTAAAAATAAGTTTGAATTTTATTAAATATGTAATGACACACCAGGTGCAAAACCAAAAAAAGAGAGGAAGAACACAAGGTTCCTGTTTTATCTCAAGAAATACGCAAGCCTCGCTCCAAAGTTGACATCCACCGCAACTGTGCCGGAGCTCATTCCAGTGTCCCTGGCTTTTCTTCTTAAATAAATCAAATCTGTTTTAACTGAAGCACAATGACATTTTGCAGCTTGCATTGAGTGTTTGGGAGTGTAGAACGCCCCTCGAGGATGGCAGTTTCACAGAGGGAACAGATTTCACATGGCCTGGCGTGAAGGGATCAGCTTCTGAAGATAAACTGGCATGTCATTCCATTCAGGTACGAAAGCTGTGGGGTGGGGAGGGTCACCACAAAACAAGGATATTCCAAAACACAGTGGGATAAATTAGTTAGACCAAGTCCTTCCAACTTTCACTGCTCCATGCAAGGTGACAAGAAGTGGGTTTCCTTTGCGTAGCTAGAGGGGAATAAAATATGGTAGTTAATAAGGTAGAGCAGAAAGGGTTGTTTATTTCCTCTAATCGACCTGCTCAGAGATGTTATTACACACTTCTTGAGCAAGTGGAACTTGAACCCAGACCTCTCGGTCCAGGGGTAGGGACACTACCATTGCGCCACAACAGGACCCCGGATTTTCAGTTCCACCAAGTCTTTTACTGGAAAGCAGCAAATGGAACACTGCATTTCAATTCAGCCCATAAAAGTCCTGCGATTTCTTCAACTGCCAGTAGCAGGTCGTTAATTAAAGTGCATGGCAAACCCATTGCAAAAACCCCACTGCACTCGAGAATCTAAACAGACCAGCTGATAAGGAAAATATATGAAACAAAATCGATGAAGTGTTTCAATGAGCCTCAGGAAATGGTCACAAGCTCAATCGCTAGTCTACTGCTTGTTGATGGAATTCAGTCCAGTTTACAACTGACCTTGGGAAATAAGTGAAAACAGTGATACCTTACATGTCGAGTATCAAATACAAATATCAAAGCTTGCCATACCATGCTTTCACTGGCAGTCAGATGGATTTTACAACTTGCAAAATGGCTTCTGCGATCACAGTAGTTAAGGTGACCAACTCAGTCGGTTGGCAAATGAATGCTGAGCACGCTCTTACAACACAACAGGTTTCCAACAGACCTGGTTTCCCTTGCTCCCCTGCACAAATTAATAGAGTACACAGCATCTTTCATTTCCCAACTTGAAAAGATCTGTAGCTCTTTCATAGCTGTCCCATGCCAAGACAGTAAAAAAAGACATGCTCAACCAGTATGAGAGAAGCTTTTCCAACAAAATTACTACACAAAAAGGAAACACCAGAGGAGAGCACCTCGTTTGGGGAGTTCTTTTTTGTTCATTCCCAACAGTTGCACGTTCACTTTGCTGATCATTCACTTGCCATCTCAAACAGTTGGCCTGCAATCATGAAATTAGAAGAGGTACAATTATCTTGACAGAGCAAAGTATTTCAAAGCCAATCGTTCCTTCACATGAGCTACATAGCAAGTCTGTTTACCCAACCAGGGGTGTCAATCATCGATTCTACCCTCCCGACATCCCAGCACTTCAGGAGTTGACAGAAGCAACTATCCCACCTTTTTGACAAACAAAATTCCTCACTCTTTCATATCTCTTAATCCCACTCTGCCTCTGTACGGGACAACGGCAGCTAAGAACTACGCCAATGTAATGTCATAGAGATGTACAGCATGGAAACAGACCCTTCGATCCAACTCGTCCACGCTGACTAGATATCCTAACCTGACCTCGTCCCACTTGCCAGCACTTAGCCCATATTCCTCTAAACCCTTCCTAATCATATACCCATCCCCCAACCCAGGGAAGGACCTTGTCTGTTTACCCTATCCACGCCCTTCATGATTTAATAAACCTCTATGAGGTCACCCCCTCACCTCCAACACAACAGGGAAAACAGCCCCAGCCTGTTCAGCCTCTCCCTGTAGCTCAAATCCTCCAACCCTGGCAACATCCTTATAAACCTTTTCTGAAATCTTTCAACTTTCACAACATCCTTGCGGTAGGAAGGAGACCTGAATTGCACGCAATATTTCCAAAATGGCTTAACCAACAACTGTACAGCTATAACATGACCTCATAACCTCTGCACTCAATGCTCTGACCAATAAAAGGAAAGCATAGCAAATGACTTCTGCACCATCTTAACTACCTGCAACTCTACTTTCAAGGAGCTATGAACCTGCATCCAAGGTCTCTTTGTTCAGCAGCACTCCCAATGACATGATCATTAAGTTCTGCTAAGATTTGCTTTCCCAAAATTCAACACCTCATATTTATCTAAACTAAATTCCATCTGCCACTTCTTAGCCCATAGGCCCATCTGATCAAGACCCTGCTGTAATCGGAGGTAACCTTCTTTGCAGTCCACTACAGTTCCAGCTTTGGCATCATCTGCAAACTTACTAACTATACCTATTTTCACATCCAAATCACTTATAAAAACATGTAAGAGGTGAAAGCAAAAATTCATCATTATCACTTTAAAAAAATTTAGATTGGAATTCAACGCCCGCAAATAAGTGAATCATAGAATTCCTACAGTACGGAAACAGGCCATTTGACCCAAGTCCACACTGACCCTCCGAAGAGTATCCCACCCAGACCCATTCTCCTACCCTATTACTCTACAATTCCCATGACTAATGCACCAAACCTACACATCCCTAAACACTATAAGCAATTTAGCATTGGCCAATTCACCTAACCTGCATATCTTTGACTGTGGGAGGAAACTGGAGCACCCAAAGGAAACCCACGCAGGCACGGGGAAAATGTGCAAACCCCACATTTGCAGTCACCCGAGGCTGGAATTGAACCATGAGGCAGCAGTGCTCACCATGTAGTCACTATACTGCTCCAAGTGTTCACACATAACGACACAATGGTCAAGCACCAAGACTAAGCTTCTAAATGAATGCTGACTTCAAAAGCACAAATTACAAATTAACATTGGGAACTCCATTTCAAAAAAAGAATGACAAGTGGTTTAGGATTTTGGAAATGAGCTGCTTTGGCTGCAAAATTTTAATTGTGCTCAACTTGGAAAAATTAAACTACTGACCACTGTGCAAAAGCTAGATGTGCGCTTATGCGCAAAACAGAGCAAGCTCCCATCTCTCCATCTGGCTGGCTTTAATTTCCTTCTTTCCAATTGGCTGCAGCAGCTCATCTGCTGCCTCTTCAGAACAGGAAACAGAGGTATCAGCTGATGACCTTCCAAAATGCTAATTCAGTCTCCATATGGCTACGCATTAATACAGTTATCACACAGCGATGAACACAGGGGCTCAAATTGAAATCTCATACGTGTACGTCTCCATCTGAAATCATAGCCCCAGCTAAAATGGGAACACATGCTGCGAAACATTATCCTTCACACGACCATGCAACTGTTTCATGCTCCATTGTCTGCTGCAGTCCCACACACAGGAACACCCAGTGCTGGGTGCACATTTGTAAAGCCAGGGCAACCACTGAGTGCCCCAACAAAACAGCTGGAAGTGTAAACAAGTTCCTCAGATGGCAGTGACTTTAAATAGCCAAGTGCATTGTCCATTGTCACGGCTGGTTTAATCCCATTCTTCCACAACCCAAATGCACTGACGTGTAATAGGTCAAGTGTGACAGCCACCACTGAACCGACTTCTGCAGGACTCGCGTTCCAAGGCTCAGCAGTTCTGCACTATTCTGAGCCATCTTGCTTGCTACATATTCACTGCTGCAGCACACATTCTGTACCACTCACTACAGCAACCGCATTTTCAGAACCAAAGTTACCATCAACACATTCAAGCGTTAATAATAACAGGTCACTCCAAGGTTAATAAGTGCCCTTTGTGAGGAAAAAAACAACAAACTTTAACCAACTACTAGTGCTGCTTTGAGGATAGGCTGCAGAGCTGATAAAGTAAAATATTAGAAACGCACGTGAAATACAAAAACCAGAAATAAGCAGAAATAATGCTACATAGCCCTCCTGAACACAATCAGAACCGCCATGTGCACCAGTCCATGGAGATATCTAAAACTGTGCAGAGATGTAAATCTATCAATGCAAACATCATTTTTATATTTGCATTCCACTTTTAGTCCACTGTGTAACTACTTTTGATTAGAGATCTTTAGGCCTGAATTCAGATCCAGAAGACATTGTCCAGGTAAATTCAACTTTTAATGATAACATTAAAATAGAGAGATACAAGCAACATTTGAAATGAAAATGAACAAGATTCAACTCGCGTTCATACCTACACCATGCACACCCCAGTAAACAGTTAATCACCAGATTTTCTTTTTCAGGAATTAGTTTTCCCAGGGAATGCAGAGGAGAGCCCATTCCAACTTATCATAATACAAGGAATCAGTGGGGAAAAGACAGACAAGCAATAGCTCCTCCCCAAAAGAACTGCAGTGTTAACTGTCAGCACATTTCAATATAGCAGTTGTGCAGAATTCACTTTTTAAGAAAAAATAAAAGTGGTATAAGTCTGGGTTATAAAACAAAACATCTGAAGTACCAGACCAATTTAAAATATAGTTTGATGTATAATTGGTCCCACCTGAATCATCAGCCGATGTCAAGTACAAACTAGTCTGCCGCGTACATCAATTGCAAGTTTACTCCATTTCATCCCTTCAAGCTTTCCTTTGACTTCTGGATGCTGGCCATGGTTCAGTTAGTAGCCATCTTGCCCATGAGCAAGGTCATGGGTTCAAGCTCCCATACCAGGTAGCTGAGCACAAAAATATATGCCATCACTGAGTGCTGCATTGTCAGAGGGCTCAGTTTTAATCTCTTTCCCAAAGCTACATCTCACCTTTGAGACAAGTGCTAAAGATCCTTTGGTTATGATGGACCAGAAAATGGGATGTCCTGGTCAATATACAACCAATATCAGATGAAAGATGATCACATTGCTGCTCGGGGGACTGTGTACATTTGGTTGCCATATTTCCCTATTCCTGATGAAGGGCTTATGCTCGAAACGTCGAATTCCCTATTCCTGAGATGCTGCCTAACCTGCTGTGCTTTAACCAGCAACACATTTTCAGCTGTGATCTCCAGCATCTGCAGACCTCATTTTTTACTGCCATATTTCCTGCATTACAGCCAAAGAACAGTTACTGTTTTATTTTGCCGAACAACATCCAGAAATTATGAAAGACATGACAATGCAACTGCCGTGAGAGAGTCTGAAAACTCGAGTCCCTGTATCCGATTGGTACAACCAACAGTGAAGCCCTATCATTCTGTTACAATCAATCACTAACAGCACTGGGCAACTAATGATCTCACATAAGGACGGAGTTTCCTGATCACTCGCATATACAATAATGTTGCAACTATAGACTGTAGTAGACAATGCTGGAGAATTCTGCGACCATCTCCAAATGGAAGCATCATATGGATCATTCGCATTGGCTATCTGCAATGGTCACATCATCAGAGAAGTCAGCTGTGGGCCAATTTGATCCACTCCAAGTGCTTTCAAGAAACAACTCAGTACAGTGAATATAGGTCTTGACAGTTTCCAGATGGACAGAGATACTGCAGAATCAGCTCTATTTCTAGCTAAGCCATTCCTGTCAAGCTACAACACCAAGATCTAACTTAAATGGAACACTGCCTGGGTACAAAGTTCACTAAAAGTAGAACAAATATAGAGACCATTCAGCCGTATTAAACCTACTCTGCTATTCAACATGATCATGGCTGGTCACTTTGCTTTTTGAATTCCACATTTCCCACCTACCCTCAATAACTTTAGATTTCCATGCTTAAGACTTCATACATCCGTCTTAAAAAATATTTAATGACCTTGTCTGCAGCACCTTTGAAGGCAGCAATATGGCACAACCAGCAAAAGTTTCCATGTCCTGAAAGGGGATCCATTGTTTTTAAACAGTATTCCTTGTTCTGGGCTGATGCAGGTGAGGAAATGTTCTTTCCACCTTGTCAAAACCATTCACTATCCTCCACACTTAAATCAGGTCACTGCTCATTCTAGTGGTCTCAAGTGAAAAGGAAGCCTAATCTGTCCAAATCATCTCCAAGACTATCCATTCATTCTAGCCTGCCACCAATGCATGCACATCCATTAAGTAAGGAGACCAAAAACTGCACAGTATGAGCGCTGTGGTCACACCAGTGCCTTATGTAACAAGCATAAAAGGGAGATGTTATGTTCAAATCCTCTTATAAAAAAAGGAAACCGCCCCACCAGCTTTCTTGATTACATGCTGTGACTCATGCAATAAAGCACCCAAGTCCTTTTCCACCTCAAATCCTGCGTTCTCCATTTAAACTTACACTGCTTTTTAATTCTCCCTGCCAAAGTGAAGAACTGTTTTTTGGCAAGCTGTCAGCTGCTTGTCCTCTCACTTAAGCTATCAAAATCCACCTGCAATCTCCTCCTGTCATCTTCACAGCATTCAGGCCTACTTACTTTGGTTTAGTTGAAAAATTGAGGCAACTTAATTCTCCTTAGGAGAAAGTGAGGACTGCAGATGCTGGAGATCAGAGCTGAAAAAGTGTTGCTGGAAAAGCGCAACAGGTCAGGCAGCATCCAAGGAACAGGCAAATCAATGTTTCGGGCATGAGCCCTTCCTGAAGAAGAGCTCATGCCCGAAACATTAATTCTCCTTAGCCAAGTTAGCAGTATAAATTGTAAAAACCCAAGGCTCCAATTCAGATCCAAGAGACTTGACTCATCACGTCCTGCTAATCAAAGATCCGCTTGCACATGGTGGCTTTTGCCAGTGAGCCAAACTTCTACCCATATCAATACTACCCACTACATCACCAGAGCTTTTACTTACCACAATAAACCTTTGTGACACTGTCAAATGCTTCCTGGAAATCCAAGCACAACATAGTACAGTACTGGGTTCCTAATAAAAACATACTGTATTCCTTCAAATGGAGGTCACTGTCAGAACCACGGTGACTCTCCCCAATTGCCTTGAAGTTTTTGAAATGAGCAGCTAAAGGATCAATTCTAGTGCCTTCCCACAACACATGCCAAGCTAACTGGCCAATGGTTTCCCAATTTCTGTCTCTCGCCCTCCCTCACTCCTTGAGAAAATGGCTATTTTGGTTACTTTCCAATCTAATGAACCCATTACAGAACCTGGGGAATTTTGGGCAGTTAACGCCAATGCACTAACTACCTCAAGAACAACCTCCTGCCTGGACCCAGAGACTTGACAGCCTGCAGATCCATCAATTTGCTTAGTACTGTTTCCCTCGTGATTCCTTCTCCTTTCCACATCCTGATTTACAGTATTAACATAATTTTGTGTCTTCACCTACTGTGAGCTTGTTATTCTCACTCAAGGACCAATGTTCACTTTACTTACTCTTTTCCTTTTTAGAAACCTGTAGAAACTTTTGCAGTCTGCTTTACATTTCTAGCTAGCTCTCAAATTCTAATTTCCTCCACTTGATTAATCTTTTGGCATTGTCATTGTTTATATTCTGACTAATCATCTGACCTACCATGCATTTATACCAATAAGCTTTTTCCTTAAATAGAATATAGATGGTGGGGGGGGAGGGTGTGTGCTCCTTTTAGAGATTTTCCTTTAAGAACAGTAAAGTACATAGTCTGTTCTGAAGCATTTCCATAAATGTCTGCCTCGGCGCATCTCTATTGATCTAAACCAGAGCCGGGTATGCCAATTCACTTCAAGCTCAGCTTTCATTACATAGTTGCCTTTATTTAAGTTACAAGTATAGTCTTAGCCCCAATCTTCATCCTTTAAAACGATGTAAGACTCAAAAGGTTCCAAAACATGCTGCTGAGAAACTCTTCTCAAAAAGCACTGTCAACTCCTTATCTAGGCTACTGCTACCAATTTGATTTTTGTAGTCTGTGTGTAGATTAAAGTCCCCTATGAACAATGACTATCCTTGAGTCACAAGCATCCAATATTTCTTCTTGCAGGCTTTGCCTACACTGTGGTTATTGTTAAGGGGCCTATAGACCACACCCATTGGTAACTTCTTTCTTTTATTCCTCATCTACTCCCAAACAGATTCCATTATCTGATCCAAGGTCATCAACTATTATGCAAATGCCATCCTTAATATTGCTGCCACTTCATCTTTATTTCACTTCTTCCACCTCTTCTTCTTGAATGTCAAGTCATTCAGTATGCAGGGCCTAATCCTCATCATCCTGCGACCATGTCACTATAATGTGTATCAGATTGTGCTCCACCAATTACTTTTACTTTGTGATGAATGTTGCACAGATACAGAGCCTTCATTTTTGTTCAAAGGCATTTTAGGTTTTTGCCTTGTATTTTCTGACCCTTACTGCAATGCATAGCTCTTGCTAGATGAACCGGATGATTTCCAATTTAATGATTACCTCTTATCTCTAATCTTTGGTAGATGGCAACTTTACACATTTGACACCTTAGACCCACTATCTAGATTAAAACACCGTCCTCCTGTAGAGAGAGTTATACAGTTCACAAGGACACTGGTCCCAACACGCTTTAGATGTACACTGCCCCAGTGGTACAATCCTCACTTTCCCCAGTGCTGGTGCCAGTCACTTCACTGACAAGTCTTTGAATCCAGTGGACTGGGAGTCAGAGTTGCACAGCATGGAAACAGAACTTTTTGGTCCAACTATTTGCCGACCAGATACCCTAAATTAATCTAATTCCATTTGCCAGCACTTAGCCCATATCCCTACAAACCCTTCAAATTAATATACTCACCCAGATGCTTTTTAAATGTTGTAATTGTACCAGTCTCCATCACTTCCTCTGGCAGCTCATTCCATACACACACCACTCTCTGCATGAAAAAGTTGCCCTTGGGTCTCTTAAATCTTTCCCCCCTCACCCTAAACCTATGCTTTTTAGTTCTGGACTCCCCTACCCCAGGGAAAAGACCCTGGCTGTTTACCCTATCCATACCCTTAATGATTTTATAAATCTCCATAAGGTCACCCTCGGTCTCAGATACTCCAGGGAAAACAGCCCCAACCAATGCAGCCTCTCCCTTTAGCTCAAATCCTCCAACACTGGCAACATTCTTGTAAATCTTTTCTAAACCCTTCCTAGTTTCAAACATCCTTCCAATAGGAGGTAGACC
The DNA here is from genome assembly GCF_020745735.1 of Hemiscyllium ocellatum. Taxonomy (NCBI): domain Eukaryota; kingdom Metazoa; phylum Chordata; class Chondrichthyes; order Orectolobiformes; family Hemiscylliidae; genus Hemiscyllium; species Hemiscyllium ocellatum. Next base: position 11,793,502 of record NC_083445.1, on the reverse strand, counting down.
AGAATTGGACACAATATTCCAAAAGTGGCCTAACCAATGTCCTGCACAGCTGCAACATAACCTCCCAACTCCTGTACTCAATGGTCTGACCAATAAAGGAAAGCATACTAAACGCCTTCTTCATTATCCTGTCTACCTGAGAGTCCACTTTAAAGGAGCTGTAAACCTGCACTCCAATGTCTCTGTTCAGCAACACTACCCAGGACCTCACCATCAAATGTATAAGTCCTGCCCTGATATGCCTTTCCAAAATACAGCACCTCTCATTTATCGAAACTAAACGCCACTGCAACTCCTGGGGAACATAGGGTTATGTTTGGGCGAAACATTTTCTTTTGAGAAAGGGTTAAATCTAAGAACTATTGGCACAAACACAAAGCTCTTCAATTCAAAGAGGAGAGTTCACAAAATTATTCCTGTCCCAATGTCCAGACATCACTAAGACAGCACTCACTCAACAAGTCAATACGTTCAATGCTACTTAAGATGTGGTTTGGTCTGAGGCCATGAGAAACACTCGAAGCCATCTCAATGCCATGACAATAAATGGCCAGTCTATTCATGTACATTCATTGCACGGCTGCTTCACAGCTAAACCAGCTGCACGTGGCAATAAGAGCACAAGGTGAGTCACAAGTCACTTTCAAGTCCTGGCTGATGCGCTTTTAAAAATGACAAGAGGACAACGCAGTATTCTTATTTTAATTAATTTATTCTTAAAACCTGGTTCAGTTGGTCACATTTATATTGAACGCATTTGTAACAGAGCAGGAATGGCTCTGCAGTGTCGCAGTATACCAGAAGGTTAAACCTGATAAGACTTTCACTGACAGACTGACAGGACAGTATTTTCACTTCCAAATGAATAATTTCACTATCAAATGTGCTTGCCTCTTGAATGCAATTTGAATACTGCATTTCATTAACAGATTTAATTGGCTGTTAAGACACTCGAAGATCTGAACAATGGCTTTGGGATGTTGTGGAGAGGTGGAGAGAAGAAAAACAAAAATTTTCATAGCAAATTCTTGTGACAAAGCACGGTGTTGTTACTTGACAGCATTGAAACTGGCTTCACATCTGACAATAATAATGATCTTCCATTTTTAAAAAGCTACAAGATATGATTTCTAAAATTTATAAGAGGGGCAAGAGAGCTGAGCAAATCCATTTGAGTAAGGAGAAAGGATGGACTTAATCTGGCCCATGAAGTGTGAATAATTCCATACATCTACAAAGATTAGACAGCAGAGTTTCACCAAAAAATGTATTTCCACAGCTGCATGAAACATCAAGTTGCATTTAAAAAGGGACTTGGTAAGATTGACCTTAGCAGGGTGTTATAGTAATTGTTCAGGCCAGCAAGTTGCCCACAGATTCCACAGGGATAAATAGACACTGAGTGCTTTCATGCAGCAAAGAGATTGATGAATCACAGAATTATGCTCACTGTAATAGGGAGAATGAAGGCACTGAAAACGGACTAAAAACAGCTATGTAACCCAGGAACGTACTGCAGTTCTAATCATTTCATGTAACAGGACCCCAGAACAGTGCATCAATTGCAAATTTCTTTAAATTACAGATCATGAAGATGTGTCTTGCAGCATTTAAACAGGCTGATTTTCTTCTTGCAAGAGGGTCATGGCTATTGTTAAGTCTGTTCCACTCTTGCAGAAAACTCATTCATACAGATATGATGGAATGAAAGCAAAATGCTGAACATTTCTGCAGGAAAAGTGTGCTATACTGCAACAGAAAGCAAACGTGCTTTAAATATCTAGGACAGGCAAATCACCTTCAGTCAGAGCCAACTGTCTTTTTAAAAGAGAAAAGCTCTGATCAGTGCTCAGAATGGAAGACAAAAAAAAAGACAGAGTGGGGAAATTGGGCAGAGAGCGCAAATTGAAGGAAAATGAGCAGATTTAAGAATTAACAGGAAGTTACATAATACCCTTGACCCTGTTTGTCATTCATCTGAGATCATGAATCAGTGTCCCTTATGTATCAATCTTAACTTCCTACCCCTTCAATTATATTTGCCAAAAATGTTATCAACTCCTATTTTTTAAATTTAACTTTAAGTGACAGTTGAGGGGAAGAATTGTGAATTTCTATCATCCTTGAAACATGACAATTTCCTAATTTCATTTCGGAGACTGTCTGGATGCAGTGTTTGGACCTTCTGAGTCTCCAACTACTGCAAACAGTTTTTCTCGACATTCGGTAGCCACTCCCTTTTAAACATCTCATTTTTTAAAAATTCTAAAATTATGCAATGTGCGGAATTCCAGAGAACATAAACTAGAGTTATGTAGCTAAACCTCAAACGTAAATCGACATTGCATGTCAAGAGTCTTGCATCCTAGACAATACCGAATCGGAACAGGAAAAGTTGAATGCATTAAAAGAATTAAGGAACTACCAAAAATTTATCCTGAATCTGCAGATACTACAGTCAAAAAGGTTGCATGCACTGCTATCAAGCAGATGATGTGAAACAGCAATCTCAGTCTTAGTCATACATCATGGAAACAGACCTCTCGGTTGGTCCAGTCCATGTCAACCATAATCCCAAACTAAACTCGTCCAACCTGCCTGCGCTTGGCCCATATCCCTCCAAACATTTCTTCATGCACTTTTCCAATGTCGTAACTGTACCTGCATCCACCAGCTCCTCTAGAACACAGATGAGGAACCTTTTCATGTTGGAAGGCCGCATTATGTAATCTAATAAGGCCATATCCAAGAAACTTCAATTATATATTCTGCAAACTTCATATTATTTTGTAAAAATCTAACTACTATTGTCACTTCAAATGGAAAGCCACGTACATTGTTGTCATAAACTGATAAACACTGGTGTACTGATATACCAGCAGACTCCCACCAACCAGCCTCGGGCAGCAGTGGCGCCAGTCAGGCAGGGAAGATGACGTACATTCTAGGGCCACATTATAACTAAACCATGAGCATAGCAGGTGTCGAAATATCCCTAATGACTTACCAATTTTTAAAAATTGTGACGGTCAGTTTGTGAGGATTATTTCATTGAATTTTCTTTTACTCCCTGGTATTTTAAATACATTCATTTTAGAAGATTAAATGAAAAATAAAGGACGAAAAAATATTAATAAAGAAAAATTTATTCTGCAAAATTTGGATTCATTCAAAAGGCCACACACAAAGGCCTAGAAGGCCACAGGTTCCCCATCCCTATTCTAGAAGTTCGTTCAACATACAAACTACCCTGTGTAAAAACATTGCCTTGTATGTCTTTTTAAAAATCTCTCTCCCACTACCTTAGAAATATGCCTGAGTCTTGAAATCCACCACCTGAGGCAAAAGACACCTGCATTCGCCTCATCCGATTCTCTCATTATTTTTATAAACGTCAGTACAGTCACCCTTCAACTTCCAGTTAAAGTCACAGCTTATTCAGCCTTTCCTTATCTTGCAGATACTTGCGCTCAGGTCGAATCTTGAAAACTCTTAAATCTGAAATTAGTGGGTCGACTTATGTATGAGGTATTGTTTGAGGGGATGAATATTTATCTACAAATCAGACAAATTGGGAAAGTTACCTTCCTGGCAGATCCCGATCCCAGGTTCTGGAATGTTCCCTGTAATACGTTTGGGCTGCAGTAAACCATGGGTAACTGAAACTGACTCCACGGAAATAGCGGTTGCCCCATTACAGTAATTCTGAAAACCTGCAGCGGTGTGTGACAGCCGGCACACTGGAAGACTTGGAACTTAGCGGTACGGCCAGCAGACTGGAAGGTCAGAGCGGAGCACAACGAACAGACTCATATATGTTGATCTGTAATTGTGGAGAACTAGGACCGACTTATATGGAAAATACAAGATTCGTGGGCCAAAATAAGGAGTTGACTTATACACAAGTATATACAGTAAATCAAAACCTCCATTCCTTGCAACATCCCAGTAAATGTCTTCTGAACCCTCATCAGCTATAACAGGGAGACCAGAACTCCAAAAGAGGTCTCACCAACATCCTGTACCACCTCAACATTATGTCCCAACTCCTCCACTCAAAGATCTGAGCAAAGAATGCAAGCATACTAAATGTCTTCTTAACCCTGTTCTCCCGTTCCCCTGGACATTACTCCTCCTTGAATTGATGAAATCAATACAATTTAACTCAATAACATTTGTTTGCTCAAATGACAGGGATTGCACTCGAAAGCAACCTATTAGTGTGTCAGACTTTGGACCAGCCAGAGGAAGTAACACAGTTTCACCTAAAATAAAGAGTCAGAAAACTTGAAAGAAGTGCCCCATTGCAGCAGAAGCCTTCCTGAGAATCTGATAACCAGCCACAGAGGCTGAGCCAACAAGGTTTCTGATGTTAAATGAGTGCATTTGTGAAATGGACAGCTCAGAACCAGAATGAGTATGCAAAACAATATTGTATGGGTCTGTCAAACATATCACCCAAACTTTCAAAGCACAAGTAACTCCTGAATCTTGAGCTTTCGATCACAATTTGCATTGCACATGTAAAAAGATCAGTAGGAATGGACTGCATCAGAGGCAGCTTACCAAGCTTTCATGCAACCACAGAGTCATAGAGATATACAGCATGGAAACAGATCCTTTGGTCCAACCCGTCCATGCAGAGTAGATATCGAGGGCACTCCAAACAAAAGAAAACCCTACAACACATGAAGGAGGGATGTTTTAAACAAGTACACTGTGAACTGTGGTTAAGATTGTATCAGGCAACCGAAACCATCCTTCTGACCAAATGTACAGCTCCCATGCATATTATAAAAGGTAGTTGCTTCAGATCCCCATCTCACCCAAGACGATGGAGGAAGAATTTAAAACATCGTTTCAGCATTTCGTTTGTTACGCATGTCTGGTGTAAAAAAAATTGCAGGTATGCACGCATGAAACCTGGTTCAAATCCTTCCCGCCCTAACAATGAAACTTGCAGCTTGAGCAACAAGACTTGATCAAGGGGCCCTTGACCGTACTCAAGCTGATGTTCCATTGGGACAGGCTGGATTCCATTTGTACATCATGGAAGCACTAGCACTCATTTATCAAAATCAGTCCCCAGGACCAGAAAAAATCCAAGGAAACATTGGAGCGCTCTATTTGTCAAGTCCTGTCATTGCACCATTACTATAAATGGAAGCGTCTGCAAGTTCACAGCAAACGTTTCTTGGGCAAACAGCAGTTCAGACAAGATTCGCAATTTATTCCTTGGATGAAGGGCTCACTTTATCAAGAAAAGCTGAACAGGTTGCAGAATCCCCACTCGACTAAAGAATGAGGGGGTTGAGGAGGAGAGGGAGGATTGTAAAACAAGTTGCTAAGGAGACTTGATTGGGTGGATTCAGAGCATGCTTCCCCACAAAAAGGAATCTGTAACAAGGAATTTTTGTTTTTAAATAAAGGGGGAAAAAGCATCTCTATGATAAATGGAATATGAAGGAGATGGTTCTCTCAGAGGGTCATTAATCCGTAGGATACTCTTCCCCAGGAAGCAATGCAGGCCACTGAATGTACTCATGGAGGAGATGGATAGATTACAATAGTCAAGGACGTAGAGTGTTATGGGGACAGGTGTGGAAGCAAGAGTGGACCGCAGACCACAACCAGTTCAGCCATGATCTTAATCAAATGACCTGTTCCTGCTCCCAGGCGACATTACTATACTGCAGGGGCTCAATTCCCTGGTGTAAAAGCAAGTGCTCTCAGAAGGGGAGAGAACTGAACATTTTACAGAATCAAAATGAACGAGAGCCAGCTTTTCAAGCCTACGCTGCCATTCAATAGCCACGACAGATCCTGTATTTCTAACTGCACTTATCCATCTGACCCCTCCTGTCACTGTGCCCAAATCTCTATCTGAATTTTCAAAATACTCAAAGTGGTGCAGACCTCCAAAAATACACAGCCCTTTAAAAAGGGAACACCTCCTTCTTCTCTGTCCAACAACTGATCAAGTGCCAAATCCAGCTACCCAACAAGAAATCAATAGAGCATGGCAGGCTGAAATACAAATGAAGAGGAGAAAGCAATTAGATTCCCCTGCATTTGACCAAAGAAAATATTTCCCTTTTAATTTTCTATTCCCAAAGGAAGCTGTAAAACTTAATAAGAAACTGAAGAAAAATCACCAGATTAAGATGATTAGCTCATCAAACTGGACAATATCTTAAGAACTGCAAACAAGTCACTGGGTGCTCATTTTCCACCTCAGAACAGTGGGAGCTTCAAAGCCACTATTGACTGAGCCCGGTATCCAGGTAAAGACAAAGCAACAATTTGAACAATACTTAATCAGTATTTGGAAGAGAGGATTTAAGAAAGGGCCTCAAAGCTTTGCATCAGTGATTCACTGGATCTGAACTGCGGAAACAGCACAAGAAAAAAAGTTAGGGACGGGTGTCAGAGTAAGTTCAATTTGACAATAGTGGATGTTTAGACTCAGCAAGGGGTGCAAAAAACTCCAGTTTCAGTTCTGTTTAAAATTCATTTTTTCAGCACTGGGTCATTCTTCCCAATGCAAGCAAATGTCAGTATTATATCCTTCTTTGTGGTCACATCTCCTCTTCCCTCCCCCACTCAAGACAAGGGTGATGTCAGTTGTGCATGCAATCCACTCTGGCAACTTGTCCTATCTCTATCTGCACATCGCAACGTTAGGTAATACCATAAAATTGGATTTATAAAACAAACCAACACACTTCACATGCCTGTTCTCCCCTGTGCACAGTCAAAGAATAGGCATGAAGGCATAATGCACGTCAGATTTTACGGCCTGGAAATCCCTTGGACTGGCGACAAATTACGCAGGCTTTGGACCACCCAATCACACTTCACAAATGCTCCCATGACATCGGAAACATCAAAAGCTAGTTTATATAGTGAGTGAAGCAAAAACCACTAAAGCGCTCTCCCTAAAATTCTAAGTGGTGAGATGAATGTAACGTATTATTCAATCCACGAATTTGAAGAATTCTCATTCATAGAATGACGGAAGGAACTGACTTTCAAAAAGGTTTACAGTTTCACAGTAAATAAAACTAATCTTGATCAATTCCAAGCGCTTGAAGTCAAAATAGTCAGCAATTATGCAACAGACAGATCAACAGTGTGCTCCAACAAACAGTTAAAACCTCATCCACAACAAACCCAGCTAAACAAACAAACGTCAAATCCCACTACTCAGTTTATATGGGGCTGCAAAGTTAACATAGCTCTGGGTTTCCTGAAATCTTAGGATGGGAACAGCAGCCCCCAGATCAGTGAAAGCTCAGTGGAGGGAAGTTTTTAAAAAAAGGGCATGAGAAACTTGCATAAAAGCCGCACAACTATTGAACAAATCAAGATAACAGACATACACTTGTACAGAGCTATCCACAACTAGACATGCCGAAAGCACTCAGCATTTCTGAACTGTAGTCATCACTGTAATGCAGAAATTAGGTCAAACGCGAAGAATGAAAAACAGATAGCTACCTTACACTTTAGACAATGACAATGTGCTCCAGTCATCACAAGCAACAGCAGGTGCCCTTTTCCTTTGCTCCCTGTGCATCACTGGCCAGTTAAAGGCTTTACGGCGACAGGCTACGTAGTTTCCAATGGCACCCGCATGCTTCTGCTCACTGTTGTTTACAGAATACTACAGATGTGACTCCAAAACACAGGCAATATGGAGTCAACGCTGTTTCACAACTTTAGGGCACATTCATATCAGGAAAGTGGGTTGAAGCAAATCAGTCAGGAGTTTGAAAGGTAGCATGGAGTTGCTGTCAGAGTTTGGAAAGATGGAACAGGGTGTTTGACTGGTTTGAGGGAAATTCTGTGCAACTATTGTGAACTTTCAAATCTCTCTTTTAAAAGGAGTCGTGCAATGTATTTACAACTTCATTTTCAAAGAGTCCAGCAGGGCAGAAGGGTCACCACCCATAAGGATCACATCAATATTCTATACGTTGAACAAAGTTTGAACAGTTCCTTTCTTCTGAGGTATTATTTCCATGCCTGCTGCAGAACAGCAGAGCAGTTTGGTCCAATGCTTACCCTGTAGCTTCACTGAAATTAATCTCTTGAAACTTCCCCTGTGATCGGATGTTCAATGGAGAGGAAGAGTGCTAGGTGACAGCTGGCCCTTCCAATTGCCTGCACAGACTCACTTCTTCCCAGTCTATGGAGAAATGACACATCAAGCCAATATACTTTGAACCACGTTGAAGTGTGATTTTCATATGACGCTCGATCATTTTACATTGTTAACAGCTGAAGAATAAGCTACAACCACCTTGATTGTATCACCCACATCCCCCGATACAACGCAACTTAAAAACCTATTGCCAGCTATATTTTAATCCTCAGTTCAGATACACAAAATATGCCACCCATCGTGTTTCGCTACATTTCCCACAACACTGCTGCAGCCCAGCACACCATTATTGGAGAACCCATGTTGCATCAGTGTTTAGGGTGCGTCTTCATTCCAGAATAACATATATAGCTAGCTAATACACTAACTAGTGGACCAAAGCAAGGTGAGCAGACTCTTCTAGAAAGTCACTATTTGTACCAACTGAACCAGGTTTCGCGTTCCTCAAGTCTCACACAAGGAAATATAAAGTAATGCAAATTACAAAGCAAGATAATGCCATATTCTAAAATAGCATTTTCACAATGCTGTACAGGACTACGCAAGTACAAAAATTAATACTATTTCATCCAAATGTGTTTCGGTAACTTTCATTTCTAGGACTGCTAATGTAAAATGATATCGCCCAGAGCACCTGGAGCCATTTAAAGGAGATACTGGAGCAGATGAGCAATATCGTGATCAGTGGGGTTTCTTGGGGTAGAGAGTTTAGCTGAGAATTTAAGAGCGTTGGGCTCAGGGACCTGAAGGTCTGGTCACCAACAGAGCAATCAATATTCAATAGCTTCTGGGTTGAGAGGAGATTACTGATTAGAAAAGGACATTGCAGAGGGATTTGAAGATAAGACGTTTCTGAATCAAAGTACTGATTAACTTCTTAGAAATACTTGGCATCTCAGTAGTTAACATGGTGGAAGGCTAGAGCTGAATTGAGGAGAGGTTGTCCAGGAAGCAGACACGGACAGAAGGATCTCTTTCTCCATACTGTAAAAAGTGACCGAACACCAAGACCGCATCATAGTCCCAGATGGTTTAAAATTAGGGACAACACACAAGCTTCTTTCTGGGCCAGTTATAATTTACAAGTGTGAGTGATTGTGCATTACCTTTAACATACAAAAACAGTGCTCCATAGATTACTGGGGCTGATGGAGATGTCAGTAGTTGGAGGGAGATTTGAAGTACAGGTGGAAAACCAGGCTGTAGGACCGAGGCAATTGAAAACAAAGGCAATGACTGGCAGATCCACAAGGGGCTAGAATCAGAACCAACTTACATCTTGCATTTAGGGACATCTTTTTTTCAAATTGCTTAATATTTAATTAATGTAAAACTCTGCGTTCTTAAAATCCCAATTAGAAATTTTGTTTTAAAACAACAGAAGTCCAGACCGACGACTCAATTTTCGGCAACAAGCACACCAAATTCTCCATCTTCAAGTGTTTGCTTCATTATCCCGTGCTCTGCCACAAAATGAGTAACAAGAATGCAATCATTGCTGCTGCACAACAGTCACTTGCTTCACAAAAGTCTTACAGGCAACTAACAAGATATCAGATATCCGAGTCACTTGCACAGAAGAGTTGCTTTTTGAGACTTGGCGCTTGAAGTCATAATCGGGGATTCGGAATCTAGGAGGTGGATCAGTGATTAGCCACAAAATAGCGTACCACACAACCTCACTATACTCGCCTTTACCCTGATTCTGTTGCAATCAGTGATCTACACTCCAATGCAGTGATAACAGCTGTCAGCACCCGACACAGATTGGCCTGGGGAGCCCAAATATTTCTGTCTTTACAGGCAGCTCAGGTACACATCACTTCTTACGGTGCCAAATCTGAAACCAATGCCTCCATTAAACCCAGCATGCTCAAGTTGCTCAACCCAACAGCTTTATTTTTGAATCATCAACCAACGAGGCAACAGCAAGAACAGCCCTTATAATCTTTGAGGCCCATGCAAGTAAAACAGGACAAACAAGTGTGTTAAGCAGAACCAGAAGCAGTATTAAATAGAAATGATTTGTACAGCCTATGTGGGGCCTTGGAACTGATTGTTCTTGAGAGCAGGCAGTTTCAGTGGGTTAGTCAGCCCTGGGAGTTTCACAGCACACAGTCTAATCTGAAATGCAAGACACACAATTCCAAATGAATGTTTAAATTGTCAGGATCAGGCTTCAAGGCAAATGATGTGCCTCCTTTCCGGACAGAGTCAGGCCAACTGCGGCACCTCAAACAGGCATCTACACAATCGGTTATTCAACATCATTCACAGACTACAACTGGGGTCCTGAAAATTTTAGTTCTGAAACAGACCTCAACACTGCTGGCTTCCTGGCTTTCACCTGATCAGAGAGCAAAGTCTGGCTTTGAAAGTACGGTTATAGTACACAAAAGAACAGTATTATCTAAGCAGCGACTACAGCAGGTACATGGATTTTATACTCTCTCAGATTTGAAACTGAAATGCAGAAATAAATTAATTTGATTATCTGAGCAACAGCACCTCAGCAGAAAACAAAAGTAGTAACTTTGAAAACTGCTAGACCACTGAAAGACAGGAAAAAAAAATCATACTTCTGCATGGAGTATGTTTGACATTTGGTACTTCAGATATTCCAGCACGAAAGCCGCAAGTTACACCTCTATGCCCTATGCTAGTACTACAGATGCACCATATACACTGCAGAGAAAATCTGCATGAGCATGGAACGTAAGCCCTGATGAAGGGCTTATGCCCAAAATGTCGAATTTCCTGTTCCTTGGATGCTGCCTGAACTGCTGCGCTTTTCCAGCAACACATTTTCAGCTCTGATCTCCAGCATCTGCAGACCTCACTTTTTCCATGAGCATGGAACACAAGAAAACAGGGCATGACACACAGTTCCACAAACAGCCCATTACAGCAACATCCTGCATTATTTCCACATGTTCACAGGGATGATGTGGGGTTTAAGAGTATTAGAAGTTAAGTCCAATCATAGGCCCTGTTTAAAATCAGAAATTCAGAGAATTCCTAGCACCATGTAGGTCTGATGGGGATGTTTAACTAAATGTCTGAACTACAGATTGATCATCAGGCACTCTGTTATAGTTTTGTTCTGCACTAGAACAGTGCAAGGCAGAATGCTGACGAGCATAAACCAACATCCCTGTGAACATATAAGGCAGGATGTTTCTATAACGTGTGAAGAACAGGACCTTTATCGGATGGGCCAATAGGCCGAGGAGAGGCAGACAGAACTTAATTTAGATAAAAGCAAGGTGCTGCATTTTGGAAAGACAAATCTGGGCAAGATTAATACACTCAATGGTAAGGTCCTGGGGAGTGCTGCTGAACAAAGACACCCTGAAGTGCTAGTTCATTGTTCCTTGAAAATTAAGTTCCAGGTACATAGGAGAGTGAGGTGTGAAGATTAGAGTGGTGCTGGAAAAACACAGCAGGTCAGGCAGCATCCAAGAAAACCAACATTTCAGGCAGGAGCCCTTTATCATGCCCTTCGCTGACCTGTGAACTAATCTAAGCCCATGCCCATATCCCATCATCCATATGCTTATCCAGGGACTGTTTAAATCTCCCTAATGTGGCTGAGTTAACAACATTGACAGGCAGGGCATTCCAAACCCTTACCACTCTCTGCGTAAAGAACCGGCCTCTGACATCTGTCTTAAATCTATCACCCCTCATTTGCAGCTATGCCCCTTGTACAAGTCGACGCCATCATCCTATGAAAAAGACTCTCACTGTCCACCCTATCTAATCCTGATCATCTTGTGTCTCTATTAAATCCCCTCTTAGCCTTCTTCTCTCGAATGAGAACAGACCTAGGGCATGGATGAGTTGGACTGATGGGTCTGCTTCTGCGCTGTACATCTCTATGACCCTATAACTTTCCTCTGTTCCTCTTCATTAAGTTACTGTCTCTTTAAAGGGAAGGATTGCTGAGGGAAGGGATAAATCTGAAATGAGAGGAAAGAAAACAGTATAGATTACTCAAACCCATAAAATCCAAACTAGTCACATTACACGAAATTTTAGTTGCTTGCCAGAGGATCTGCAGCTGTGAGATTTGCTTAGTTCAAAGTCACGAACAATGGCAGGCTCTAATCTAATTCATTGCCATTTCCCTGGTCACATAACTTACCAGTAACACACTAGCAAAAGGGGTGAGTCAGAGGGGAGGGTCACAGAAACCTACAGAAAGACTGAAACTTCCTGAACTATTCAACTACCAGCTGCTAAATATTCCCTGGGGTAACATTTAGATAAATAAGCGACCATCATCAAACCACTCTCATAACAAGCTTTTAAAGTTGAGAAATTCAGATCCATCGAGACATTTAAGAAGGTGTTCAACTTGCTGTGGCAAAGTGGGTAACTGCTCGGTGTGCTTTTGAATTAATGTTTGTTTATGGTACAAGAAATAAAAACTGCTAGCCAGAAATGCAGTAACTGATTCACAGCACAGAACAGATTTTCAGAAGTTAAAACCATTAATCTTCAGCTTCCAAAAGGTAGAGACGGTATAGGCAATACAATACTAAAATACGCTTGTTCACTCAGTTTAAGCTAATCAATTGCAGTGGCGTCACTGGGCTGAATACAGGACACTACAACAGGATTGAGGTCCAGGGAATTGGAAAATGGGAAAAGAGAATAGTCCCTCCTAACCCCTGAAGAATTCTCCCTAGCTTAAAGCTCAGGAACCAGGACAAGCATGCTTTTACCAAAGCAAACAGCAAAAATGACTTCATTATTCCAGTAGGGAGAAGTCTGATATTTAATATCTATTATCAAGATATTACTAAATCTGTAAGGTAGTAAATGAGGACTTGGACAAGGATTAGCTCATGGAAGAAAGGACGTGTTAAAGGTAAGCTCATACCTGAAAGACTGAATTTTCTTTTTTTTGCAGAGCTCACAAGCACAGCAAATCATGAAGTGATGACCAATATTACTGTAGTGTGTGGACTTCCAGCAAGCATTTGATAAATAACCGTAAAAAAAGGCACACAATTATCACAAACCTTGTGACAAGCGTCAATTAGTGATTTTCACATGGAAATAGAGGAAGGATAAAAGGCAGACTTTACCATAAATATCAATGCTTTGGTCAAGAGGAAGAGGATATGAAAGTCTGCAAATAAGTGTTAGGAAGCTCCATGTGATACGTTGATAGAAGGTGGGGATTACATGAACAGTTAAAATTGTGACAAAAGTTGTCCAATATGGGAGCGCAAGCATTGCGGATCTGAAACAAACCAGCCTGTTTTCAGAGCAAGAAACTAGCAACCATGGAGCAGTGAATATCATTTTAGATGTCCTTCTACTGAAACCACTAAGCTTGTGCTCTGGGATCAAACTAACCAAGATGTTGGCCTTCGGAGTTAGAAATCAGAGAGGGGAACTCAGCCATGCTGAATCATGGCCAGGCCAAAGCTGAAGTACTCAGTTACATTCTAATGTAGTAAGTCACAAAGAAATAGAAACTTAGTCAGAGGGGATGTAACAAACAGACATGATTCAGTATCAAGGGTCAGATGATCAGGACAGACCATTGGCTTATATTCCCGATGGCAAATATGACCTTATTAGAATATTTCAAATGAAGGAAGGCAATTCTATGTAATGGGGAGAACTCTCACTGGATATGATTGCAAAATTGGAGCTTTCAGGAAAGAAATCAAAGCAAGCACTCTCAAATAGCATTGAAAATATGCAACATGGATACTGGGTCACAAAACGTGCACCAATAGGAGAGGGGGGATTTTAGATTAGACTTACAGTGTGGAAACAGGCCCTTCGGCCCAACAAGTCCACACCGACCCGCCGAAGCGCAACCCACCCATACCCCTTACCTAACACTACGGGCAATTTAGCTTGGCCAATTCACCTGACCCGCACATCTTTGTGACTGTGGGAGGAAACCGGAGCACCCGGAGGAAACCCACGCAGACACGGGGAGAACGTGCAAACTCCACACAGTCAGTCGCCTGAGTCGGGAATTGAACCCGGGTCTACAGGCGCTGTGAGGCAGCAGTGCTAACCACTGTGCCACCGTGCCGCCCAACTGTGCCACCGTGCCGCCCGGTGGATAAGAACATAAATCGCATAATTTTTCTGATCCCCCAAACTGACGGCAAGTGGCAGCTTGTAAAAAAATGGCCCACTATTGTTCCAGTAATATAAACAGCATTACTAGCTACTGATAGTTAAACAACTACAGAGCTACACAACAGGAACAACACTCTCACATCTAGTGACTGAATAACCTGCAGATCTCCTACTGAAGCCCGACTTCCAGAAGAGATTTCAGACAGCAATGAAACAGTTTGAGCTGACGAAGAAAGCTAAGCGATCAAAAGTAAATACGACCACCCTGCAATTTGCGCGGAGGCTTTTCATGGCAAGAAAGAATAAAAGACAGAGCTATCCAGAGAGTGGGTGGAAGTCAAATTCACAAACAAACTGCTTGATGCACAAGGACAGGCATTACTTCAGAAAATGAAGGTGTTTGACTCCAAGTGTGGAAGGGTCCAAACTCATTTGGCCCAGTTAAGATTCCCTAGGTTTTCATTCTTCTTCAATGCATGTTACAAAATTTCAACAGGAAGTACAAAATCAATCTTGGTCCAAGTCCAGAATATCCTCTCTCATACAGGGTGTGAGACTAAGACGTCATTTATTTTGTAAAAGGGCAGGTATAGGCTGAGTGAAGCAATTTGTCATCAGGTAATTAAAAATAGCCTGAAGCACAAGAGGATTCCCAGCTACATCCCTCAGCTCATATTTTCAACAGATACCATTTCACTTAAATCTCCAGTCCCATCATGGCTCACAAGTAGAAACAGAACATGATGTGAGGGAAGGTATAATATTTACTTCATATCAGGAGAGGTAGTAGCATAGTGCTATTAATCACTGCACCAGTAATCCAGAGATCTTGACTAATGCCCTGGGAACATGGGTTCAAATACTACCTCCCTTACCGATGATTATGTAACCATTGCTGATAAATGTAGAGTCCCATCTGGCTCACTCGTGTCTTTTAGGAAAGGAAGTTATCAAGAGATTAGGTTAGATTACTTAGTGTGGAAACAGGCCCTTCGGCCCAACAAGTCCACACCGACCCGCCGAAGCGCAACCCACCCATTCCCCTATATTTACCCCTTTACCTGACACTACAGGCAATTTAGCATGGCCAATTCACCTGACCCGCACATCTTTGGACTGCAGGAGGAAACAGGAGCACCCGGAGGAAACCCACGCAGACACGGGGAGAATGTGCAAACTCCACACAGTCAGTCAGTCGCCTGAGTCGAGAACTGAACCCGGGTCTCTGGCGCTGTGAGGCAGCAGTGCTAACCACTGTGCCACCGTGCCGCCCACTAAGTCTAGCATCCTTACCAAATCTGGCCTACATGTGGCTTCAGACTGATAACAATGGAGTTGACTCAACAGTCCCCCGAAGGCCTTAGCAAGTCATTCAATTTGAGCAATTAGGATTGGGCAATTAAAGCTGGTCCAGCCACCCACACCCATGGATAAGATTTTGAACTAGTGACAAAGTTTGATTGCATTCCCCCAAGGTGTTTAATAATTCTATTAAGTATTTCTGCAGTCATGGTGATTTATTTTCAAACAGTATTAGGAGAGACAACCTGGAGACTAATAATATCACTTACATTGGGAGAGTCTAGGAGTGAAGTAATTAGTAAGCATTAGACTTTCACATTGGAGATGCTGGAAATTTTTGGACCTGAGGTGAAAATAGCATGGCAGAAAGTATTTGCAGTTTGTAGAAGCAATGTGTAAAACATTCGCTGCTGACGAAGGGAGCTAATTTTAGGATTTGAGAAAGGTGATTCCAGTGTAAAGAGTTCAGCTTGACCAGAAGTGTTGGTTTAAAACCTTGAAGGAGTTATTTGAAGATGAGAAAAATATAAGCTCAGTTGTATCAGGATTCAGGAAAACAATCAGATTCTCAAGATGGTGAATTAAATCCACACAGTTAAATTAAACCATGTATGTGAAAGGGGGGAGAAAAAAAAGGGAGTACTGAAAAGGGAATGTTTTTTGGAAATAATGGATTTGTACTTTACCAGGGGCTCTGATAAACCAAACTATTTCGATGTGCGACAAGTTTGTCTTATTTTTTGGAGTCAGAGAGATGTACAGCATGGAAACAGTCCATGCCCACCAGATATCCCAACCCAATCTAGTCACACCACCAGCACCCAGCCCATATCGCTCCAAACCCTTCCTATTCATATACCCATCCAAATGCCTCTTAAATGTTGCAACTATACCAGCCTCCACCACTTCCTCTGGCAGCTTATTCCATACATGTTCCACCCTCTGTGTGAAAACGTTGCCCTGTAGGTCTCTTTTATATCTTTCCCCTCTCACCCTAAACCTATGCCCTCTGGACTCCCCTACCCCAGGGAAAAGACTTTGCCTATCCATGCCCCTCAATTTTGTAAACCTTTATAAGGTCACCCCTCAGCCTCCGACGCTCCAGGAAAACAGCCCCAGCCTGTTCAGCCTCTCCCTATAGCTCAAACCCTCCAACCCTGACAACATCCTTGTAAATATTTTCTGAACCCTTTCAAGTTTCACAACATCTTTCCGAAAGGAAGGAGACCAGAATTGCACGCAATATTCCGAAAGTCAACTACCCAAAATCCTGCACACGAACTTGCTTCATTGTTGAACCAAAATCTGCAGCATGACATGTTTGCTTCAGTGAAAGACCTTGATAAAACCACAAAAAAATTCACCAAACCAGATCAATTTTACTTGTCCAGTAATAACATGAGATGGGGATCATAAGAGTGGCCTCTGGCTAATTAGTGCATAGCTCTCTCCATTTCGTAGCTCTCCCTCTGAACATGCATTAACAGAAAGGGGTTTGACAATACCCAAAAGACATCTAAGACCTCTGAAGGCACTTCCATATCTACTGAAGTTAAAATTTTTCAATCATATAAAGCTCCTTCACATTACAGAAAGGACCACACAATTACAACACCCATTTCCAGCACACAAAGAAAAACAGTGATGCCAAATGCAACAAAAGTTAACGAACCCTGTCTTCAGAAAGATCTTTCGTAACATGACAATGCTTACAGTCCAGGCTTGCCTAAAAACAAAATATCCAACATTGCTAACATAACTCTGAAAGGAGCCCCAAAGGAAAATCTAAAGAGTAGGCAAGGGAGACTGGGGATTTTTTTTTTTGTTTGTTAAAACTCTTCTTCTGCCAGAGAATTTGATCAGTGTAATGAAGTTGGTGGCAACACAGCATGAAAGAGGGAGATAGGACTCAAACCTCAGTTTCACTGTACCTCGAGCTGGCCACCATCTTAATTTGAGGAACATGGCAAGTTTTTGGGGGGGTGGAGGCGGGGTTAAGAATGATAGAGAACACTGCAAATGAATTAAATATAAAATGGCTGGTACTAAAAAACAGATGACAGTGAGACGTTTCAACTTTAAGCCGTTCAAGCACATTTCAGGCAGAAGGGAGCCTGATAGTTCACAATGTGCAAGAACACCACACATGGACCGCACTTTTTTTTAAGCTTTCCATTCTGCCATTCTACTCCTCCCTCTAAGAATGCAGCTCCTGTTAGTGCTCAAATACTTCCTCCTGATGAATCCCACAGGAGACTGTTGTCTCAACTTCACATGTGTGAAGCACCTCTTTTTGATCTACAGGAACATGAAATTATCAAGTTTGAAGACTGAAGCTATCAATCACAGTCAGGGGTTGCAAGACACTTGGAACAAAAGCTGAAAATGTTCGTTCAAACACAGCTTTCGTTCAAGGCTGTGCTAACATCCTTAACTGTGCCGCCCGCAAAGTCCAATGGTCACTTCCTTTAGCTCTTTAAGCAAGGGGGTGGGGAGGGGGGAGATAAACAGCTTTTATGCTACAGTTGAATACAGATCAACAACCTTTTGTGCAAAATGAAAAGGTTGTGCGTAAAATCGTAGGACAAAGCACGTTATTTCGTTAACATGCAATGGCTTTAGGGATGAACAGTTAGAACAACTGAAGCTGGAGCAAAGCAGTATTTAGCCTCTTTCTTTAAAGATGTATAAAAATAAAACATCTACTAGTGTGATTGCACTTTTCCCTTGCCAACCGCTGATTGGAAGTTCCAATTTTAGCAAACAGGAACTGCAGGAGCCATGAGTAATTGCGTTGTTTCCTGAACAATTTTCTCTCCGCACCTCATCGCTTCTCGGCCTACAACTACTTCCTTCCAGGGTTGTCTCTGATTGTCACTTGAATTCACCACCATCCATCCATCCAACTCACAATTCCTCACTTCCCGATGACTGTCCCACCTTCAGCCAGAAGCTTGACACACTGGAACTGCTTTTACTAAGGAATGGAGAAGCAAAGGAATTGAAATTCCACCTCTCAGACCAAATGGTCCCCTTTCTTTAAGCAAAATTCCAACATACTTCAGAGGTGGGATGGCTTTCCACCAAAGATGCTCTATAAATGCAACCTCCTTTATTAAAAGGAACAATCCAATTTAAAATTGCAGAATTGAACCCTAGCTGAAAAAGGGGAACTTCACTATAGCTAAAACTGCACAAGAAAATAAGTCCAACTTTTATATGGAAAGTGGGATTAACGTAAAAATTTCAAAATGTCATACTCCAATTGCAGATTGATAGTCAGGTTTAAAACAGTTGACACTGAGGAACTGGTTTGCTGCATGGTCTTGTCATTTCAGGATCTGGGACCGCTGACATGGGCCAAAGGGCCACTTCACTACCACACGAGTCTACAGTCAATCACTAAGAGAGTGACATA
This sequence comes from Hemiscyllium ocellatum, assembly GCF_020745735.1. Classification (NCBI taxonomy): domain Eukaryota; kingdom Metazoa; phylum Chordata; class Chondrichthyes; order Orectolobiformes; family Hemiscylliidae; genus Hemiscyllium; species Hemiscyllium ocellatum. The sequence continues at coordinate 11,774,498 of NC_083445.1, read as the reverse complement.
GACCATAAAAAATTCAGGTTCAACTTTAGAAGAACGGAAATGAAAAGCAAGGGAAATTATGTTAAACTTGCACCACCAATGGTCCATTCCACTTTGTAGAAAGAGTTATTGTTATGATGGTTAAAAAAGTAAACTTTTACCTTACATCATCTGATTTTAATACCTGGGAGCTTTCTCAGATGACAACATTTTTAGAAAAGGAAAACGCTGACATAAGCTAGCCAAAATGAACACCTGACAACAGTCAGCACCAGTTCACAAAACCATTTGAACTGAAATTAACATCGCTGAATTGCAGTCAGTCCTGCATTGTGTTTGATTATGTGAAATTTCCAGAATGCTGGGGGAGGTGAAAGACCTGTCTGCAGAAAATCTGCCTTGGAAAAACAAAATTAAGTCAGACAGAGGGATACACAGATCAACTGCTTCAGGAAACACAGCTTTCGGCATTGTGGAATGATAGGTTCATAACAGAACTGGAAAGTTAGCCTCTTGAGTGAGATGCTTGGTGCAAAGCAAATCCAAAGAAATATCTGTACACAGAAATCATGACTAACTTCACCATTATGCAAAATACAAACCAAACAGCCATGGTGACAAGATAAACCGCACAGAGGTGGTTAAAAGGCTCTATAAACTGGAGTGTCTTGATCGTGTATTGTGATGGAAGTTTCCCTTAAATTTTTTAGAAGAGCATTTGATGCTGCTAGTAATGAATACTTTCCTACTTCTTGAAGAAACTAGAACACCAAATGAAAACAAACAGTTATTAAATCCAAACTTCCTGTATCTCAGAAAGGAGTCAGGACATGGAACTTTCTCTCAAGGAACCAGTTAGGAATATTGTGAATCCACTTCAGTGTACAACAGCTTGCACAGACAAGGAGGTGGGGGTTAGAATTTTTAAATTAGTGGAAAGATTATTCAATTGTGCACAGCATTTACACGGCTGGAGTACTGTTTACTTTCAGTGCCTCAACTGAAAGAATGGAAACGGAAATTAATTTGTTTTGGGCAAATGATAGCAAGTGAACCAAGTTAATGTAGAACTCTGATGGTTTAGATGGCTGCATGTTTGAATCTTGTTCCTAACGATATACTTAAAACTGGTTTTGAAAGGAGTGAAAATTACTTTCAAATTACTGAATAGTAAAGACATTTTCCTTGAAGGCTCTATTGGTGGACAGATTGCCTACTGTGTACAAGGTTTTTATGCTAGTTTATCATATTAGATTCTGGAAGTCCTGAACCCACTAGCTGGCATGTATGTTGATATTCAACTGGCACTGCTAAATCTGGCTCCTTTATGCTCACAGCAGTCTTGGAGGCCCAGTTCTCTCAGGCTATGACTACATCGCTCGCTCATTCAGGTATAGGAGACTCTAACAAGCAGAGGATTAAAAAAAATACAACTTTTTATGTAACTAAGCTGTAAGGAAACAGAATCCAAAGGAAATCACTGCTGACCAAATTCTGTCGTCTGGGGGGAAAAGCCACGTATTGTCTTCTAGCTCTTCACTGGAGCAATCTCAACCAAATCCTGATGCCATGCTCTTTCAGCAATTGCTCTACATTTTCATCAGAAACATCTGGTTTCTCTTGCAGACACTAGGACAAATTGCCTCTTCTGTGCATTCTCAAATTCCAAAAGATACTACAGGGTGACTCCCAGATCTGCGGAATCATTCTCCACTGTTTCTATTACCCGCGGATTACAGCACCCCAAACATATTAGAGGGAAACAGGGACTAGGAGGCTGCTGGGCAGGTACATTTCCCATTGAAATGAATGGGTTCGCTCCAACCTGTGGTTTCAGGTTTCCGCAGTAGGCCCCGGAATGTATCCCTTGCGGGTACAGGGGGGGGGGGGGGGTTGACACTACTGTATTGGCCTCCATTACAATCGTTGACAAAACATCCCATGCTTTAATAATTTGCCACTGATTTAATTACTTTTCATGAAGAAAAAAGCTTCCGCCCCCTTTCAATATCAAAGCACTTGATATTAAAAACAATTATTTCTTCCCAGGCTTGCCTACATGATCGAGATCCAGGATAACCCGTAACTGAAGTGCTCACTCTCTCCGAAGATGTTGCCAAACATGCTCAGTTCCTCCAGCAATTTGTTCATTTCAGATTTCCAGTTTCTGCAGTATGTCACTTTTAATCATCTCATTCTTATTGACTCCGATCCACAGAGTACCCATGAATTCACCAAGATGACGTGATCTCCACGCACAATTTATACCTGGTTTAAAAGATTGGCCTTTAACATTTCTACAGAAATGATTCCCCAACTGGGTCACCTAAGACTGACCAAATGCAGTTGGTCCCTGAATAGAGACTAGGAAAGGAGACCGCAAAGCAGAGGTAACTTGAGAGGTCAAGCAATTGGAAACATTCGAAACCAGTTAGAATCTCCAGGGACCCATATCTATCCGGTAGTGGCTTGTTAGATAGTGTTACAAAATATTTGACCTTAGATTAGATTCCCTACAGTGTGGAAACAGGCCCTTCGGCCCAACACGTCCCTGTGAAGAGTCACCCACCCAGACCCATTTCCCTCTGACCAATACAACTAACACTACGGTTAATTTAGCATGGCCAATTCACCCTAACCTGCACATCTTTGGACTGTGGGAGGAAACCGGAGCATGCAGAGGAAACCCACGCTGACACGGGGAGAACATGCAAACAGCACACTGACAGTCGCCCGAGGCAGGAATTGAACCGGGGTCCCTGGTGTAGCGAGGCAACAGTGCTAACCACTGAGTTACCATGCCGCCCTTAACAACTTACCCGATCCAAATTCTGGACTTTCCTCCAGTGACCTCTTAAAACATGCCTGTGAACTGAGCTAGAACAGGACCAGACCAGGCTGAAGGGTTTACGCCCAAGACGTTGATGCTGCTGCTCCTCACACTCGGCCTGACCTGCTGTGCTTGGCCAGCACCACATTTTTCAACCCTGACTTCTCAGAGTCTGATATGCAGTCACTTAAGAGTGATCGCTCGACAAAAACACTGAAGGGCAGTCAGTACTTGCAGAGCCATGTCCAGGCATGAGTCAGCACCATCAGCAGGGTTACGCCAAGTTTCCTCTGTAGCTTTGCCCAAGGCCTGAACTGCAAACAACTGCAGCATTACTACAGCACCTGCTGAGTAAGCAGAGCTGCTCTCTACTAATGTCTGTTCATTAGTACACAGTTCACACACTGATCACTTCAGACTGGCCATTCTTTCACCTACTTGGATTAAATTTGCCTACCAAAGCACCGTTGTGCAAGACAGATCTTCACTCGGTGTCTGAAGACATCACATTAACGCAATCATTATGCATTCTTCCTCCCTTAAAAAAGGTAACAAAAGACAAACCACTGCACAACAACAAAAAAAGAACAAAGCATTCGGCATGGGGTGCTGTAAGGAAGTTGTCACAGTTGAAATACAAAGAAATTCACAGCACACATACTGAGCCAATTTCAGAGAAGGGGACCTTTAGCTTGACAACATTCGGACCTTTCATCAGAATGCAAAAATACAGCTTTAGACATCCAAACAGTTAAAGGAATTCAATAAACAATTAAAATGCTAGTCTAATAGTAATCGCATAACCATTTTCAACCAATCTTGTTCATTAACGTCCTTTAGGGAAGGAAATCAGTGTCCTTGCCCAATCCAGACAGTATGCATCTCCAAACACAGTTGATTCTTAACTACCTTTCAAAATGGCCCATCAAGGTACAGTACTCTGGTCAAGAATGCTAAATAACTGTTCAGTTCTGGTCATCCTATGACAGGAAGGATAGTATCAAGCTGGAGAGGCTTCAGAAAAGATTACCACGATGCAGCCAGGAATGGAAGGTTGGAGACTGGATAGGCTGGGACATTTTACCTACTGGAGCATATCAAGATTATGGGGTGATCTCAGAGGTTCATAAGATCATGGAGAGTATAGATAAGATAAATGGCAGGTATCTTTACCCCATGTTGGGAGAATTTAAGACCAGTGGGCATGTTTTAAGGTGAGAGCAGAAACATTTAAAAAGGTTGTGAGGGGCAATTGTTGTATTAAAGAGAGGGTGGTTCATGTGTGGATGTGGGTACAGTTACAATGTTAAACAGACATTTAGGTAAGTACACAAATAGGAAAGGTTTGGAGGGATATGTGCCAAGTGCAGGCAAGTGGGACTAGTTTAGTTTGGGATAATGGTCGGCATGGACTGGATGGACTAAAAGAACGGTTTCCGTGCTGTATGACTCTACGACTTTATAGCAATGCTCAACAGACAAGAATTATTTAAAAATTTGAACATTTAATTTTTCAGAATTCCAGCAAACGCTCAACAGTTTTGATGTCCTAAGTTTTAATGTCCTAAGTATCAAACATTTGCTACTTCGCGTCTGTTATGTCAGCATGTCGACTTTCCTGCTCTCCCATTCCTCACAACAGACCAATAACCATCAGGCACGCCTGCCCTTCACCAGAAGCGCCCTCATATTCATGGTACATCATGCAGCTGATTTATGGCCTTGTGCAAGTGTTTGTAACGATCAGCCACCCTGCAAAACTAAAACAACAACTGCAGATGCTGGAAATCTGAAACAAAAACAAATTGCTGGGGAAACTCAGCGGGTCTGGCAGCATGTGTAGAGTGAAGAAACTGGACTTGAAACGTTAACTTTCTCTTTCCATCTCCAGCAACTTCCAGCTTTCAGGCACACACTTATTTATCAGGCAGTAACTGCCTCAGACACCTGAAGAAACCTCAGATCGCAGAAATTCATACTGCAAGACAGCCATTTCAGTGTACCAGAAGCAATTCTAGATTATCAAAACAATAGGCGTCCAATAACAGTTCTTTTCTCAGACAATTAAACTTTTCAAAACCTATAAGACATTCCCTCCATACCAGGCAACTAGCATTATCTCCTCTGAACCCTTTCCAATGCTTCCACATCCAGAAACTGTATGCAGTACTCCAAGTGCAGCCGCATTAGAGTTTTGTACAGCTGCAGCATGACCTCGTGGCTCCGAAGCGCAATCCCTTTATCAATAAAAGCTAACACACCATATGCCTCCTTAACAACCCTACCAACCTGGGTGGCAACTTTCAGGGATCTATGGACATGGACACTGAGATCGCTCTGCTCATCTACACTACCAACTGGATAGACATATGGACGAGAAAGGAATTGTGTACGATAGACGAGTTTCAGCTTGGTACCACAGGTCGGTGCAACATCGAGGTCCAAAGGGCCTGTACTGCGCTGTCATGATTTACGTTCTATGTTCTGCAAAGCCTGACATCTTTCCCAAACGACATCCATCCTGCCCTAAACCTGGGTTTTAATTTGAAAAGGGAGCCTTGAAAAGATATGCACGTTGTAAAACTGGGGCAAGTTTGACCTGTTGGAGCGGGTATGACAGCATGGCCCTCTAGGGTCAGTACTGATGTACTGGTGGGATGTAATTTTAAACAGAAGTGGAAACAGAACCTATAATTTTTTAAAAATTCCTTTGAGTCATTTTTGGGACACAGGTTGCACTGGCTAAGCCAGCATTAACTGATCCCCAATTGTTCAGAATGCAGGTGTGAAGAGTCAACCACGCGGATGAAAGTGTGGAATCACAGGTAGGCCTGACTGGACAAGGATAGCAGAGTTCCTTCCTTACAAGAACACAAATGAACCAGGCAGGTTTTTATGACAAATGACATAAATGACAACGCTTATACGGCTACCACTTGGATAGCCTTTTACACCAGTTCATTTTTCATTTAAATTCCTCGTCAGTCAAAGTGTGATCTGAACCCATTTCCCCAGAACACAGGCCTAGGCTGGAAATAAAAAAAGGCAGGAAATCACAGCGGGTCAGGCAGCAGCTTTGGAGAGCAAGCTAATATAGAACAGAATCCCTACAGTGTAGGGACAAGCCATTTGGCCCAACAAGTGCACACTAACTCCAACGAACATTTCACCAGAACTCACCCGCTACCCTATTCTCGTGACCCTGCACTTCCCATGGCTAATCCACCTTTGAGTGTGGGAGGGAACCAGAGCACCCAGCAGAAGCTCATTCAGACACGGGGAGAATGCACAAACTCCACAGTCACCAGAGGTCAAAATTGAACCCAGGTCCCTGGTGCTGTAAGGCAGCAGTGCTTACTGCTGAGTCTATATGTCTCAGGCCTCTGAAGAGTCAGACTAAAGCTTGCTCTTTTTCCACGGACGCTGCCTGAGCCACTGCAATTTCCAGCATTTTTTGATGTCAATGCACATTCCAGCATCTGCAGTAATTTGCTCCTACATAGGCCTGGGCTCCTAGGTGACATTGCCACTACAGAACAATCTTGATTATCTGAACGACTCAGACGGGGAGTATTTTATTCGGATAATTGATCTGATCGTAAAACAAGCGGTAATTTAGGAGTGCTGGTTATCCGAACATGCCTCGGTTATCCAGCCATAACACTGTTTAACTGATAAATTACTGATTGTTTACGATCAGATGAGTGTCGGTTATCAAACATGCCTCGGATATCCAGCAGTGCACGCCATAGTGCCATTTAACTGATAACTGACTGCAGAGTTGCCTAATGCCGTTTTTACAGGACCTTGAGATCTTGTTTGGATAATCTGAAATTCAGATAACTAATGGGCTCCATAACAGGATGCACTGTTGTAGAACAGGACTTCTGTATTAGAGCTAACAGAAGCACATTGAATCAAATGGCCTCCTTCTGTGCTGAAACCTCAATGATATGGGAACATTCATAACACACTCCCCTCTTATCGAGTTATAATATACCAGCAGATATCACCTGAAGTGTATTAATTAGACTTTGTTGACAATTGGCAAACTTGTATGCACACCTGTAATGCTGGAACTAAATTATTCAGTATCAAATTTTACAGCAATTAACAGGTTGTTAGATGTGAGAACAAACATCCTCTTCATCCACTACAATGAAGCTAGTTTAAAGCAGGGTGTTAAAGCATTTGCCTTCACGGCAGTGTGCAGAAGGGAGCCTGAGGGACCGTGGAAGTTTAAATTGAGTACCCAGTAATTTGTCTTTTCTGATACTGAGCAATCTTCCCATTCTGATCTCTGGATTTACCAGCAATGACATAATCCTGTCAAAAACAGACCTTCAAAAACCTCCAAGCCAACAGCATCAACACAGGACCAACAAGCAAGTGCATGCACACACTGGTCTGATCTTCAAACGTCTGGAACATCAGGGCCAGAGCACTAAGGCCACAGGCCCAGCTTAGAGGAAATAAGACTGCAAAACGCAACGTTAATTCTCTATTATGGCATAGATCAGTATGGGTGTTCAGTTCAATTGCAGCTACACCTACACTAAATGGATTGCTGCGGCTCAAGGCACCAGCTCACCACGACCCTCAAAGGCAACCAGTGAAGGTCAGTAAATGCTAGTGACACCCATATCCTGCCAAAGATTTAAGCAAGTCAGGTATCACTGCAATTCTGGATCTATACAAGATTCAAAATGTGATGTTCTCGCTTCTACCCCAACCCACATAAAAGGCTTCCAACACTCCCATTTGAGCCTACTAATATCTTCTACATTTGGATTTTTCTTAAGTTAACAAGTAACACAGGCAGTGAACGACCAACAGAAATGATGAATCAACCAGCTCTTCCTACCCTAATCACAGTATGGCCACTCTTTTCAGTCCATCACCACTCAATCCCACAAAGTTGAACGGCTTGTTTGGAAAATCAGAAACAACAGAACTGTATGATACACTTCAAGCAAATCATCTAAGCAGACACCTGCCAGTGGTCTCTGAGGGACCTCGCTATGCATTATACATAATTATAGAGCCCAAACAAAATCAATTTAGGGAAACCCAGAGGCCAACTACTCAACACAGGCAGAAGTCACTGGTGGAGTGAGTGCAGAAAGGAAACGTGGATTATTTACTGGAGATTGAGAAGGTGGAACATTCAATACATACATAAATTTGCCACCCCTCCACTGTAAGCCACCACTTCATGGGTCCATCGCACAGATACTGGCACGTCATAATTAAATACCAACAGGGAACAACTTCATGACTGTTTGATCCTCAGGGCAACTGGCTTCAGTGTCCCACCCATAGCCCTGCCTGGGACCCCACTCGGCTGACAGGAAAGGTTCAGTGCAGGAGCAAGCAATCAATACAGGATTTAAAAGGAATCTGGATTCACATTAAAAGGCGGCTGCAAACAGAGAAGGCTGCAGTGTGCGAACAGCAGAACGTGTGTACACAGCAGAACGTGTGTACAAAACAGCTGACTGGCACGTCGAGGCTGCAACAGTTTGCCTGCGCGGCAGGTAGCTTTGCATACAAGTCAAATTCTACATTTATGATTCAGGTCATTCATTATCCAAGGCCCTTGGGTACAGCCTAAACTTTATTGCAAATGTAACATTTGCGCACATTTGCCAAAATTATTCACTCTCATGCACTGCTGGATTGGTTCAGGCAAGTGACCTTGCAAGTGCAAAAATAAGCTTGTTAAACAATCCAGAAACAGACACCTGCCCGTGGTTTCACAGGGACCTCGCGTATGAATTATACATAATTACACACCCCAAACAAAATCAGTTTAGGGAAACCCAGAGGCCAACTACTCAGCGCAGGCAGAAGTCATTGATGCACTGTTACCACACAAAGGGAAACTGGATTACTGACTCATCGTCTAATCAGCTTTCAGAACTGTGCAAAAGGTTCGCCTGTTATGCAAGCACTAGAGGCGTTGATTCTTGTACAAGCCAGACAAGGAACTATAACTCAATTTTAACAAAAAAAAAAATCCACAGCACATTTTCAGAGGTCAATCGAGATTGAACTTGCTGGGCTTGTACAGCTTAGCGGCTTTGGAGGAGGTGGAAATTAAACCTTTTTTGGTAATATCACCGGGGTCCTCCATTGAGTAAATATATTCCATTTCACTTTGCCCCAACACTCCTCCAAAACCACCAACTCAAACGGAACATCAGAACGCCTTGTAACAATACTTTTATTTAGAACGTAGGGGTAGGAAATTTGACACTTCAAACCAATTCTGCTATTTTATAAGATCATGAAAGGTCTAGTTGTGTTCTCAACTCCACTTTGCCTGTCCTCCCCCCTCCCCAAAAACTCTGAACTCCTTATTCTCCAAATATCCAAACCAACAGTGAATGCATACAACAGCCAAATATCCACTGTCTTTTTGAGGGAGAGAATGCCACATGCAAATGACCTTCAGGGGAAAAAAATTCTCCCAACCCCAGGCTTGAAAGAATGACATCTTATTCTTAAATGGCACCCTCTCAAAGGGAAGCCACCTAGTCAGAATCCACTAAGCCCAAACCCCCCCCCCCCAACGACCTTACATTTCTCAACAAACTATCAGATCATTAAAGCTATCACAACTGGACTCAACCACCCTGTTCACACACCTGCAGTAAATGGGAGCAGTAACCTTGGCTGGTTTCACACTACACCTCCCATCTCCATCAAGGAGATTAACACAGCCTTTTCCGCAACTGCAGGATGGGTTTTCCAGATCTGAAGCACTCTTGTGATGGCTGATAATTCACATTTCTTTTGATTGCAACAATTTCAGACATCACCCTGGAATCTGTTATCTTCACCTCAGAGAGCAGATGGAAGCCAAGGTTTACACCTCATGTGAAAGAGTACTACTCCAACATTCCTGACCTTCATTCCTGATGAAGGGCTTATGCCCGAAACGTCAACTCTCCTGCTCCTTGGATGCTGCCTGACCTTCTGTGCTTTTCTAACACCCCACACTCTGCGATGTGAATAGTCATGCGCTGAACTTAAAGTGGCATTATTACAGTGACTTAGACTGTGATCACCAGCCTCTGCAGTCCTCGCTTTCTCCTACAACTCCAGCATAGTATAGCACTCCTCAGTATTGCATTGGATGATGAGCCCAGATGCATCACTAAAGATTCTAGAGGAGTTCAAATCACCATCATTTGGTGGAGACAAGAGCGGTCCCCAGAGAAAGGTGGCTGCTATGGTGGTACTGTGATCTCCAGATGCCCCTGCTATCTAAGCACAACAGAAAACAAAGCCACTCAATATCGTAGACTATTCAGTTTAATTTTGAGAATGTGGCACAGCCCCATCAGTGAAGTCTTCCTTTCAACTGAAGGTTGTTCCCCATGCCCATATGAAGTCCATTCTTTATTTTTTTTTAATTTATTCATTTGCAGAATGTGGGCATCGCTGGCTGGACCAGCATTTACCCAGCTGCCCCTAGTCACCCTTGAATTGCTGCTGTGAGTTGACCCACAAAGCAGTGAAGGAGGGAATTCCAGGATTTTAACACACCAACACTGAAGGAACAGTGATATATTTCCAGATCAGGATGGTGAGTGGCTTGGAGGGGAACTCCAAGGGAGTGGTGTTCCCATATATATGTTGCTCTTCTAGATGAAAGTGACAAAGTGCTGCACTGCCATTATCTTTGGATCAGACTAGCATCACAAAGGAAAAGCAGTATTTTTCATCCCCTGATTTTTTTTTTGCATATTATTAAGTGCCTTCTACACATACAGGTCTCCATGGATCTGAACCACAAGCTCCTACAAGCAGACCGCATGAAGAAATAACACTTTCTCCAAACATCCTCTGGGACATTTTCACTTCTGTGGAAATATGCAGCACTTATGCAAGGAAAGTGCATGTGTGTAAGCATCTCACTGTGATAATGTCTTAACCAAATAGAGGTGCGCCAACAGACATGACCTGCTGTGAGTACACGCATCAAAATTTGATTAATTTTCTTCAGATTCACTACATTCAACAAATCTTGCCTGCAGTTACTTGATAATGTACTCACCTACTTGCAGCACCCGATCTATGGCTCCAGTTTCCAATAATCGTAATCCTTTGTTGAAGGGAACTTCACCATCCTTCTCCCCTTCCTGACACTGATAGCTAAGTGATGAATACATGCAAATCTCTCGCTCATTTCTGGGGAAGGACCAGAAAATAATCCTCCGTTGAACTGGCTCCGGAATACGAGAAAATCTCTCCTCTACCTAAAAGTGAAATATTAACAGAATAAAGGAAACAAAAATTGAACAGGACAGTAGAAACAATACAATGCCTACTTCAAAACCTTAAGACAACAGCAAGTGAGGAAGGCACTTCCAAAATGCATTGTGGTTATCAGAAATGGCCAACTGAAAACTTAGCTTTTGGAGTTTAAATCAAAGTAATATCCTTGCTGCAATGTTCAGTGACACTCTGAAAAGTAAACCAGCTCTCTGCGGACTGGAATGGTAACCATTGACAATTACTATCCAGCAACAGTGCAGACCAAGGTGCCCCATTTAAAAAGGGTAGACAGTAACTTGGGTTTATCATCAGCCACTCTCCCATCTTCTCAGCCCAATCCTATCCTCTTTAACCGCTGTCCATTCCAAAGCTTTTATTTTTCAAAAAGCCTCCTCCGTGACTCACGAGAAGTCAATTAATGAAAGCCATATGAAAGGCAAGCGACAAGGTCACTTGGCCCATCAGGTCCATTCTTTCCACAGATCATATTGGGATAAAATATACATGGACAGCACCCAAACCACTAAACCAAAGTGCCACATATTTTCCCCTTCATTATTTGTTGGCAGTTCAAGTCCCAAGCTTTTTACGCAGCCTCTGCGACGACAAACATAATCGCAGACTTCTTTTAACTTACGCAAAGTGAGTACTTCACCTGCTGGTTACATTACTGACCACTTCAAGTAGCAGCCAATAAGGTGGGGCCAGTGAGCTAACTGAATTTCCACCATAATCACGAATCATCCCAGAGCCAACATGCACACTTGGAAATCAGTGATGTTAGTGTCCAAGCACTTAAGGCACTCGCTGTAGCTCCACTCGCCAATACTTAATAAACACGTTAGCCTATTTATTTTATAGGAATTTGATATGAGAACACTGGGCAGCTGTACAACATCAGCAACAGCTTTACATGGTGGAGTAATGCCAATACACTGAGAAACATTGCACTTAACGAAATTCAAGATTCTTAATTTGTTACCACAACCTGCCTTCCCACCATCATGGATGTCCAGCGAGAGAACACCCTTCGGAATAATAGAATTATCTTCAACAAGATTTATTCTTGCCACACTTCCCAGTTGCCCACCTTACTAAGACTCTACAGGACGGGGTTGGCATCGCAATGTAATGCAAGAGGAGAAAGGTTTAAAAGGGACCAGAGGCATAACTTTTTCCACAGAGGGTGGTTCTTATGTGGAATGAAGTGCCAGACAAAGTGGTAGATGCAGATATAGTCACAACATTCACAAGACATTTGGACAGATACAGTAATAGGATAGTTTTAGAGGGATATAGGCTAAACTCAGGTAAGTGGGACTAGTTTAGTTTGGGAAACTTGGTCAGCATAGACGAGTTGGACCGAAGAGTGTGTCTCCATGCTGTATTACTATGTGAATGCACAACATGCATTCACGTAGCACCTTTAAGACAAACATACCAAGGCACTTCACAAGAGCATTATGAAATAAAATTTGAGTCACTTCAAGAAAGGATTGTTAAAGGAGGGACAGACAGTGGAAGCAGGGACACAAATGGTTAGAAACTGGGCTCGGCTTAAACAGCAAGCAATGTAGGTCAGCAAACGCATGAGGTGACGGGCAAATGGGGCTCGATGGGGAGTTTGCGGATTGGCAACAGTTTCAGAAGACTGACAAAGGAATGCCAGCCAGACTCAGGCGGTCTGAACGTGCGAGAAACCTCAAGTGAAAGGACATTCCAATGTTGTAAATGGGTTCAGAAGGCATTCACTTAAGCATCATTTCTGACTTTGTAAGAACCCTTTTGATGGTGACAGCCTTTAACCTCCCTCATTGATATCTGTTATTCTGCAAATAGCATATTGTAGCAACACTACAAGAAACCACAAACCACGCTGTTTTTCTTGGAGATTTCCACTTTGAAGTGGAAAGGCTTTGTTATGGTGCCCTGGTAGTTGCTACAGCTCCAATCGCCTTGAGACAAAATTATGCCAGTCCCAAGATTGTGGGATTGCTCTGTCCTGGGAGGACAGAGGGGTGGGGGACAGAACATACTTCCACACCCACTAATAACCAGGCTGCATAATTAAACAACCACTTTATAGAATCAACAGTTTGGAAATTTTTACGTTTAAAGGCAGAAATCAAGGGCAGCCCAAAAACTGTCAATGCAGTGCAGATGAAGCAGTCAGCAACTTCAATCTTTGAGACAAATTAATTTCAGATGAGAAGCTCCAACCAGAAAGCCGAATGCCAGATTAAAAGAAAAATCAGCATGTACATGGAACACAATGCACAGCTGGACTGATAATAAGAAGGTTTTACAATTACAACTGGGTATGGCAGAATTATGAATTTAATCTGAGATTTATGAGGCATGTGACAACACCCCAACCCAAAAAACTTTGAAGTCATGCTGGACCTATATCGTGTGACCGAGCCATTTACCCACTGACTTGAAGTGGCCAATTTCTGGACTGAGGCTAGCAATGAAAGACTGAATAATCTTTAAATTAAAAACCATTTCAAATAGTCTCAATTTCTCTCCCTTCCCACAACTTTTTTTTTCTTGAAAAAGAATCTGCACGGGCTCAAACTCTTGTGAACAGCTTTAGCAAAGAGACTGAAGTAACAAAGTCAAATCTGAATCTTCACTGTTCTGACGTTGCTTGACACTCAGACCTCCTTGCTGGGCTAGTAAGCCCCCAGGGAGGAACTGAACGAGGGCGGGTAAGGAGAGAAAAGAGAATTAAAAAAGACTAAAGAGGGTGCGGACTTGAAGTCTGACACTTCTTCAGTAACATGCATCTTCTAGATGTTTCATGTGAAAACAATGAAGCTCCGCAGATAAATCTACAGGCTCATATATCACACATCTGCTCTCAAACAAAAAACTTACAACTATGCAAAATACATTTCAGAATACACACTACAGAAATCAACTGTGATATTCCACATCAGAAACTATGTAAACACAAAAAGACCACATTCTCCAGGAAGGCTCCACTAGCTGGATTCTCAATTCATGCAAACAAATGTGTCAATTAGCATTGTGCAAATTAAATCAACTTTACAAAACAAAATTAAGAGCCAATTCAAGCTATTCGCAGACTGCTTCCGTACAAACTTGCTGGCAAATAACTCAACAAAAGCAGTCATTACTGTTATCTGCTGGATTACAAAAACCCTAGAATGCAATCTGCAGTGAAATGCCAGAGTCTCTCACTAATACCAGCGCTAAAATTAACTGCAGACACAAGGGGAATTATACCCAGAAATGTGATGACTTCTACTGTAGGAATCAATTCTGGGATTCATGATCATACAGGAAGAGGAGGAATAAGGGGAAGGGGAAAAAATAACAGAAAAAGGACACCTCTTAAACTATTCATCTATTTAAAATCATTTTAGATGACCCTGTACTGGACAACAGACTTTAACCAGTACATTCAGTTCACAATATCAAATTTTCACTCAATTTTCCCATTGCTCCTTGATTACAATTCTGTTAAAGCCTGTTCTCCTCTTTTTTAAAAATTTTATAAACTACCCCCCTCCACTTTCAGGATACAGTCTAATCCTCCAATTTTCATTTAAGCAGATTATGCAAGAACCCCTTACCAGCTTTAACAAAAACTTTATTTTCGATTATTCAATCTGGGGAGCGAAAGCAAAAAAGACAGCACTTTTTTTTTGAGTGGGGGGGGGGAGCGAGAAAGAAAAGGAGAGAGCTGGACAAACTGCAGGTTTCTTTAAAAAAACCCTTGTTATGACTTCTTTTACAAACAAAAACTTCAATTTCTGATTAGATTAATGAGGAGGTGTGTGTGTGTGTGTGTGTGGAAAGAGAAGAGACCATAGCAAACTGTAGGTTTTTTGTAAAAAAAACCCTCGTTATGATTTCTTTTAAAAAAACAAAACTTCAATTTCTGATTAGATTCATGAGGAGGGGGGTGTGTGTTTGTGCGTGTTGTGGGGGGGGGGGGGGGAGAGAGAGAGAGAAGAGGAGAGAGAAAAAAGACGCCACTTTTGTGTGTGGGGGGGAAGAGAGAAAAAAGACCCCACTTTTATGTGTGGGGGGGAAGAGAGAAAAAAGACCCCACTTTTGTGTGTGGGGGGGGGGGGAAGAGAGAAAAAAGACCCCACTTTTGTGTGCACGCGTGGGGAGGAGGGAGAGAGAGAAAAAAGACCCCACATTTTGTGTGTGGGGAGGGGGGGCGCGAAGAGAAAAAAAGACACTTTTTGTGTACATGGGGGGGGGGGAGAGAAAGAAGAGTTTTATTAAAACAGCAGGTCTTTTTCTAAAAAATAAGAGGATAATCAAAAGTGGGGCTTGAAATTCAAATTCCTTGAAATTAAGGGAACAATTCGAATGTGCAAATTAAATGGTGGGGGGGTGAAAAAAATTAAAGTAAAGGGGGGGCAGAAATAAAAAAAGCAAACAAAAGGGGGAATTAAATTCAGGACGGGTTGTAGAATTGAGTGTTTTTTTTGGGTGAGATGAAAGTTGAGAGTGTTTGTGGTGGACGGGTTCTGACAGCTCAGGGTTTTATTGCCTATTGTTTTCAGACCCCCCCCTGTCTGGGTTGTTTCAGTAATTTGGTGCTTAATTTCCCCCCCCCTCTCTCTTCCCCCACCTCCCCTCACCTGCTCGAAGGGCCATTTCTCCGCCACTCTCTTGGCGCTGATGTCCAGCAGGGTGTCGGGCTTGTGCAGCCTGCCGTGGGCCGGCTTTGTCTGGGCCGCTCGAGCCGCTGCGGCCGCCGCGGCCGCCGCCGCCGACGACGCCGCCGCCCCGCAGTCGCCCAGGCACAGCCGCTTGGCCGGCGGCTCCGCGGCTGCCCCACCGCCGGACGCCGCCGCTGCTGCCTCTGCTACCGCTGCTGCTGCTGCTACGGCGGCGGGTGCTGCTGCTCCACCGTCCGCCATCGCCGCCGACTCGCTCACAACTGACCGCACGCCGGCTCCCGCGCGCCCCTTTTATAAACTCGCTCGCGCGCCCGCCTCGCCGACGCCGACGCCGCTCCCGTCAGCCACGCCCAGCCCCGGCCCTCAGTGGCCGGACGCGCTGCCGGTCAGCCGCCCGCCACGCCCACCCCGGTTTCCCAGTGGCCGGCCGCGCTGCCCGTCACCCGGGAGCCACGCCCGCCCCCCCCTCTCAGTGGTCGGACGCACTGCCAGTCATCTGTCCGCCCGGCCCTTTAAGCGTCAGCCCCGCCCACCTCACCACCCAGTGGCCGGCTGCGCTGCTCGACGCCCGTCGGCTCCGCCTACCCCGCTTCCCGGTGGCGGGCAGCGCTGCTCGTCATCCGCCAGCCCCGCTTCCCAGTGGCCAATTGTGCTGCCCGTCACCCGCGTACCCCGCCTACCCCACCTCCCAGTGGCTGACGGCGCTGCCCGTCATCCGCCAGCCCCGCTTCCCAGTGGCTAGACGCGCTGCCTGTCACCCGCTCGCCCCACTTGCCAGTGCTCGAGAGTGCTGTCTGTCACGCGCTGCCCCCAGCCCATCTCGGGCAATTGCTCAGTCAAACGTCCGCCCCCAAATCTTCTGTTCTCCTATTGGTCAACTTTGCGCCCAATTACGCCTTCATCCTGCCCCTGCCCATCCTCTAATGGTCATCTCCACTGTCCATCTTATTATTTACCGACCCGGCCCAATTGTCTTATTGGTTGGTCCTTCCAGTCGCCACCTGCCCAGCCGACTTTCCCGTCTCTCATTGGTCAATCCCCCAGCAATCACGCTCCGCTGCGCCCTCCGACTTCCCCATTGGCCAGTCCTCCCCGTGCCCATCTCTCCATTGGCCGTGCATTGTGTCCATCTTGCCGCTGCGGCGCCCAATCCGCAAACGGCTGCCCAAATGGGCCCGCCCACGGCAGGCGGGGCGAGCTGTCAATCACCCTCTCAGTTTCCCCACCTCCCCAGCTGCAGGAGAATTAATAATGTGTATTATTGCAGCCTGAGTCAATCATCTCATGTCTGGGGCAGTCTGGTCTGGGGTATTTTAAATCATTGCCAGACAGGGGAAATAAAAAGGAACTGTAAATGTGCAGCATTCAATGCTACAAAAAAAAGTCATCTTAAGCAAACTGTGTCAGCAAATTCTGAAAATCAAGTGCAAACCCTCCAAGGTCCCAGATTCAGTTCATACGCTGAGTCAAGATGGGTTTGGGTGGAATTAGCAATGGTTGGTCTCGCCATCCACTAAGATGAAAGAAATCACTCTCTGATTCCAATTATCAGGACTAGACAGCGGTGCTATGGCCATCCCAAGAGGAAGGACTGGAGCTCAGCTGCAGGCTTTAGGCTCCATGGTCATGGAGGAGAGCAGCTGAGTAACAGGGAGGGATACCAGGGGAAAGCAGGGCCTGTGGAAAACGCGCACCCAAAACCTGCGAGGAGCTGGTGGAAGGAAGAAAGCTGGCAGGAGGGGGAACAAACACAGTAGCAAGGAGAAAGTGAGGTCTGCAGATGCTGGAGATCAGGGTCGAGGGTGCGGCACTGGAAAAGCACAGCAGGTCAGGCAGCATCCGAGGAGCAGGAGAATCGACGATTCCCGATGAAGGGCTCTTGCCCGGAACGTTGATTCTCCTGCTCCTAGGATGCTGCATGACCTGCTGTGCTTTTCCAGCTCCCCTCCCCACCACAGTCAAAGCCCACAAGGATTACCCAAAGAAGAAAGGTCACACTGGGCTCGAAATGTTAACACCGCTTTCTGTCTCTGCACAGATGCTGCCAAGAGCTGCTGAGCTTCTCCAGCAATTTGTTTTTGTTTCAGATCCACAGTTCTTTGTGTTTTTTGGATTATTGGTCATTCATATACTCACTACAGCATGAAGACAGGCCATTAGGCCCTTCGAGTTTGCACTGACCCTCTGAGGAGCATTCCACCTTCTCTAACCCCATAATCCCACATTTCCTATGGCTAATCCACATAGCCTACCCATCCCTTGACACTATGGGTAATTTAGAATGGCCAATCTACATAACCTGGACATCTTTGGACTATGAGACAAAAACCAGAGCACCCAGAGGAAGCCCACAGAAACACTGGGAGAATATGCAAACTCCCCACAGACACTCACCCAAGAATGGAACCCAGGTCGGTGGCGGTGTGAGTCAGCATGCTAACCACTGAGCCACCACGCTGCTATTGATCAAGTTATTCCTAAAACATATACACCAGACCTTGCTTTTAGTAAGATTGTATATTTGCCAAAATACATGTTGACAGTAGATGCATTTTAATTTATTTAAATACAGGTAGATAGGATAGTGAAGAAGGTTTGGTATGCTTTCCTTTATTGGTCAGAGTATTGAGTACAGGAGTTGGGAGGTCATGTTGCGGCTATACAGGACATTGGTTAGGCCACTGTTAAAATATTGCATGCAGTTCTGGTCTCCTTCCTATCGGAAGGCTGTTGTGAAACCTGAAAGGGTTCGGAAAAGATTTACAAGGATGATGCCAGGGTTGGAGGATTTAAGCTAAAGGGAGAGATTGAACAGGCTAGGGCTATTTTCCCTGGAACTTTGGAGGCTGAGGGGTGACTTTATAGAGGTTTATATGAAGAGCATGGATAGGATAAATAGACAAAGTCTCTTCCCTGGGCTGGGGAAGTCCAGAACTCGAGGGCAGAGGTTTCGGGTGAGAGGGGAAAGATATAAAAGAGACCTAAATGGCAACTTTTCCACCCAGAGGTTGGTGTATGGAATGAGCTGCCAGAGGAAGTGGTGGAGGCTGGTACAATTACAACATTTGAAAGGAATTTGATATATGAATAGGAAGGGTTTGGAGAGATATGGGCCGGGTGCTGGAAAATTGGACTAGATTGGGTAGGGATAGCTGGTTAGCAAGGACAGGTTGGACCGAAGGGTCTGTTTCCATGCTGTGCATCTCTATGACTCTATAACTGCTCGCTAATTTCTTTTTCATTCAAGGTATTCTGTTGTTACAGCATCGGGTGGTGTGGAACATTTATGGAACTGCGCAATGGGTCATTAAATACCAAATCCAAATCCTGGGCCAATGCACTAATCTTCTAACTGGCAATCTCACATACTGATAGCAAGAAAAGTTGAATTTAATAAAAGGTTGGTGTGCGTGTGGTACATGAGATGTTCTGCAGAGGCTGGATATTGGTGAAGAGATCATTATTCTGGATCCGCTTATATTTGAACTGAACAGTTTTGACTTGCAACTGATACCGGATGCCTGAGAATGGAAAGTGACCCATTTCTAGCTGTCACATCCCTTTTTGATCAGTGCCACAGTCTGCGCTAGGTTTTAAAACAGGGTTAATAGGAGAGAGAGCGAGAAAAGAATAACAAGAACGTTTCTCAGTCATACACACATCCCAGAATAACAGCCCACGTCTGTCTCTGGAGACATCGGACAAAGGAGAGGCCATTCAGCCCTACTTGCCTATTCTATCATTCACTTGGACTGTTGCTGATCTTTGCCTTAACTCACACTCACTTTGTTTTACTGGCTGTATAAAAATCTATCAGTCTGCGCCTTGAACATTAGTTGACATTCAGGAGTTGGGTGGGTTGGGGTTGGCGTGGGGAAGAGAAACTTCTAGATTTTCCATGTCTTTTTTGTAAGAAACTGTTCCCTGATTAGCCTAGCTCCTGTTTTAAAGTTGTGACACCTCCCCCCCCCACCCCGCCAGCCTTGTTCCCTATCTCAGGAAATAGTTTTACCATGCATACCCTGAATTATTTAAATACTTTGATGAGATCACTCTTCAGTAAGCCAGATCAATCCAACCACCCCCACAATCTAACCATTTTAAGTCCTGGTATTATTTCTGCCCTGTTACTCCCTGCAGAAAATTGAACAAAGTACTCTAGATGAGACTTCACAAACGCTCAGTAAGTTGATAAATCATTTCCTCACATTTGTATCCGCTTTCTATTTTGGTAACGATATACTAGGTTTTAGCGATTTATGCATAGAGACAACTAAATCCACCTAGACTTTAGTCGTTAAGAAAATATTCCAAATTTTCCCCTCAGACCCAAAGAAAATGGCCTCACACTGAACTCTGTGATCCTATCACTTAAGTCCAAGTCCCATTGTAAGTTCCTCATGTCCACACAGCCTCTAACTCAATGTCAACAGCAAATTTGGAGAAATAATTCTCTATTTCTGTAGAAATACTTCAGAAAGCTACAGGACAGAGGGATTTGGGAGTCCTTGTGTATAACTCACAAAATACTGAGTTCAGTGGGTAATGGGGAAGGCAGGCCAACTGTTGCCCTTCATTTCAAAGAGAATAGAGTTCAAAAGCAGTGAGGTTTTGCTAAAACTACAAGGCACTAATTTAACACTTTGTCTGATATGAAAACCAAAAGATCTGCAGATGCTGGAAATCAGAAACAAAAACAGATATTGCTGGAAAAGCTCAGTAGGTCTGGCAGCATCTGTAGAGAGAGAAATTCAAGTTAACGTTTCAGATCCAGTTCCCTTCCTCAGAATGCATTAAAATTAAGATCTTGTCTTAGTTTTTTAAATTTATAAATAGGATTGTTTTCATAATCATAGATCCATAGAGACATACAGCACGGAAACAGACTCTTTGGTCCAACTCGTCCATGTTGGCCAGATATCCTAAATTAATCTAGTCCCATTTGCCAGCACTTGGCCCAAATCCCTCCAAACTCTTCCTATTCATATACCCATCCAGATGCCTTTTAAATGTTTCACCTGTACCAGCCTCCGCCACTTCCTCTGACAGCTCATTTCATTCACGTACCACCCACTGCATGAAAAAGTTGCCCCTTAGCTCTCTTTTAAATCTTTCCCTTCTCACCTTAAACCTATGCCCTCCAGTTCTGGACTCTCCCATCCCAGGGAAGAGACCTTCTCTATTTATCCTGTCTATGCCCCTCACGATTTTATGAATCTCTTCAGCCTCCAACGCTCAAGGGAAAACAGCCCAAGCCTAATGAGCCTAAATGATGGGAGCAAGTGGCCTCCCTATAGCTCAAACCCTCCAACCTTGGCAACAACCTTATTTCTGAACCATTTCATGTTTCACAGATCAGAAATGCATGCAATATTCCAAAAGTGGCCTAACCGATGTCCTGTACAGTCGCAACATGACCTCCAAATTCCTACAATCAGTGCTCTGACTAATATAGGAAAGCATACCAAACGCCTTCTTCACTATCCGATCTACCTGAGACTCGACTTTCAAGGAACCATGAACCTGCACTCCAAGGTCTCTTTGTTCAGCAACATTCCCTCGGACATTACCATTAAGTGTATAAGTCCTGCTCTCACAGGAACTCAGACGAATGGTGAGGGGGGAATCTCATAGACACATATAAAATTCTAACAGGATTGGGTAGATGCAGGGAGGATGTTCCCGATGGTGGGTGCATCCAGAACCAGGCGCCACAGTCTGAGGATTCAGGGCGGACCATTTAGGACAGAGATGAGGAGACATTTCTTCACCCAAAGAGTGATGAGCCTGTGGAAGCCATTACCACAGGAAGGGGTTAATGCCAAAACATTAAATGTATTCAAGAGGTGGCTAGATATAGCACTTGGGGTGAATGGGATCAAAGGTTATGGGGAGAAAGCAGGATTAGGCTGTTGGGTTGGACAATCAGCCAATGATGGTGATGATTGACAGAACAGGCCCGATGGGCCGAATGGCCTCCTCCAGCTCCTATCTTCTATGTTTCTATGTATAGGTGCCATGATATGGCAACATAAACACTTTTCACATTATGTTTTTTGTTATGCTTTGTTCACAATAAATGACTAATTCTGTTCTCAATTAGGCCTCCATTCCTGATGAAGGGCTTTTGCCCGAAACGTCGATTTTCCTGCTCCTCGGATGCTGCCTGAACTGCTGTGCTCTTCCAGCACCACTCTAATGTAGAATCTGGTTTCCAGCATCTGCAGTCCTTGTTTTTGCCTAGTTCTGTTCTCAAGTCAAAAAAATAAATTGTGAAAGGTTTTGTGTCCCCCTTAGCTAAGGAAAGACAATGCAGTCCAGGGAAAGCTCACAGGGTTGAATCCAGGCTTGGAGGGTGTGTCTAACAAGGACAGATTGAGTAGGTTTGGCCTGAACCCATTGGAATTTCGAAGGATGGGAGGTGACCTTATTGAAACAAACAAGATTCTGAGGGGATTTGACAGGGTTGAGGCGGAGAAATTGTTTCCCCCTTTGGGAGAGTCCAGAAAGTATCTTCTCAGAATAAAGACAGAGAGGAGGAGGAATCCCTTCACTCAGAGGGTAGCAATCCATGGAATTCTTGATCACAGAGAGGCTGGCAAGACTCGCTCATCCAAATATATTCAAGGCTGAGATAGATGATTAACCAGTTCAGGGAATAGATGAGTAGGAAATGAAAGGTTACAGGGTAGAGGCAGGAAGTGGAGCTGAGGTTTATCAGATTGGCCATGACCTTATTGAAAGGCTGAGCCGACTCGATGGGCTGAATGGCCTCCTGTATCGGATGATCTTTGTTCCTTCACGTCATTCAGTATAAGTGAAGCTGAGACCTCAGCACGTATCAGAGGAGTAGCACACGTCACATTTACCCCGAGGGACAAATCTTCTGTCCTGCCTTTCTGACACTTGCCTCCCATCAATTATGAAGGCACGAAGATGACTCAGTGCACACTCAGTTTTGCTCGTCACCTCCCATGCAAACTGGAATTCCACATAAACAGCAGCTATTGGTGTTTCCCTAGTTATGATGCCAATATCCTCCACTCCTAAAGGGGAAAGTTTAATAAAGCTTGTTTGGGAGAGGCTGTTCTCATATTTCCATTTCCAAACAAGCGCACCCACGTCTGACTGTGTGCATTAGCTCTGAATGCATCGAATGGTTAAGAAGTCACTGTAATTATGCCACTTTAAGTTCAGTGCATGACTATCCACATAGTCGAGAGTCTGGGGTTGGAAAAGCACAGCTGGTCAGGCAGCATCCAAGGAGCAGGAGAATCGATGTTTCGGGCATAAGCCCTTCATCAAGAATGTGGGCCAAGGGAGCTGAGAGATAAATGGGAAGGGGGTGTGGAGGGGAAGTAGCTGTGAATGCGATAGGTCGATGAAGGTGTGGGAGAAGGTGATAGGTCAGAGAGGAGGGTGGTCCAGATAAATGGGAAAGGTGATGGACAGGTCAAGAGGCCATTGCCGGGTTGGAGGCTTGGGCCTGGGAATAATGTGGGGGGAGGGGAAATGAGGAAACTGGTGCAATCCACATTGATCCCATGTGGTTGCAGAAGATGAGGCGTTCTTCCTCCAGGCGTCGGGTGGTTAGGGTGTGGTGGCGGAGGAGGTGGCCCAGCACCTGCATGTCCTTGGCAGTGTGGGAGGGGGAGTTGAAGTGTTCAGCCACAGGGCGGTGGGGTTGCTTGGTGCAGGTGTCCCAGAGAGTTCTCTGAAACGATCCACAGGTAGGCGTCCTGTCTCCCTGGTGTAGACGAAACCACATCAGGTGCAACAGATACAGTAGATGACATTGGTGAAGGTACGGGTAAATGTCTGCCAGATGACTATCCATATAATCTGACAATAACACCAAGTGTGGCATTGAGGAGCCTTGGCGAAACTGGAATCAACGAGTATCAAAAATAAACTCCCCGCTGGTTTATACTGGTACATGGGAAGACAGTTATTGGACAATCATCTCTGCAAGAGTTCATCATGGCAGTGTCCAAGGCCCAACCATCTTCAACTGCTTCATCAATGACCTTCCCTCCAACATGAGGTCAGAAGTGGGGGATGTTCACTGATGATTGTTCAATGTTCAGTACCATTCGTGACTCCTCAGATACTAAAGCAGTCCATAATCTAATACAACGGATTCTGGACCATATCCAGGCTGAGACTGACAAGTGGCAAGTAACATTCGTGCCACACAACTGCCAGGCAATCTCCAATAAGAAACTAACCACCATCCCTTGACATTCAACAATATTACCATCACTGAATCCTCCACTGTCAATATCCTTCGGGATTACCATTGACCAGTAACTCAACTAGACTAGTCATGTAGACACAGTGACTACAAGAGCAGGTCAGAGGTTAGGTATACTGCAGTGAGTAATTTATCTCCTAACTCCCCAAAGCCTGCCCATCATCTACAAGGCACAAGTCAGGAGTGTGATGGAATATTCCCCACTTGCCCTGGATGCAGCTCCAACAACACTCAAGAAGCTCAAAACCATCCAGGATAAAGCAGCCCACTGCACCCACCAACATCCACTCCTTCCACCACCGAGGCTCAATAGCAGCAGTGCGTACCATTTACAAGATATACTGCAGAAATCCACTAAAGATCCTCAGACAGCAACTTCCACCCCACAACCACTTCCATCTCATAGGACAAGGACGGTAGACACAGGAGAACTCCACCCCCTGTAAGTTCCCCTCCAAGCCACTCACCGTCCTGACTTGGAAATATATCACAGTTCCTTCACAGTCACTGGGTGAAAATCCTGGAATTCCCTCCCTCTTGGCATTGTGAGTCAACCCTCAGCACATGGACTGCAGCGGTTCAGGAAGGCAGCTCACTCCCACCTTCTCAAGGGGCAACTTGGGATAGGTAGTACACGATGACCCAACTAGTCCCAGGAATGAATTAAAAAGCTCAGAGAATTGGGTCGTGAACACGAATAAACCCAGAGAAAGCAGCTTTCTTACAGCTGACATGAAGTTTCTGAATCATAGGTAACATTGTAATCTTGCACATTGATCCAGGAGCTGATCCATGTTATTGTGCTGGGGTCTAACTTTACTGTGTCCTCATAGATAAGGCAGCTGAGGGACCCGTTCACCTCCCTCACACTGGGGCCCGCTCCCCTCTCCCTCGCACTGGGACCCGCTCCCCTCTCCCTCACACTGGGGCCCGCTCCCCTCTCCCTCGCACTGGGGCCCGCTCCCCTCTCTCTCACACTGGGGCCCGCTCCCCTCTCCCTCGCACTGGGGCCCACTCCCCTCTCCCTCGCACTGGGGCACGCTCCCTTCTCTCTCACACTGGGACCTGCTCCCCTCTCCCTCACACTTGGGCCCACTCCCCTCTCCCTCAACTGGGACGCATTCCCCTCTCTATTGCACTGGGGCCTGTTCCCCTCTCCCTCAAACTGGGGCACACTCCCCTCTCTCTCGCACGGGGGCCCGCTCCCCTCTCTCTCTCGCATTGAGACCCGCTCCCTTCTCTCTCTCACACTAGGGCACACTCCCCTCTCCCTCGCACTGCGGCTCGCTCCCCTCTCTCTCTCTGGCATTGGGACCTGCTCCCCCACCTCTCTCTCTCTCGAACTGGGACCCGCTCCCTTCTCTCCCTCACACTGGGGTCCACTCCACTCTCCTTCGCACTGGGGCACGCTCCTCTCTCTCGCACTGAGACCTGCTCCCCTCTCCCTCGCACTGGGGCCCGCTCCCCTCTCCCTCGTACTGGGACCCACTCCTCTCTCCCTTGCACTGGGACCCACTCCACTCTCCTTCGCACTGGGGCACGCTCCTCTCTCTCGCACTGAGACCTGCTCCCCTCTCCCTCGCACTGGGGCCCGCTCCCCTCTCCCTCGTACTGGGACCCACTCCTCTCTCCCTCGCACTGGGACCCACTCCCCTCTCCCTCGCACTGGGGCACGCTCCTCTCTCCCTTACACTGCGGCGCGTTCCCCTCCCCCTCGCACTGGGACCCGCTCCCCTCTCCCTCGTACTGGGGCCCGCTCCCCTCTCCCTCTCACTGGGACCCACTCCACTCTCCCTCTCACTGGGACCCACTCCCCTCTCCCTCGCACTGGGACCCGCTCCCCTCTCCCTCGCACTGGGGCGCGTTCCCCTCTCTCTCGCACTGAGGCGCGTTCCCCTCTCTCTCGCACTGGGGCACACTCCCCTCTCTCTCGCACTGGGGCACACTCCCCTCTCTCTCACACTGGGGCACGTTCCCCTCTCTCTCACACTGGGGCGCGTTCCCCTCTCTCTCACACTGGGGCGCGTTCCCCTCTCCCTCGCACTGGGGCCCGCTCCCCTCTCCCTCGCACTGGGGCCCGCTCCCCTCTCCCTCGCACTGGGGCCCGCTCCCCTCTCCCTCGCACTGGGACCCACTCCTCTCTCCCTCGCACTGGGACCCGCTCCCCTCTCCCTCGCACTGGGACCCGCTCCCCTCTCCCTCGCACTGGGACCCGCTCCCCTCTCCCTCGCACTGGGACCCGCTCCCCTCTCCCTCGCACTGGGGCACACTCCCCTCTCCCTCGAACACTCTCCCCTCTCCCTCGCACTGGGGCGCGTTCCCCTCTCTCTCGCACTGGGGCACACTCCCCTCTCTCTCGCACTGGGGCGCACTCCCCTCTCCCTCGCACTGGGGCGCGTTCCCCTCTCTCTCACACTGGGGCGCGTTCCCCTCTCTCTCGCACTGAGGCGCGTTCCACTCTCCCTCGCACTGGGGCACACTCCCCTCTCCCTCACACTGGGGCCCGCTCCCCTCTCCCTCGCACTGGGGCCCGCTCCCCTCTCCCTTGCACTGGGGCCCGCTCCCCTCTCCCTCACACTGGGACCCACTCCCCTCTCCCTCGCACTGGGACCCACTCCCCTCTCCCTCGCACTGGGACCCGCTCCCCTCTCCCTCGCACTGGGGCACACACCCCTCTCCCTCGCACTGGGGCGCGTTCCCCTCTCTCTCGCACTGGGGCACACTCCCCTCTCCCTCGCACTGGGGCGCGTTCCCCTCTCTCTCACACTGGGGCGCGTTCCCCTCTCCCTTGCACTGGGGCGCGTTCCCCTCTCCCTCGCACTGGGGCGCGTTCCCCTCTCCCTCGCACTGGGGCACACTCCCCTCTCCCTCGCACTGGGGCCTGCTCCCCTCTCCCTCGCACTGGGGCCCGCTCCTCTCTCCCTCGCACTGGGGCCCGCTCCCCTCTCCCTCGCACTGGGACCCACTCCTCTCTCTCTCGCATTGGGGCCCGCTCCCCTCTCTCTCGCATTGGGGCCCGCTCCCCTCTCCCTTGCACTGGGGCCCGCTCCCCTCTCCCTTGCACTGGGGCCCGCTCCGCTCTCTCTCCCTTGCACTGGGGCCCGTTCCCCTCTCCCTCGCACTGGGGCCCGTTTCCCTCTCTCTCGCATTGGGGCCCGCTCCCCTCTCCCTCGCACTGGGGCCCGCTCCCCTCTCCCTCGCACTGGGGCCCGCTCCCCTCTCCCTCGCACTGGGACCCACTCCTCTCTCCCTCGCACTGGGACCCGCTCCCCTCTCCCTCGCAGTGGGACCCGCTCCCCTCCCCCTCACACTGGGACCCACTCCTCTCTCCCTCGCACTGGGACCCACTCCTCTCTCCCTCACACTGGGACCCGCTCCCCTCTCCCTCGCACTGGGGCCCGCTCTCCTCTCTCTCTCTCGCATTGGGGCCCGCTCCCCTCTCCCTTGCACTGGGGCCCGCTCCGCTCTCTCTCCCTTGCACTGGGGCCCGTTCCCCTCTCCCTCGCACTGGGGCCCGTTTCCCTCTCTCTCGCATTGGGGCCCGCTCCCCTCTCCCTCGCACTGGGGCCCGCTCCCCTCTCCCTTGCACTGGGGCCCGCTCCCCTCTCCCTCGCACTGGGGCACACTCCCCTCTCCCTCGCACTGGGACCCGCTCCCCCCTCCCTCGCACTGGGGCCCGTTCCGCTCTCCCTCGCACTGGGGCCCGCTCCCCTCTCCCTCGCACTGGGGCCCGCTCCCCTCTCCCTCGCACTGGGGCCCGCTCCCCTCTCCCTCGCACTGGGACCCGCTCCCCTCTCCCTCGCACTGGGACCCGCTCCCCTCTCACTCGCACTGGGACCCACTCCTCCCTCCCTCGCACTGGGGCACACTCCCCTCTCCCTCGCACTGGGGCCCGCTCCCCTCTCCTTCGCACTGGGGCACACTCCCCTCTCCCTCGCACTGGGGCCCGCTCCCCTCTCCTTCGCACTGGGACCCGCTCCCCCCTCACTCGCACTGGGGCACACTCCCCTCTCCCTCGCACTGGGGCCCGCTCCCCTCTCCCTCGCACTGGGACCCACTCCCCTCTCCCTCACACTGGGGCCCTCTCCCCTCTCCCTCGCACTGGGGCCCGTTTCCCTCTCTCTCGCACTGAGACCCGCTCCCCTCTCCCTCACACTGGGGCCCTCTCCCCTCTCCCTCGTACTGAGACCCACTCCCCTCTCCCTCGCACTGGGACCCGCTCCCCT
This sequence comes from Hemiscyllium ocellatum, assembly GCF_020745735.1. Taxonomy (NCBI): domain Eukaryota; kingdom Metazoa; phylum Chordata; class Chondrichthyes; order Orectolobiformes; family Hemiscylliidae; genus Hemiscyllium; species Hemiscyllium ocellatum. Next base: position 11,746,253 of record NC_083445.1, on the reverse strand, counting down.
CTCCCTCGCACTGGGGCCCGCTCCCCTCTCCCTCGCACTGGGACCCACTCCTCCCTCCCTCGCACTGGGGCCCGCTCCCCCCTCCCTCGCACTGGGGCCCGCTCCCCTCTCCCTCACACTGGGGCCCGTTTCCCTCTCTCTCACACTGGGGCCCGCTCCCCTCTCTCTCGCACTGGGGCCCGCTCCCCTCTCCCTCGCACTGGGGCCCGCTCCCCTCTCCCTCGCACTGGGGCCCGTTCCGCTCTCCTTCGCACTGGGGCACACTCCCCTCTCCCTCGCACTGGGGCCCGCTCCCCCCTCACTCGCACTGGGGCACACTCCCCTCTCCCTCGCACTGGGGCCCGCTCCCCCCTCACTCGCACTGGGGCACACTCCCCTCTCTCTCGCACTGAAACCCGCTCCCCTCTCCCTCACACTAGGACCCACTCCTCTCTCCCTCGCACTGGGACCCGCTCCCCTCTCCCTCGCACTGGGGCCCGCTCTCCTCTCTCCCTCTCGCATTGGAGCCCGCTCCCCTCTCCCTTGCACTGGGGCCTGTTCCCCTCTCCCTCGCATTGGGGCCCGCTCCCCTCTCCCTCACACTGGGGCCCGTTTCCCTCTCTCTCGCATTGGGGCCCGCTCTCCTCTCTCTCTCTCGCATTGGGGCCCGCTCCCCTCTCCCTCGCATTGGGGCCCGCTCCGCTCTCCCTCGCATTGGGGCCCGCTCCGCTCTCCCTCGCACTGGGGCCCGCTCCGCTCTCCCTCGCACTGGGGCCCGCTCCCCTCTCCCTCGCACTGGGACCCGTTTCCCTCTCTCTCGCATTGGGGCCCGCTCTCCTCTCTCTCTCTCGCATTGGGGCCCGCTCCCCTCTCCCTCGCATTGGGGCCCGCTCCGCTCTCCCTCGCACTGGGGCCCGCTCCCCTCTCCCTCGCACTGGGGCCCGCTCCCCTCTCCCTCGCACTGGGACCCACTCCCCTCTCCCTCGCACTGGGACCCACTCCTCCCTCCCTCGCACTGGGGCCCGCTCCCCTCTCTCTTGCACTGGGGCCCGCTCCCCTCTCCCTCGCACTGGGGCACACTCCTCCCTCCCTCGCACTGGGGCACACTCCCCTCTCCCTCGCACTGGGGCCCGCTCCCCCCTCCCTCGCACTGGGGCCCGCCCCCCTCTCCTTCGCACTGGGGCCCGCTCCCCCCTCACTCGCACTGGGGCACACTCCCCTCTCTCTCTCACTGAGACCCGCTCCCTTCTCCCTCACACTAGGACCCACTCCTCTCTCCCTCGCACTGGGACCCGCTCCCCTCTCCCTCGTACTGGGACCCGCTCCCCTCTCCCTCGCACTGGGGCCCGGTCTCCTCTCTCTCTCTCTCGCATTGTGGCCCGCTCCCCTCTCCCTTGCACTAGGGCCCGCTCCACTCTCTCTCCCTTGCACTGGGGCTCGCTCCACTCTCTCTCCCTTGCACTGGGGCCCGTTCCCCTCTCTCTCGCACTGGGGCCCGCTCCCCTCTCCCTCGCACTGGGGCCCATTCCCCTCTCTCTCACACTGCGGCCCGCTCCCCTCTCCCTCACACTAGGACCCACTCCTCTCTCCCTCGCACTGGGGCCCGTTCCCCTCTCTCTCGCACTGGGGCACACACTTCTCACTCACACAATTGCAACAGGCTCCTCTTACCAAGTCAGCAGAGTTACAGATGCCTAATGTCAGAGTCCATTCGTTTGTGCGGCCTAGCATTGTGTCTCATACATTATCGGGTGTAACTGACTTGCAGCTGTCCAGCTTTAATGCAGTAAAGCAACTCAGTGCTTGATACAGAGATACATGACGTATTGGGACAGATGGACGAAGAGAGGGCTTTAACAGCAAAGGGATGGAGAGTGATTTCGGGGAAGTTTTAACATCAGGAGTAGTGGCAGTAGGCCATAGGCTAGCTCTGGCTAATACTCTGTTCCCACTCCACATTTCTACCCTTCCTTTGACATCCTGCAAGAGCAAACCTCTGTCCATCCCCGACCCAAATCATTTCGGTAATGAAAGTAATCCTCTGGGATGGAGAATTTGAAAGATTCACAGCCTTCCATGTGCAGAAACTTCCCGTCTTGATTCAAGAGCTTAGGCCTGTGGTGGTACAAGTGAGGAAGGGGTTGTGTGGAAAAACACACAAAGAGCTGGGATGGGGGTGGGGAGACACAGAAATGGGGGAGAGCTGGAGGAGGTGACAGAGACTTGGGGTGGGGGGGGGTGTGTGGTGTGATTAGATTAGACTTACAGTGTGGAAACAGGCCCTTCGGCCCAACAAGTCCACACCGACCCACCGAAGCGCAACCCACCCATACCCCTACATTTACCCCTTACCTAACACTACGGGCAATTTAGCATGGCCAATTCACCTGACCCGCACATCTTTGGACAGTGGGAGGAAACCGGAGCACCCAGAGGAAACCCACGCAGACACGGGGAGAACGTGCAAACTCCACACAGTCAGTCGCCTGAGTCGGGAATTGAACCCGGGTCTCAGGCGCTGTGAGGCAGCAGTGCTAACCACTGTGCCACCGTGCCGCCCATGTGTGGGAAGAGGGTAGTCCGCACAACATTATCCGTGTGGGTGCCAATGTACCTTTCGTGACCAAGGTTCAGCTCAGGGACTATGGACAGAATTTGAACACACAGAGGAACCAAAGTGCGAGGTGTGAAGAAGCTAACAGCTGAGGTATTCAAGAGCAGCACTGATGAGAAAGGTACAGTGCAAATAAGGACATGCCTCACACCTCCCATAACAAGGTGTGAACTGGAATCAGGAAGCCATCTTTGAGGGGATACAATCTCATTCATGTCTGTCGACTAGACTTTTTATTTCTCACACAGCTGGAGGGGCTAATTTAAAATCAAAGCGAATACCGTTTGACTAAATGCAATACACAATATCTTGCCCCTCCGAGTGTCCTTGAACAATCCATGGAAACAAGAACTGAACAGATAAGGCCTGGAGGCCAGATTTACCTTTTGTGGGTGTCAGAATGACTTGCATTGGAAAAAATGAGGCACATGCAAGAGGGTAGGAGCCAGGCGGCAATAAAGAAAATAAACAGAGAAAATAACATGAAAGAACTGTGGGAAAGAGAAAAGCGCAAGTTAAATCTCTGGGCAGAGCTCCAAAAGACCTGGAATAAGAAATAAAATACTTTGACAAATGGCTGGATATCAGTTTCTGTGTTCTCCTCACTCTGCCTATGTCGGGGAAATACAGAGAAACCCCATTCCTTCTTAAAAGTTAAAAATCACACAACACCACAGCACGGCATGGTGGCTCAGTGGTTAGCACTGCTGCCACACAGCGCCAGGGACCCGAGTTCGATTCCAGCCTCGGGTGACTGTCCGTGTGGAGTTTGCATGTTCTTCCTGTGTCTGCGTGGGTCCCCTCTGGGTGCTCAGGTTTCCTCCCACACTCTGGCCAGGTGAATTGGCCGTGTTAAATTGCCCGGTGCGTTAGGGGTAAATATAAGGTGGGGGATGGGTCTAGGTGGGTTGCTTTTTGGAGGGGCAGTGTGGACTTGTTGGGCCAAAGGGCCTGTTTCCATACTGCAGGGAATCTAATCACCAGGTTATAGTCCAATGGGTTTATTTGGAAATTTGAGCAGAAGGAGCAGTGCTCCAAATAATCCTGTTGGACTATAAGTGTCCAAAGATGCACAGGTTAGGGTGGATCGGCCATGCTAAATTGCCCATTGTGTCCAGGTTGGTGGGTTATCCATGGGAAATTCAGGGATAGTGGGATGCCCTTCAGAGAGTCAGTGTAGAATTGATGGGTTGAATGGCCTGCTTCCACACTGTAGGGATTCACAAAACAGTCCCATGGTCATCATTTGACTCCAAATTCCAGATTTTCATTGAATTCAAATTGCACCATCTCCCATACTGGGATTCGACCCCAGGACATTGCCAGAGTCTGTGGATTAATGACGGAGGGATAATATCACTGGGGCATCCCCCCTGCCCCCCGCCAAGGGAGATAACTGCTTCTAATATCCTGGGCATGTGAGAGACTTCCACATGTGGATGACCTCTGGATTTGCCTAGGCCTGGATCCCCTCTGCAAATATTCCTCGGGAGACATCTCATCGTCTCTTCCTGTACTTTATGATCAAGCAGCTTAGATTGGAAACCACCACCTCTCAGATAACAAACTTTCCCACCTCTCACCACTACCACCATTCCCATTGCCTGTCCTTTCTATCTCAACAATGTTGCCTTTGTTTGGCAGATACGCACACAGTTCGAACATTGCGTTGGAAAGAGAGCACACTTATTGGTCATGAGCTGCATTGGGAGCGTCAGTCTAGATTTTGTTCTCGGGTCTTTTCCACAGTGTTAGGGAGTCCAGAACTAGAGGGCATAGGTTTAAGGAGAGAGGGGAAAGATTTAACAGGGGACCTAAGGGGCAACATTTTCATGCAGAGGGTGGTGCGTGTATGGAATGAGCTGCCAGAGGAAGTGGTGGAGGCTGGTACAATTACAGCATTTGGAAGCTATCTGGATGGGTATATGAATAAGAAGGGTTTAGAGAGATATGGGCCAGGTGCTGGCAAATGGGACTCGATCGGTTTAGGATATCTGGTCAGCATGGACGAGATGGGCAGAAAGGTCTCTGTTTCTGTGCTGTATGGCTCTATGATTCTGCTAATGGGACTTAGAGTCATAGAGATGTACAGCATGGAAACAGACTCTTCGGTCCAACCTGTCCATGCCAACCAGATATCCCAATCCAATCTAGTCCCACCCGCCAGCACCTGGCCCCATATCCCTCCAAACCCTTCCTATTCATATACCCCTCCAAATGCCTCTTAAATGTTACAATTGTACCAGCTCCCACCACTTCCTCTGTCAGCTCATTCCACACACATACCACCCTCTGTGTGAAAACATTGTTGCTTTTTATATCTTTCCCCTCTTACCAAATGCCTATCTATCACTATCCTATCTACCTGCGACTCCACTTTCAAGGAGTTATGAACCTGCACTCCAAGGTCTCTTTGTTCAGCAATACTCCCTTGGACCTTACCATTAAGTGTATAAGTCCTGCTAAGATTTGCTTTCCCAAACTGCAGCACGGGGACTTAAACTCTCAATCTTCTGATTCAGAGACCAGAGTGCTCCCAACAGATTCATTCCTCCCATCGACCAACTCACCATCTGTCCTCCCCAATCGGCACCTCACCACTCTGCCCCTCTCCCCATCCATAACCCTTCTAACCCCCACACCCTTCACCGCCATCTTAGATATAAAGATCCCTGGGTACAAAAAAAAACATAGGTACAAAAAGGAAAAAGAAGGAGAGTTTAGGAAAAAAAAGTTGTCAAATGCAATCAAAACACACAGACATACAAATTACAATCAGATGTAGGCCATTCAGCCCTTTGAGCCAACTCCACCATTCATTAAATCATGGCTGATCAGTTGGTGTTCTAAATCCCACATTGCCACCTTCCCCTATAACCTTTGACCCCTCACCCAACCCCCCCGCCTTAAAACCTACTCAACATCCCCACCTTCATTATTTCGGAGGCACAGGGTTCCAAAATTCTCATGAGGAAATAAAGAAATCTAATCTCTGACCCCTAAAAGGATGACCCTTCATTTTTAAAACAGTGTTCCCTCATTCTGGGCTCGCCCACCAGTGTAAAGATGTTTTCCCATCTCACCTTGTCAAGACCAGTCCGTCATGTCAGCTGGAGTGGAGTCAAGGCTGTCCTGTCCCAAATCTACCCTCGGAAGCCAAGCCATTGATTTCTCGGAAATCCCTGGTATGTCTTAATGGATGCCGGAATTCCCAATTTTGTGCTTTCCCTTGTCGGATCAGGCCACGCGTCAATCTGTCTCATCCACCACACGAAACAGGACCTCTCTTGCCCAATGGTTCATAACCGTTATGCTGCCATAGTTCGCTGAAACACCCTGCTCTGTCTTTTTAACCGTGTCTCAGACTTGCCAATTGGCTACCGCTCCCTCTTGGCTGAGGATCCCAACTTCCAAAGTGACCCCTTACCCTTCCCACCGCTGCTTGGTTAGCGACGGGCAGCAGGTCTTGCGGCTTCTGTCCGACGGACGGTCAAACAGAGTCCCGTCCGCACACAACTGCTCACCGCCAGGAAAGTTGCCAGCGTTGCTCACAGGACAGCATTCCGGGAGTAAGAAATCCCCCCTCCCTACAGCTGAAGGGGACTCTAACCCACTGACTCACAGCATCACGTTCTCACTGATGGGAGCTGAACGTTTGATGTTTGCTTTTTGTCTGTTATTTGACGGAATTTTGAAAATATTTTCTGGTAAGCTCCATCTGCCACATGTGTTCTTTATTGATAGAACGCCAAACAGATGTATTGATTGTACAAAAAGAGTAAAATAGGACCGCAAACATAAAAATAAGCTAATTTTCATCCTCCAGGCATTTTGTCCCAACCTACAAGTTTGAATTTGCTTCAATAGAAACAATTAGACAACATTAGACACACTGTTGTATTACATCAGACACTTGGGGGGGGGGCGTATTTGTTTTCTTTCTTTTAAATATGAGGATTACTTTCTGCTTCCCACCTCTTCAATAGTTGAAAGCTCCTCAGACATCCTTGAAGTCAATCCTTGTGTGTCTGAATCCACACTGGCTTTCATCAGCATTGTACCCCAATTCAGATCGTCAGTTGCCAAATCTATCTCTTTCCTGGCTGCTCACTCATGACAATTCTTATCTTGTAACGGTGCCTCAGTCCTGTCTCTTAGTCTGGCATGGCGGTACCTGTTTACCAGGTTTCTCCATACTTTTCTGGTCCTCCACAAATGCATACCCTCTCGCTACTCCTGACTGAATTCCATTTGCCACCTTTCCATCCACTCGACCAACACGGAGGTGACGAGAGGGGCCAGAAACTGACCCTCATACCTTCAGCAGGAAGACCTCAGACGGTGGTCGTTCCTCACTGCCCCAAGCTTTAGTGCACCCCTCAGCACGTAGTCCTGGACCTTGAACTGTGCCACTCGGTCAGGGTCAACTCCCAGCTCTGGAAGACCAACAACTTTCAAACAGACCAAAGAGTGTCTTTCACCGCGTTGATGGTCCTCCAGGTGCAGTCAATGTTTGTCTCAGTGTGCATCCCCCGGAACAGACAGTAGAGCACAGAGACCAGGTTATAGTCCGACAGGTTTATTTGGAAGCACTAGCTTTCGGAGTGTCGCTCCTTCATCAGGTGCATCTAATCCAAAAGCTAGTGCATCTAAATAAACCTGTCGGACTATAACCTGGACTCTGTGCTCTACTGGTGTTGTGTGAGTCTTAACTTTGTCCACCCCAGTCCAACACCAGCACCTCCAAGTCCTGAAACCCATTAGTTATTACTGTCACCTCTTGCATCCTCCTCTCTTTTCGCGACTATTTATAATAGTCCCCTGAGAACGCACTGCTTCCCTCAATTTTCATAACTCCTCAGAACTAACCACTTTGACCATTCTTGTTTTGGTGTGGATTTGTCTGTTCAGATCAGGTGAAACCTTAAGGTGTTTTTCAAACACTCTGTATTAACACTGCATCCATGATGATAAGGCAGCAGATATCTGCGCCATGAGCAATCCTTGTTCCAACCTCGGAGCAGAGTCTCGCTATGTGTGACTGCTGATGTGACTGCTATATCACAACACATCTGACAGGCTCTTCTGCATATGCCTGAAAGCTTATGTCAGCAACATTTTCAAAGCGATCCCTTCTCATCACATCCAGTGGGACTTGCACTTCACATTAAAGCTTGTATGTAAACTGTCCAGCTATTGGAAGGATATCATTAAATTGGAAAGGGTACAGAAAAAGATTTACTAGAGCTTGCCAGGGTAGGAGAGTTTGAGCTGTTGGGAGAGGCTAAGGATGTTTTCCCTGGAGTGTCAGAGGCCGAGGCGTGACCTGATACAGGTTCAGAAAATCATGAGGGGTATGGATAGGATAACTAGACAAGGTCTTTTCCCTGAGTTAAGGGAGTCTAAAACTAGAGGGCATAGGTTTAAGGTGAGAGGGGAAAGACTTAAAAGGACCTATGGGCTTTTTTTTCACACAGAGGAAGTGGTGGAGGCTGGTACAATTACAACATTTAAAAGGCATCTGGATGGCTATATGAATAGGAAGGGTTTAAAGGGATATGGACCAAATGCTGGCAAATCAGACTAATTCAGATTGGGATGTCTGGTTGGTGCAGATGCGTTAGACCAAAGGGTCTGTTTCCATGCTGTATGAACCTATGTGAGCTGCTGTGGAGAGAAAACAGGAAGAAAGTTGGAAAATTAAAATTATTCTAATGTTGAACCTTTGAATATGGCAATGTAAACTATCTGTACTGCAGGTGCTGGCCTCGTCATATCAAAGAACTTTCCTTAGGGTGTAGATTTCACATAAATCTGGGATGTAATTCAAATATAATTGAAAGAAAATGGATGAAAGCATGAAAACTTTACTCGTTCTTAGAGTGGTCCTCTGCCAAAATGTTGCAACATAACTACATAATCTACGGAACGTTTTATACCCCGGAGTAGTCACTCTACAGCTGCTATGAAAGTTCACCAAAAACCAAAGGGAAAGTTAAAACGTTACCTTTTCTCTTCAAATTCTCAGTTTTCTCAGGACAGAAGCAGTTCATTATCCAGCCTGAAGTACAACTACAAGAACTGATAAGCACGGATCCTACATTACCTCTTCCTAACAGACTCCCTCTGCTGGTACATGTGCATACGGTAGCTTCCAGTGGACAAAAATGCACAAATGCAATTTTCTCAAACATCTTACTTTGCTGTCACATTCCAGACAGATTTTTGCTGCTTTGCTCTCGCCATCCCATCATCAGCACCTCTCCAAATCTTCACAATCCAAGCTTTAATTAATTGAGCTCTGGGAATAAACGTGTCGACTGACCATAAGATCAGTAAGAACAAAGAAACATTCAGTTTGTGTGGTGAGTCAGTTTGGCTAATCCTGGATGAAGTAACAACTGTACACCTCACCTCAGGAGCAAGGGGCTTTCCTGCACCAAACTCGGATGTAAACTCCCAGGACAGTGCCACCATATGTGCAGCCTGAGAAACTATCTATTCTGACATTGTTAAAAATCACACAACACCAGGTTATAGTCCAGGTTATATTTGGAAGCCCTGGCTTTCGGAACACTGCTCTTTCATCATGTGATTGTGGAGAATGATGGTGCGTGATTTTTTAACTTTGTACACCCCAGTCCAACACTGGCATCTCCAAATAATGTTCTGATATTGCAAGCTCCCAATTCTCTCTGGGGGAAGAATTTCCTTCTGGATTTTCTGCTGAGTTTCTCGGTGGCCATCTTACATTGATGGACTCTACTTCTGCTCTCCCCCTCTCCTCTATACCCACTCCATTAAACTTTTTCATTGCTCCCCAATTAGGTCATGCTTTGGCCTACACTTTATGTTGCTGATGTAGGCTTTCAGACGTATGCAGAAGAGCCTGTCAGATGTGTTGTGATATAGCAGTCACACGTAACGAGACTCTGCTCAGAGGTTGGAACAGGAATCGCTCACGGCGCAGATATTTCTTCCACGAAATGATTCAATCTCTTCATCCTTACCAGATTAGTGCTTCGTGCAATGGCTCCTGTCTTCATGGGCTGTGTGTTTCAAGAGACTCAAGCCTGCATTGTTCTATCCTCTTGGCATCGTCTGTACTAGGCTAGAGTGTTTCTACTCTGAGGCTGCTGTCTCTCTGTCTCCACCTTATCGAAGAGTGACTGCTGATCAACTCTCTGGAGTTTAAAAGAATGAGAGAAGATCTAATCAAGGTACATAAGTTGTTAAAGGGGATTGACTAAGTAGACACAGAGAAGACCTTTCCTCACACAGGCCAATCGAGAACGAGAGGTCATAGTTTTAGGATAAGGGGTAGCAGATTTAAAATAGTAAGGAGAAGACATTGCTTCCCTGTCATGAATCTGTGGAATTCATCATCCCAGTGAGGGCTGGATGTTGGGACACTGAGTCAAGTTAAGGAGGAGATCGATCATTAGCTTAGTAATGGGTTACGGAAATTGAGAAGGAAAATGCATTTGAGGCTGAGATGAGTTTGTATTAAAGGTGGGGCTGGCTTGAGTGGCCTACTCCTGCTGCTAGCTCTCATGTTCAAGCCCAGGACACAGTGAAGGGGGAACTGAGATGAGGAGGAATTTCTTCACCAGAAGGTGGTGAGTCTACGGACCTCATTGCCACAGAACATTGCTGGTGCAATAACTCTCTATTGACAGTTTAATATTATAGAATATTGATTACAGTGCCTCCTCTCCCCTTTGCTTGAATCTCAGAAAGGTGTGACAGTGGGTATCAAAGTTTCCTGATCACCATCAACTTATTCATTCGCATCACCCTGCAATGTACTCTTCTCGAGGAAGAATGTCTTCAGCCTGAAGGAGGGGTATCTGTGGAACACGTTGCCACAGAAGGCTGTGGAGGCCGAGTCATTAAGTGTAGTTAAGTCAGAATCCTGATAGGTAAGGGAATCAAGGGTTACAGGGAGCAGGCAGGAGAGTGGGGTTTGGGAAACATGCCAATCTGGAAGAAGGTTTGCTCGCTGAGCTGGAAGGTTCATTTTTAGACGCTTCGTCACCATACTAGGTAACATCTTCAGTGAGCCTCCAGATGAAGCACTGGGGGTGTAGCCCGTTTTCTATTTATATGTATCTCTTTATATTTTTATTTATATATATTTACATATACCATAAATAGAAGGCGGGCTACACCCCCAGTGCTTCATTTGGAAGCTCACTGAAGATGTTACCTCGTATGGTATGAAACGTCTGAAAACGAACCTTCCAGCTCAGTGAGCAAACCTACATCCTGAACCTCAACCTGAGCTACAATTCTTCTCAAAACCTGCGAACACATCAACCATGATTGAATGGGAGAGCAGACCCAATGGGCCAAATGGCTGTATCTTGGGGTCATATGGGTGGGCTGCTTTTCAGAGGGTTGGTGTGGACTCAATGGGCTGAATAGCCTGCTTCCACACTGTCGGGATTCTCCAGGGGTTGGGTGGATTCCGGACCTGCTGCCTTCACCTACCCAGGATGGAGGTCATGACACAGTCGGTCAGACTTGACTTTGGACAGGGAACTGAAGAGAATGAAGATGAATTGCAAAATGTCAAAGGGATCTGAACCCTTCGGGGGCTAAGCCTTAATGCAAGCAATTCACCTGTATGGTATCTACATTTATATAGCACCAACAATGTTGTAACATGGCAAAGCTTGGCACTGGGCCACATGAGGGGACATCAGGACAGGTGATTGAAAAGGAATAGTTCATAAGGACATCCTTTTAAAATTCATTTGTGGGATGTGGATGTCATTGGCTGGGCCAGTATTTATTGCCCCATCCCTAGTTGCCCCTTGAGAAGGTCGGGGTGAGCTGCCTTGTTGAACCGCTGCAGTCCATGTCTGTAGGGTAGACCCACAATGCTGTGAAGGAGGGAATTCTAGGATTTTGAACCAGCGACGGTGAAGGAACAGCGATATATTTCCAAGTCAGGATGGTGAGTAGCTCGGAGGTGAACTTCCAGATGGTGGTGTTCCCCTGTATCTGCTGCCCCTGTCCTTCTAGATGGAAGTGGCCGTGGATTTGGCAGGTGCAGTCTGAGGATCTTTGGTGAATTTAAAGGGGGATAGAGAGGCTGAAAGTCTCTTCAGGAGGGAATGCCACACTTGGTTGCTAGAGAGGTGGCATCTACAGCCATCAGCGTCCGAGTACAGGAAGAGAGGGTAATACAGTACCTCTTGGTGGGTTGGAGAAAGTGACAGAGATAAGGTGGGTAAGGCTAGGGAGGGAGTTGAATGCATTAGGTCTTCAAAGTTGAGGCATTGCTGACCCAGGAGACAAAATAAGTCAGGGAGATCACGGGCGTTGGCTAAAGAAGATTGGAGCATGTGCGGATACAGGAGGTAGTCTTCCACCTGCTGAAGTTTACAGAGAGATGGGAGGTTAGCCAGCAGAGTATTGGAATAGTTAGCATGGGAAACGCCTTGCAAAGGTTTCTGCGCTGTTTTAGTCAGAGATAGACAGAACCCTGATAGGTATGGGGATCAAGGGTTACAGGAAGAAGGCAGGAGAATAGGGTTTGAGAAACACACCAACCATGATTGAATGGGAGAGCACAGACCCAATGGGCCGAATGGCTTAATTCTGTTCCTGTATCTTGGGGTCATATAGGAGGGTTGCTTTTCTGGAACTCACCACAAGAACACAAGGCTGTGGTCAGAAAATTTTGCTTGTACAGGGGTAGGAGATATTTCCAGACAGTTGCAAGTAAGGTATCCAGTTTTCCCAGACGTGCACGGAGCTGCATCCACTGTGATTTCATTTCACATCTTTTAGCATTACAGGGCATTCTCAAATTTCATAAAAGGAACCCCTGCTCCACTTTATGATCAGAGAACAGGGGTCCACCAGAAGATATTTTGTCGTTCACCAAATAATACCCTAAATTTAACCAAAAACAACCCCCATGTGAAATGTTAACTCTGCTTTCTCTCCATGGATGTTGCCAGACCTGCTGAGTTTATGTTTTCATTATGTACCTGTTATCCTTTTAACAAAGATTGGATCCCATGATGTTTCACACAGGGATAAGTATAAAAGATAGATATAAATACATGGAGCTCCTATAATTGGGCGCTATGGCAGCTCAGTGGTTAGCACTGCTGCCTCACGGGGCCTGGGTTCGATCCCAGCTTCGGGGCGACTGTCTGTGTGGAGTTTGCATGTTCTCCCCGTGTCTGTGTGGGTTTCTTCTGAGTGCTCTGGGCTCCTGCAAAGATGTGCAGGGTCAGGTAAATTGCCCATAGTGTCCAGGGATGTGCAGGCCATGTGGTTTAGCCTTGGGAAAGGTGGAGTGATAAGGTATGGGGGTAGGTCTGGGTGGGATGCTCTTCAGAAGGTGAGTGTGGACTTGATGGGCTGAATGGCCTGTTTCCTGTAGAGATTCTATTCTATTCTTTTCAAATCTTGGACATTGCCTCAGGGACTGAGATTCGTTATTTGCATTGGAGCAATATCACTGCTTCAGCCACTCAGAGTCCCAGACTAATGCTCCGAGCGCATGAGTTCAAATTCCCACCGCAGGAACCGGTGAAATTCAACTAGTAAACTGGAATTGGAAGCCAGTCTCAGTAAACTAATGCTGAAAAAAGCCTCCTTCTTTCACGAATGCCCTTTAGGGAGAGAAATGTGCTGCGCTTACCCTGTTTGATACTACATGCGACACGCTAAACCCACAGTAATGTTGCTGAGTCTTCCGAAAGACTCAGTTCAAGGACAGTTAGGTATGAGTAACAAAATGCTGGCTCTGCCAACAACGCCCACATCCCATGAAAGAGCAAATTAAAAAATAGCGTATATGCTGCACGAGAATCGAAGTACAAGGAAGTTTTGGGATTTGCACAGCATGCAATGCTTTCTCAGTGTGTACAGAGTCCAAGTAATGACTGTATATATGATGAAAAAATAGACATTCTAACAGCCTGCAATTGACAACAGATGGCAAGGAAATACTCACAGCTTTAACAATCTATACATCTAAAAACCCATACCACTATATTGACTGTAGCAGCGCTAATCAAAAAGGCTAATGGAATGTTGGCGTTCATCTCAAGGGGGCTGGGGCTGGATTACAAAGGAGAGGAAGTAATGCCTGACTTGCACGGAGCGTCGGTCAGATCCCATCTGGAGAACGACGCTCAGATCTGGGCACCACATCCCGGGTCTCAGCCTGCTCATTCACCGGGGTTTAAAACATGCCAGGAATACGTTGCCTGACCTTGGATTTTATTCCCCCCAACGAGCTTAGAAGGTTGCGGGAAAGGATTCCCGTGGTGTGGTGGCAGCGTCCCACCCGCTCTCCCTTCCTCCAAAAGGTATCTATCTCTCCCCCCAACTCCACTCACCTCTGGGCTCGCCTTCCCCTTGCCATCACAATGTCCACCACCGTCCCCACTCCTCTCCTCCCATTCCTCATAGTGGTGCCCCCTGGATATGTGGACTCTCGCTTTTGGACCAGCTCTCTGGTGAGCAACATGAGAGAACAAGTGTTATTAATTGCAACAATTATTTACAACAATGTCATGGTGGCTCAGTAGTCAGTACTGTTACCTCACAGCACCAGAGACCCAGGTTCGATTCCAGCCTCAGGCAACTGTCTGAGTGAAGCTTAGCATGTTCTCCCTGTTTCCGTTCGGGTTTCCTCCAACTGTCCAAATGATGTGCAGGTTAGGGTGGATTGGCCATGCTAAATTACCCATAGTGTCCAGGGTTGTGCAGGTTAGGGTTGATTGACTATGCTAAGTTACTCCATAGTGTTCAGGGATGTGTAGGTTAGGGTTGATTGACCATGCTAAATTACCCATAGTGTCTAGGGTTGTGCAGGTTAGGGTGGATTGGCCATGCTAAATTACCCATAGTGTCCAGGGATGTGTTCTTGGAGGGTCAGTATGGACTCGTTGACTGAATGGCCTGTTTCCACACTGTATGGATTCTAGGCTTACTGCATTCAATCATTGCACCAAATGACTTTACCATTCCAGGTTATTCCCACCAGCTGACCTGATGGGATTTGAACCTGCGTCAGCAGTGCATTATAGCCCAGGTCTCTGGATTACAAGTTCAGTGATATTCCCACCATCTCCCCATGATGATAGTCCTAACAAGCTGCAGATATGTAAGTCCATCAGGGCTGATCCGACAATGCCTTCCTTGGTGACATCCAATTATTTTCCACAATGACGTTTTATTTATTTATTCATTTTGTGAGACATGGGCATCATTGGCTGGGCCAGCATTTATTGCCCGTCCCAAGTTGCCCTCGAGAGGGCGGTGGTGAGCTGATTTGGAATCCCTACAGGAAACAGGCCATTCAGCCCAACCCTCCATCCCACCCAAATTCATTCCCCTACCCTGTAAACCTGCATTTCCCATGGCTAATGTGCCTAACCTGAACACTATGGGAAATTTAGCATGGCTAATTCACACTAACCTGCACATGGTGGCATGGTCATTAGCACTGCCTGCCTGATGGCGCCAGGGATCCAGGTTCAATTCCAGCCTGGGGCAACTGTCTGTGTGGGGTTTGCATGTTCTCCCTGTGTCTGTGTGGACTTCCTCTGGGTGCTCTGGTTTCCTCCCGCAATCCAAAGATATGCAAGGTTAGGGTGGACTAGCCAAGCTAAACTGTGTCTAGTGTTCAGGGATGTGTAGGTTACAGGCATTAGATTAGATTACTTACAGTGTGGAAACAGGCCCTTCGGCCCAACAAGTCCACACCGACCCGCCGAAGCGCAACCCACCCATATATTTACCCCTTACCTAACACTACGGGCAATTTAGCATGGCCAATTCACCTGACCCGCACATCTTTGGACTGTGGGAGGAAACCGGAGCACCCGGAGGAAACCCACGCAGACATGGGGAGAACGTGCAGACTCCACACAGTCAGTCGCCTGAGGCGGGAATTGAACCCAGGTCCCTGGCGCTGTGAGGCAGCAGTGCTAACCACTGTGCCACCGTGCCGTCCATTAGTCTGGGGTAAAATGTAGAGTATGGGTAGGTGAATGGGTTACTCTTTGGAGGGTCAGTGTGGACTTGTTGGGTCGAAGGGCCTGGCTCCACACTATAGGGATTCTATGAACTTTGGGAGGAAACTAGAGCACCCAGAGGAAACCCCATGGAGGGGACGTGGAAACTCTGCAGACACAACCTCCTGAGGCTGGAATTGAACCCGGGTCCCGAATGCTGTCAGGCAGCAGTGCTAGCCACTGAGCCATTGCGCTGCCTTCTTAAACTGCTGCAGTCCACCCATAATACCATTAGGGAGGCGATTCCAGGGTCTTAGCACTTTCCAGTGTATCCATAGCTTCGTGACTCCAAATATTGAATTTGCCTTGTGTGACCTTGAATCTCTGTTCCCTCCTCCTTCTCTCACAGCCTCAAGTATGTTTCTTGATTAACCTGTTCTCCATCATTTACCACCTCATACATCCACAAGCAGACCACTGACAGCTTTTTGCAAGCCTGAGAAGGATTTAGTTTCCCTTGTCTTTTGGTGCATGTCGAAACCTCCAACTCAATTGCTTAGCAGTCTTTGTGTTTTATTTGAAATCTTCACCCCTCTTCCCAAAAGCAAATCGCAGAAAAAGTCAAGGAGCACTGCTATAAAACAAGCTATGAAGAATCCCAAATTTCAGCCAATATAGATTATCTTTGCAGAAGAGAGCTTTTCACTGATAAATGTTGCGAATCTAAATGCGAAAGACAGGGTTAATACACATATGGCAACCACTGAACAATGCCAAATTAAAACATTTGGCAGCCATTTATGTATGACTTACAATCTCCCATCTTGTTATGTTAGCAACAGTCTTTAATCTTTGGATCTAGTTCAATATTTGGCATTATTAACCATGCACAGACCTCTCTCCTTACATGGGCTTTCAAGGCTTTTATCACATCTTCCGAAACCACTTCAGAGAGAAAACAAAATCGTAGTTTCCAATGAAAACTCCATTGAGAAGTTGAGCACATCCGCATTTAGCTGTGATGTACTGCAGCTCACACAACAACCCATAATAACCCTTCACTCCTTGCCAGAAAACTACACATTGGTAGGCTATGTTAAAACAGAAGTTTGGTCCCTTTAAGGCACACAATTCCATCAAAGAAAATCTCTTACACAGCCCACCAGCAAAATACATTTCAGGGGAAGCTAAAGCAACAATTCACAAGATTAAACTTTTCCCATTGTTAGCCATTAACAGTCATTCACCTCCTGGCCACATCATTATCCTTTGTCTATCCAACTGTTCTCTCTCTTTAAGCTCAATCCCTGTCTACTGTTTACTCCCTACCCCCAAACCCCACACTATTTTCTCCATGTGACATATTCCTTCGGAGGAAGGATCACTCAACCTGAAACATTAACTCTGATTTCTCTCCACAGATGCTGCAAGATCTGCTGAGCTTTTTTTTAAAGATTAGATTCCCTACAGTGTGGAAACAGGTCCTTCAGCCCGACCAGTCCACACCGACCCTCCGAAGAGTAACCCATCCAGACCCATTTCCCTCTGACTAATGCACCTAACACTACGAGCAACTTAGCATGGCCAATTCACTTGACCCGCACATCTTTGTGACTGTGGGAGGAAACCGGAGCACCCGGAGGAAACCCACGCAGACACGGGGAGAATGTGCAAACTCCACACAGTCAGTCACCTGAGGCTGGAATTGAACCTGGGACCTTGGTGCTGTGAGGCAGCAGTGCTAACCACTGAGCCACCGTGCCACCCCCACCTCTGACTCCGGCAATTTCTGTTTTTTTTCACCACGTTAAACTTCATGCTGTCACAACTATAGACTCTATCTCCTCCGCAGACATTACAGAACAGGTTCACCAGGATGTTGCCTGCAATGGGGGATTTTAGCAATGAAGAAAGGTTGGATAATCTGGGTCTGTTTTCACTGGAAAGTAGGAGGTTGAGGGGATGACCCGATAGAAGTTTGTAAGATTGTGAATGGCATGGATAGAGTGGAAAGTATGAGGCTTTTTCCTGGGTGGGGGGCTCAATTACCAGGGGACACAGTTTCATGGGGTGGTGGGGGTTGGGAAGGGGAAATTACAAGAGATGTGCGAGGCAAGTTTTTCACACAAAGGGTGGTGAGTGCTTGGAATACACTAACCGAGGAGAGACAAAACAACTGCAGATGCTGGAATCCAAGGGAGACAAGCAGGAGGCTGGAAGAACACAGCAAGCCAGGCAGCATCAGGAGGTGGAGAAGGCAATGTTTCGGGTATAACCCTTCTTCAGGACACAATATCAGCATTCAAGAAGCACCTGGAGGGATACATGAATAGGAAGGGAATAGGGGGATACAGGATCCTGTAAGTGAAAACAGTTTTAGTATAGATTAGATTACTTACAGTGTGGAAACAGGCCCTTTGGCCCAACAAGTCCACACCGACCCACCGAAGCGCAACCCACCCATTCCCCTACATTTACCCCTTTACCTAACACTACGGGCAATTTAGCATGGCCAATTCACCTAACCCGCACATCTTTGGACTGTGGGAGGAAACCGGAGCACCCGGAGGAAACCCGCGCAGACATGGGGAGAACATGCAAACTCCACACAGTCAGTCGCTTGAGTCTGGAATTGAACCCGGGTCGCTGGCGCTGCGAGGCAGCAGTGCTAACCACTGTGCCACCGTGCCGCCCACAAAGGGTATAGAAGGGTAAAATGTGTCAGCACAGGCTTGACGGGCTGTAGGGCCTGATCATGAGCTGTATTATTCTCTGTTCTTGCTAAGTGACAAAAAATGGCCTGATGAAGGGCTTATGCCCGAATCGTCGAATTTCCTGTTCCTTGGATGCTGTCTGACCTGCTGCGCTTTTCCAGCAACACATTTTCAGCTCTGATCTCCAGCATCTGCAGACCTCACTTTCTCCCCGACAAAAAATGGCCACCTGGCACAGTAGCAAGGGACATCAGAACAGATAAACTTGAAATTACTATATCCCCACTTATGGAAAATATTTGAGTCTCTATAGAATTATACAGAGCAGCGGTGGCCATTCAACCCATTGCACCTTTCCCTGATCATTGAAAGAAGCCTTCAGTTAGTCCCACTCTCTCTTCCTTCTCGCCAAAGGCCATGCAAACCTTTCCTTTTCAATGAATCATTCTGCCACCAAGGAATCTTCTGCCACCAGTCAGTGTGTTTCAGATCAAAACAATCTCGTAAAGAGTTACATTTGCGTAGCGCGTCGCACAGCTACTTGATGCTTGATGGCCAGTGAGTTACTACTGAAGTGTGGTCGCTGCTGGAGAAACTCATGTAACAGCATGTGTGGGGACAAGTGAAACACTAGAGATGTCAAAATAACAAAAGGGGCAGACAGTAGTTGGGGGAATGGCGGGTGAGATGCTGCGTGCTTCTTTCTCTGTCAACGTTCGACTTCAGCTTGTTGTCAGGCGATGAGATTTGAGAGCTATGGGCTACTTTGCAGATCCACACCCCCCCCCCCCCACCCCCCCCCCCCCCCCCCCCCCCCCGTTGCCTCTGCACTCACTCAAGTAGGCTCCGAAGGTGCCCATGAAGCATGTCCTCTGGCCTCCTGTGGAGGGCTCTCTCACCGTCGCAAAAGTCCAAGTAGGACGCTCCTCTCAGGAATCACGTGCCAGGCACAGGGATGGCACGACCTGCCCAGCGGAGCTGAGATACTTGTCGTCATTGGCTGATGTTGGATTTCCAAAGCTTGGTAAGTAGGTCTCGTCGAGGGTTTTGATCGCAGGTTGGTAAAGGACCTTTGTCTGATGGATCGGCAGAGACCAGTCCCTGTGTGACCCAAAGAATCATAGAGATGTACAGCACAGAAACAGACCATTCGGTCCAACTTGTCCGTGCGGATCAAACCTAATTCAAGTCCCATTTGCCAGCCCATGGCCCATATCCCTCCAAACCCTTCCTAGTCATATATCTATCCAGATGCCTTTTAAACGTTGTAATTGTACCAGCCTCCGCCACTTCCTCTGCCAGCTCATTCCATACATGTACCACCCTCTGTGTGAAAATGTTGTCCCTTAGGTCTCTTTTATATCTTACCTCTCTCACCCTAAACCTATGCCTTGTAGTTCTGGACTCCCCCATCCCAGGGAAAAGACTTTGTCTATTTATCCTATCCATGTCCTTCATGATTTTATAAATCTCTATAAAAGGTCACCCCTCAGCCTCCAATGCTCCAGGGAAAACAGCCCCAGCCTACTTAGCCTCTCCCTATAGCTCAAACTCTCCAACCCTGGCAACATCCTTGTAAATCTTTTCTGAACCCTTTCAAGTTTCACAACATCTTTCTGATAGGAAGGAGACCAGAATTGTACACAATATTCCAAAAGTGGTCTAACCAATGTCCTGTACAGCCACAACATGACCTCCCAACTCCTGTACTCAATGCTCTGACCAATAAAGGAAAGCATACCAAATGCCTTCTTCACTATCCTATCTACCTGCGACTCCACTTTCAAAGCAGGTCTCTTTGTTCAGCCACACTCCCTAGGACCTTACCATTAAGTGTATGAGTCCTGCTAAGATTTGCTTTCCCAAAATGCAGCACCTCGCATTTCTTTAAGTTAAACTCCATCTGCCACTCCTCAGCCCATTGGCCCATCTGATCAAGATCCCATTGCAGTCTGAGGTAACCTTCTTCGCTGTCCATCACAACTCCAATTTTGGTGTCATCTGCAAACTTACTGACCATTCCTTCTATGTTTACATCCAAATCATTTATGTAAATGATGAAAAGCAATGGACCCAGCATGGATCCTTGTGGCACTCCACTGGTCACAGGCCTCCAGTCTGAAAAACAACCCTCCACCACCACCCTCTGTCTTCTACCTTTGAGCCAGTTCTGTATCCAAATGGCTGATTCTCCCTGTATTCTGTGAGATCTAATCTTACTAAACAGTCTCCCATGGGGAACCTTGTCGAATGCCTTACTGAAGTCCACATAGATCACGTTCATTGCTCTGCCCTTATCAATCCTCTTTGTTACTTCTTCAAAAAAACTCAATGAAATTTGTGAGACATGATTTCCCACACACAAAGCCATGTTGACTATCCCTAATCAATCCTTGCTTTTCCAAATACGTGTAAATTCTGTCCCTCAGGATTCCCTCCAACAACTTGCCCACCACCAATGTCAGTCTCACCGGTCTATAGTTCCCTGACTTGTCCTTACCACCTTTCTTAAAAAATGGTACCACATTAGCCAACCTCCAGTCTTCTGGCACCACACCTATGACTATCGATGATACAAATATCTCAGCAAGGGGCCCAACTATCACTTCCCTAGCTTCCCACAGAGTTCTAGGGTACACCTGATCAGGTCCTGAGGATTTATCCACCTTTATGCGTTTCAAGACATCCAGCACTTCCTCTTCTGTAATACGGACATTTTTCAAGATGTCACCATCTACTTCCTCATATTCTATATCTTCCATGTCTTTCTCCACAGTAAACACTGATGCAAAATAATCAATTAGTATCTCTCCCATCTTGTTAGGTCCACACCACCATTCCCCAACACCCCCCCCCACCCGAAACCAACCAACCAACCCTCCTTCCCCTCCCAGGACTTTTCCTTGCTGTCGCAAGAGGTGTAAACCCTGCGCCCGCATCTCCCCCCCTCACCTCCATCCAAGTCTTCGAACATCCTTCCACATCCGGCAGAGATTTTCCTGCACATCCACCCACCTCATCTACTGTGTCTGTTGCTCTCGATGTGGTCTCCTCGATGAGGAAGACAGGATGCCAACTCACGGAACGTTTCAGGGAACATCTCTGGGACACATGCACTGCCCTGTGGCTGGTCACTTCAACTCCCTCTCCCACTCCCCAAAGGACAAGCAGGTTCTGGGCCTTCTCCACCACCAACTGGAGGAAGCACGCCTCATCTTCTGCCTTGGGACCCTTCAACCCCACAGCGTCAACGTCAACTTCACCAGTTTCCTCATTTCTTCTGCTGCCACTTTGGCCCGGGTCCAATCCACCAATTTGGCACCGCCCTCTTGAACTGTTTTACCTGTCCGTCTTCCTTCCCACCTGTCTGCTCCACCCTCCTCTCTGACCTATCACCATCACCTCACACTGCATCTAGCTATCGCCTTCCAAGCTAGCTTCCCCCCAGCCCCACCCTCACCCCCACCCCCACCTTCCTACTCATTTCTCAGCTCCCTTCCCCATCACACCCAAATTCCTGATGAAGGGCTTATGCCTGAAATGTCAACTCTCCTGCCCCTCGGATGCTGCCTGGCCTGCTGTGCTTTTCCAGTGACACACTTTGAGACTCTGATCTCTGGTGCAGCATGGTGGCTCAGTGATCAGCACTGCTTCCTCACAGAGCCAGGGACCCGGGTTCGATCCCAGCCTCGGACAACTGTCTGTGTGGAGTTTGCACGTTCTCCCCGTGTCTGTGTGGGTTTCCTCCGGGTGCTCCGGTTTCCTCCCACAGTCCAAAGATGTGCAGGTTAGGTGAATTGGCCATGCTAAATTGTCCATAGTGTTAGGTGAATTAGTCATGGGTAAAATGTAGGGGAATGGGTGTGTTGCTCTTCGGAGGGCGAGTGTGGACTTGTTGGGCCGAAGGGCCTGTTTCCACACTGTAGGGAATCTAATCTAATCTCCAGCCTGCGCTTTCTCCTTTGACTCATGGAAGTTGGGCCCACGCTCTCATACACCTTGGTGGAGGTGCAGGAGACGGCTATGAGCTCAGAGGCTACACTGACCCAAACATCATCTCCTTCCTGTAGCTCAGAGGATGAGATGGGCTTGGAGCTGAGCTAGAGGTAGATGAGGATGACCAAGTGGCCACGTGTTCTGTGGACAAGTTTCAGTCCAAGGAGCTTGCTGAGAGGTGAGGTTGAAGATTGCAGCAAGGAAGATTGTGATTAGATTAGATTCTCTACAGAGTGGAAACAGGCCATTCAGCCCAACAAGTCCACACCGACCCTCTGAAGAGTAACCCACCCAGACCCATTTCCCTCTGACTAATGCACCTAACACTATGGGACAATTTAGCACGAGCTGAAAATGTGTTGCTGGTTAAAGCACAGCAGGTTAGGCAGCATCCAAGGAACAGGAAATTCGACATTTCGGGCCAGAGCCCTTCATCATCATTCCCGAAACGTCAAATTTCCTGTTCCTTGGATGCTGCCTAACCTGCTGCGCTTTAACCAGCAACACATTTTCAGCTCTGATCTCCAGACCTCACTTTTTACTCGACAATTTAGCATGGCCAATGCACCCTGACCTGCACATGTTTGGACTGTGGGAGGAAACCGGAGCACTCAGAGGAAACCCACACAGACATAGGGAGAATGTGCAAACTCCACACAGACAGTCACCCAAGGCTGGAATTGAACCAGGGTCCCTGGCACTATGAGGCAGCAGTGCTAACCACTGAGCCACCGTGCCATCCTTTACTTGAGCGAGTAAGTCTACTCCCAATGTGAGTTGGGGTTTGTGGTGGATCCTAAGCTTCGAATTGAAGAGCAGGCAGAGGATGGTAACAAACCCCTGGGGATGGTGCAGAGGAAACAGAATGTAATCCATCACGTTTGACCTTTGGTGAGATCCAAGAAGGGTCAGTACGAGGGTCAGCACTGCCACCTGCATTTCTCTTTAGTTGGCAAAAGGTTGAGATCATGTTCGAGATGCCCCTTTGAGGGTGGACTTGCATCTCTGAAAGGAGAGAGAGAGAGAAGGCAGTTGAGGAGGATTCCGCAATCAGTGACCAACAGCCGGAAAATGCCTCTGTAGTTACAGCAGCGGAGATGGTCAGAATTACGGAGATTACTCCGAGATCTATTGACATGCTTCTCCTCCTACCAAAAGGTGATAGAGATGTCATGGAATCACGCTCGTTGTATTTTGACAGGGATTTCATCTGCTCCTGCGGTCTTGTCTTTTTTCTGCTGGGGGGGGGTTTTTCTCCCCCCACCAGGTTAGAGTTGTGCTGAGATGGTAAGGGGTAAAATGCTGTGGGACAGAGAAAGCAGGCTCTCAGCCATCACTGCATGAACCCTTTAACCCTCAAAGGTAGAGACCGTCAGGGTCAGGTTTGTCTTGCTTGCTGATAGTACATTCACTTCCCTCTGCAAGGAACTACAGAGAGTTATGAACACAGCCCTGTCCATCCCACAAACCAGCCTTCCTTCTAGTAACTCTGTCTATATTTCCCACTGCCTCGGGAAGGCAGCCAACACAATCAAAGACCCCTCCCACCCTGGTTATACTCTATTAACACATCCCAACAGACTTAAGAAAGCTTCATCCCCACTGTTATCTGCTTTATGAACAGACCTCTCATCTATTAGAGTAGCTGTAGCTGTAACACAATATTCTTCATTCTGTTCTATTATCCTAATGTACTTATGTAAGGGATGATTTGTCTGGAAAGCATGCAAAACAATACTTTTCACTGTATCTCGGCACATGTGACAATAATAAATCAAATCAAATTTACAGGTTATATCCTGAAAATGTCCCCTTCTCCTAACTCCCTGCCTGCCAGGAGATAGCCAATCCTTAATCCATACTAAAGACCTCCAGTACCATGGGCTCTTATCTTTATTAAGTAGCCTAACATGTGGTCCATTATCAAATGCGTTTTGGAAATCCAAACATATTATGTAGACTCGTTCCTCTTTATCTATCCTGCTCCTTATGCCCATAAGTTGACGGATGGCACCAAGATTGGTGGTACAGTGGACAGTGAAGGAGGTTATCTAAGATTATCACGAGATCTTGATCAGTTGGGTCAATGGGCTGAAGAGTGGCAGATGGAGCTTAATTTGGATGAATGTGAGGTATTACATTTTGGTAAAAGAAACAAAGGCAATACAGATACAGTTAAAAGTAGGGCTTAGGGAGTGTGGTAGAACAGAAACACCTAGGGGTTCAGGTGCATAGTTTGAAAATTGCATCACATATAGGCCAGGGCAGTTAAGAAGTCATTTGGCATGCTTACCTTCATTCTGAATGTCGGTTTGCCTTCATTGCTCATATGTTTGAAGATAAGTGTGGGGACATTATGTTGAGGTTGTATCGGATGGTGGAGGGGCCTGTTCTGCAGTACTGCATTCAGTTCTGTTATAGGAAGGATGTTATGAAGCTGGAAAGGATTCAGGAGAGATTTACCAGGATGTTGCCAGGAATGGAGCGTTTGAGTTATATGGATAGGCTGGGACTTTTGCCCCTGGAGTGTAGGAGGTTGAAGGGTGACCTTATACAGGTTTATAAAATCACGAGGGATATAGATAAGGTGAATGGCAGGTGTCTTTCCCCCAGGGTTGGGGGATTTCAAGACTAAAGGGCATATTTTTAAGATGAGAGGGGAAAGCTTTTAAAAAGATGTGAGAGGTAGTTTTTTTCAAACAGTGAGTGGTTCATGTATGGAATGAACTGCCAGAGGAAGTGATGGATGAAGATACAGTTACGAGTTTAAAAGACATTTGGGTAAGTTCATGAATTAGAAATATTTGGAGGGATATGGGTCAGGAGCAGGCAGGGCGGGACTAATTTATTTTGGGATTATGGTCAGCATGGACTGGTTGGACTGAAGGGTCTGTTTCTGTGCTCTAGGACTCCTCAAAGAATTCCCATAAGTTTGTCCAGTATGATTTTGTCTTCATACTGACTCATCTTGATTGTGTACATAATTCTAAATGCTCAGTTATTACAGCCCTTATAATAGATGCTAACACGTTCTCAATAAGACATTAAAGCCAACTGCCCTACCGTTAGAGTAAGGGTGTTTGAGTCAGGGTGTTACATTGGCAATTTTCCAGTTTCATAAGATTACAACTGCTACCTATCTACTTGTATCTACCAGTGCCTCAACTATCTCTGTAGCTACTTCTTACAATATATTAGGGTTCAACCCATCGTTCCAAAGGACTTGGCAGCCTTTAGCTCCATTAGTTTCATGAGTATATTTTTCTCTAATGATTCTTATTATATTTATTTCCTCTTCCCACGTTGTCCCTTGACTCTTTAGCTGTTTCTGGAATGTAATTAGGGTCTTTCTTTATTCAACCGGAACACTCTCAACAAACACATCGAGTTAGACCCCATCTACCACCCCCTGAGAAAAGGAACAGGAAGTTACTTCACCACAGGAAATAACATCACCACAGGAAATGACATCACCAACCCAAAGAAACTCAAACATATAAATAGAAGGCAGGAATTTTCAGCAGTGCTTCACCTGAGCCCCACTGATGATGTTACCTAGTCAGGTGACAAAACGTCTGGAAATGAACCTTCCAGCTCAGTGAGCAAACCTCCATCCAAAACCTCAACCTGAGCTACAGATCTTCCCAAAATTTGTTGTGGTTCTGTTCGCTGAGCTGGAAGTTTTTGCTGCAAACGTTTCGTTCCCTGGCTAGGGAACATCATCAGTGCTATTGGAGCCTCCTGTGAAGCGCTGCTTTGATGTTTCTTCCGGTATTTATAGTGGTTTGTTCTTGCCGCTTCCGGGTGTCAGTTTCAGCTGTAGTAGTTTGTATGTGGGGTCCAGGTCGATGTGTCTGTTGATGGATGTTCTTGCCGCTTCCGGGTGTCAGTTTCAGCTGTAGTGGTTTGTATATGGGGTCCAGGTCCATGTGTCTGTTAATGGAGTTTGTGGATGAATGCCATGCCTCTAGGAATTCCCTGGCTGTTCTCTGTCTGGCTTGTCCTATGATGGTAGTGTTTTCCCAGTCAAATTCATGTTCCTGGTTGTCTGAGTGTATGGCTACTAGGGATAGCTGGTCGTGTCGTTTTGTGACTAGCTGATGTTCATGGATGCAGATTGTTAGCTGTCTTCCTGTTTGTCCTATATAGTGTTTTGTGCAGTCCTTGCATGGTATTTTGTAAACTACGTTAGTTTGGCTCGTGCTGGCTATTGGGTCCTTTGTTCTAGTGAGTTGTTGTCTGAGTGTGGAAGTTGGCATGTGTGCTGTTATGAGTCCTAAGGGTCGCAGTAGTCTAGCTGTCAGTTCTGAGACGCTCCTGACGTATGGTAGTGTGGCTAGTCCTTTTGGTTGTGGCATGTCCTCGTTCCGTGGTCTATCTCTTAGGCATCTGGTGATAAAGTTGCGTGGGTATCCGTTTTTGGAGAATACCTTGTATACCAACCAAAAGGACTAGCCACACTACCATACGTCAGGAGCGTCTCAGAACTGACAGCCAGACTACTGCGACCCTTAGGACTCATAACAGCACACAAGCCAACTTCCACACTCAGACAACAACTCACTAGAACAAAGGACCCAATAGCCAGCACGAGCTAAACTAACGTAGTTTACAAAATACCATGCAAGGACTGCACAAAACACTATATAGGACAAACAGGAAGACAGCTAACAATCCGCATCCATGAATATCAGCTAGCCACAAAACGACACGACCAGCTATCCCTAGTAGCCATACACTCAGACAACCAGGAACATGAATTTGACTGGGAAAACACTACCATCATAGGACAAGCCAGACAGAGAACAGCCAGGGAATTCCTAGAGGCATGGCATTCATCCACAAACTCCATTAACAGACACATGGACCTGGACCCCATATACAAACCACTACAGCTGAAACTGACACCCGGAAACGGCAAGAACATCCATCAACAGACGCATCGACCTGGACCCCACATACAAACTACTACAGCTGAAACTGACACCCGGAAGCGGCAAGAACAAACCACTATAAATACCGGAAGAAACATCAAAGCAGCGCTTCACAGGAGGCTCCAATAGCACTGATGATGTTCCCTAGCCAGGGAACGAAACGTTTGCAGCAAAAACTTCCAGCTCGGCGAACAGAACCACAACAACGGACACCCGAGCTACAAATCTTCAACCAGACTTTCCCAAAATTTATTCAATTCCCCTGCCATTTCTGGGTTCTCCATTATTGTTTCCTCAGTCTTATTCCCTAAGGTCCCAACATTGACTTAGACCACTCTCTTCCTTGCTGTCTGTTTTGATATGACTTCCAAGTTCACCCTCAAAGTTCGTTATAAAACCATAAGACATGGGAGCAGGATTAGACCGTTTGGCCATCATGTCTGCTCCACTATTCAATCATGTTTCTCACCCCTATCCTCCTGCCTTCTCCCCTTAATCTTTGATCTCCTTACTCATCAAGAACCTATCTACCTCTATCGTAAGTACACTCAGTGACTTTGTCTGCACACTATTCTGTGGCAATGAGTTCCACCCTCTGTCTGAAGAAATTCCTCCTCATCTCAGCTCTAAAGGGTCGCCCCTTCACTCTGAGGCTGTGCCTTCAGGTCCTAGTCTCTCCTAGGTACAGTGGCTCAGTGGTTAGCACTGCTGCCACACAGCACCAGGGACCTGGGTTTGATTCCAGCCTTGTGTGACTGTCTGCGTGGAGTTTGCACATCCTCCTCGTGTCTGCGTGGGTTTTCTCCGGATTCCTCCCAAAATCCACAGATGTGCAGGTCAGGTAAATTGCCCGTGATAAATTGCCCATCATGTTAGGTGTATTAGTCAGAGGGAAATCTAGGGTAGGGGACTGGGTCTGGGTAGGTTACTCTTCGGAGGGTTGGCATGGACTTATCCAAGGGCCTATTTCCATGCAGTAGGGAATCTAACCTAATCTACTAGTGGAAACATCTTCTCCATTCTATCCAGGCCTCTCAATATTCTGTAGGTTTCAATAAGAACCCCTCCTCATCTTTCTGAACCCATCAAGGACAGACCTGGATTCCTCAACAATTCCGCATATGACAAGCCCTTTATCTCCCAGATCATTCTTGTAAACCTTTGTTGGAACCCCTCCAAGGCCTGCACACCCTTCCTTAGATACAGGGCCTAAAACTGCTCAATATTACAAACGTGGTCTGACCAGAGCCTTATACAACCTCAGTAGTACATCTCTATCCTTGCAATCTAGCTCTCTTGAAATGAATGCTAACATGCATTTGCCTTATTTATTGCCAAATGAACCTGCATGTTAACCTTAATCGAATCCTATATAAAGACACTTGTGCCCCTTTGTGCTTCAGATTTCTGAAGCCGTTCCCTATTTAGAAAATAATCCATGCCCCTTTTTTTTCCCTATCAAAGTGAATAGTCTCACATTTTCCCACATTGTATCCTATCTGCCATTTGTTTGCCCACTCCCCTAGCCTGTCCAAATCCTTCTGCAGCCTCCCGGCTTCCTCAACACTATCTCCACCCCTCCACCTATCGGTGTGTCATCTGCAAGCTTATCAACAATGTCCTCAATTCCTTCATCTAGATCATTAATGTAAAACGTGAATACTCATAGTCCTAATATTGACCCCTGCTGAACTCCTCTAGTCACCGGCTACCATCCTAAAAAGATTCCTTTGGTCCCACTCTCTTGTCGCGAGACGGAGTAAACTCCTCTGTTAATTTAAACCAGCTACACAGGAAAGATTCACCCCGTGCTGTAATCTATTAACATTCGAGAGGCAAAGAACGATCCCAAAGGTCACTATTTAAAGTAAAAACTAACGACGGTATTCTTTGAGTCCATCAGAGAATATTAAAGCCAACAACTATTTACAACTCCTTTCTCTTAAACCTATCTTTTACCTCCCACTTGACAATACTAGTTCTGATTAAAAAATACGATTAAGATTTACAAACCAGTCAGTTTTGCCAATTTTCCTTTGTACATTTTCCTCTGTAGGTTCTCTTCAGGTTGGCTTCAATGTTCTACTGTGCAGACTCCCCACAGATGGTACCTTTCAGATAGCTGTTCAGCTGGCAGTCTACATTTGTTGGTCTTTGGCAGTTCTCCTCCTAACTGTTCAAAATGTCTGGTTTTATACCACAAAACATTGGATCGTTTCATTATCAGAATACTAAATTCAAATTTGATTAGATTTTGGCATCTTGGTCATAATTTAAATGGAATGGCCAAATTTGAATTTGTTTTTGTTTCATGGCAACCCATCTGCTGCTATTTGTTTCGACCAAGTGTTACATTGTTACCGTGTTCAGGACTCTCTGTGCTTTGTCAGTCGTTGCTAGCTTTTCAACTCTCCTAAAGGTACAGTACACCTCAACACATCATAACACTCTGCCTTCTGCCAGTCAGCCAATCCTCTATCAATGCCAGTAACCTTGCCCCTAACACCATGGGCTCTCATGTTTTTTTAGCAGCCCCTGTGTGGCACCTTGTCAAAGGCCTTGTGGAACCCAAATAGATCACGTCCACTGGCTCTCCCTTGTCTACCTTGCTCATTACCTCCTCAAAGAATTCTAACAGATTTGTCAGGCAGGACCTCCCCTTGATAAAGCTGTGCTGACTGAGCCCTATTTTGGTGTGTATTTGCAAGTCCTCTGCAATCTCATCCTTAATAACGGACTTTAAAATCTTACTGTCGTCTGGATTAGAATGGTGCTGGAAAAGCACAGCAGGTCAGGCAGCATCCGAGGAGCAGGAAAATCGATGTTTCAGGTATGAGCCCTTCCTCAGGAATAGAGCAGGGTGCCTGCAAAGTGGAGAGATAAATGAGAGGGGGGTGGAGGTGGAGAGAAAGTAGCATAAAGTACAATGGGTGAATAGGGGTGGGGATGG
Source organism: Hemiscyllium ocellatum (assembly GCF_020745735.1). Lineage (NCBI taxonomy): Eukaryota > Metazoa > Chordata > Chondrichthyes > Orectolobiformes > Hemiscylliidae > Hemiscyllium > Hemiscyllium ocellatum. The sequence continues at coordinate 11,716,074 of NC_083445.1, read as the reverse complement.
AGGTGACAGGTCAGAGAGGAAGGTGGGGGAAGGTAGCAAAGAGTACAATGGGTGAATGGGGGTGGGGATGAAGGTGACAGGTCAGAGAGGAGGGTGGAGTGGATAGGTGGAAAGGAAGATAGGCAGGTAGGACCAAGGTCAGGCTATCTTGCCGATAACTTCCCATCTTCTGCCTCCCTCTCTTCTTAAACGTTAGCTATTTTCCAGTCTTTTCAGACCACTCCTGACTTCAGTGATTCCTGAAAGATCACCACCAAAGCCTTCACAATCTCCTCAGCTTTCTCCTTCAGAACTCTGGGTTGTAGCCCATCTGGTCCAGGTGAATTATCCACCTTCGGACATTTCAGTTTCTTTTGCACCTTTTCCTTAGTGATGGCCATTGCCCTCACCTCTGCCCCCTGACTCTCTGGCTTGCTGCTGTTGTCTTCCATTATGAAAACTGATGCAAAGGACATATTCGGTTCCTCCGCTAATTCTCTGTTTCTCATTACTGCTCTTGCCTCTCTTTTACCTTGCGTACATCAATAAAAATCTTTTATATTGCGAGCTTGTTTACCCTCATATTTCATCTTAGAACAAAGAACAAAGGAAATTTACAGCCCAGGATTAGGCCCTTCGGCCCTCCAAGCCTGAGCCGATCCAAATCCACTGTCTAAATCTGTCGGTCAATTCCTAAGCATCTGTACCCCTCTGCTCCCCACCTACTCATGCATCTGCCCAGTTGCATTTTAAGTGAATCTACCATGCCTGCACCTACTATCTCTGCTGGCAACGTGTCCCAGACGCCCACCACCCTCTGTGTGAAGCACTTGCCGTGTGTATCCCCCTTAAACTTTTCACCTCTCACCTTGAAAGCATGACCTCTCATTATTAAATCCTTCACCCTGGGAAAAAGCTTATCTCTGTCTACCCTGTCTATACCCTTCATGATTTTGTAAACCTCCATCAGGACCCCCCCCCAATCTCCTTTTTTCTAATGACAACAATCCTAACCTACTCAACCTCTCTTCATAGCTAGCACCTTCCACACCAGGCAACATCCTCATAAACCTTCTCTGCATCCTCTCCAAAGCGTCCACATCCTTTGAGTAATGTGACGACCGGAACTGTACACAGTATACTAAATGTGGTCAAACCAATGTCGTGTACAATTTTAACATGACCTGCCAGCTCTCATACTCAATACCCCGTCTGATGAAGGCAAGCATACTATATGCCTTCTTGACCACTCTACCCACCTGTGCAGCCACCTTCAGGGTACAATGGACCTGAACTCCCAGATCTCTCTGCTCATCTTCTTCTTCCTTATTGCTTTATAAATTATCCCCTGTTGATTTTTAAAGGCTTCCCAACCCTCAGGCTTCCCACTAATCTTCACCACATTGCATTTTTTTTTTATATTCCCCTTGACATCCCCTGTCAGCTGTGGTTGCATCGTCGTCCCCTTGGTATGTTTCTTCTTCCTCGGGACGAATCTCTGCCGTGTCTCCTGAATTACCTCCAGAAACTGCGGCTGTTCCTGATCCACTATCTTCCCTGCCAGACTCCCCTTCCAATAAAAGTTGCCCCTTAGGTCTCTTTTAAATGTTTTCCCTCTGACCCTCAACCTATGCCCTCTAGTTCTGGGTTCCCCCACCCCAGGGAAAAGACCTTGTCTATTTACCCTATCCATGCCCCTCATGATTTTACAAACCTCTATAAGGTCATTCCTCATCTCTGACGCTCCAGGGAAAACAGCCCCAGCCTGTTCAGCCTCTCCCTGCAGCTCAAATCCTCCAACCCTGGCAACATCCTTGTAAGTCCGTTGAAGTTTAGTGCCATCTGTTCAGAAATTATTACAGGAACAGTCGGGACTTGAATCCAGGCTGCTTGCCTCAAGAGTAGGGACATTGCCACCACACCACACTAGAACATGGTGGCTCAATGGTTAGTACTGCTGCCTCAGCACCAGGGTCCCAGGTTCGATTCCAGCCTTGGGCAACTGTCTGTGTGGAGTTTGCACACTCTCCCTGTGTCCGTGTGGGTTTCCTCCCAGAATTCAAAGATGTGCAGGTTAGGTGATTTGCCCATAGTGTAACTTGCATTAGTTAGAGGGAAATGGGTCTGAGTGGGTTACTCTTCAGAGGGTCGGTGTGGACTGGTTGGGCCAAAAAGCCTGTTTCCACACTGTAGAGAATCTAATCTAATTCTAGCCAGCTCCACCCTCATGCCTTTGGAGTGACCTTTACTGAACTGTAATAGCATTGCATCTGACTCCACCTTCTCAAACAGCAGGGTGCATTCTATCATATTGTGGCCACTGCCCCCTAGAGATTACTACACCTTCAGCTCCCTCAGCCTTATTACACATCACCAAATCCAGAATTGCCTGTTCCTTATTGGCTTCTACCACAAGCTGCTCCAAAAAAAAAGTCTCGTCGACGTTCCACAGATTTCTTGGGATCCGTTACCAACCTAATTTTCCCAGCCCACCTGCATATCGAAGTCCCCCATTATAATTGTGTGCCTTGTCTGTCTCCTGACTTAGTTTTTTCCCCACACCCTGACTACTGCTAGGAGGCCTCTACTGTCAGGGTTTTCTGTCCTTTGCAGTTCCTCAGCTCTGCCCACACAGATTCCACGCACCTTCCGACTCGATATCACCTCTTGCTATCAATTTCATTTCATTTCATTTCCACCTCTTCCATCAGACAGAAGATACAGATGCTTGAACAGACGCAGGAACAGCTTCTGTTATCAGAATGCTAGACAGACCTCTCAAATATCAAATGTAATGTTGGCCTTGTTACTGTGCAGTCTAACCTTGTATGACCTTTATGTCCTTGTTTCATCATAGATCATAGAACCCCTACAGTGTGGAAACAGGCCATTTGGCCCAACATGCCCACTCCAACCCTCCAAAGAGTAACCAACCAGACCCATTCCCCTACCCTATTACTCTACATTTACTCCTGACTAATGCACCTAACCTACACATCCCTAAACACTATGGGGCAATTTCCCATGGCCAATCCACCCTAACTTACACATCCCTAAACACTATGGGGCAATTTCCCATGGCCAATCCACCCTAACTTACACATCCCTAAACACTATGGGGCAATTTCCCATGGCCAATCCACCCTAACCTACACATCTTTGGTCTGTGGGAGGAAACTGGAGCACCCAGAGGAAACCCACGCGTTCACAGGGAGAATGTGCAAACTCCACATAGACAGTCACCCAAGATGGGAATCAAACCCGGGTCCCTAGCGCTGTGGGGGAGCAGTGCTAACCACTGAGCTACTGTGCCTCCCCGATCTGCTATGATCTGCTTGTATTGTTTGCAAAACAAAACCTTTCACTGTAGTTAGGTACATGTGACAACAATAAATCAAATCAAAATCAAATCAGATCTTACCAACAAAGCAATCCCACACCCTCTCCCCACCTGTCTGTCCTTTCAGTAGGATATGTATCCTTGGATATTGAGTTCCCGGCCCTGATCCTCTCACAGCCAGGTCTCTGTGCACCATACTCACTAATTTTAATCTGTGCTACAGCCTCCCTTACCTTTGTTTCATATACTGAAGCGAGAGTCAGTCAGGCAGCATCCGAGGAGCAGGAGAGCTGATGTTTCGGGCAAAACCTCTTCATCAGGAATGACAGATGAAGGGCTTATGCCTGAAACATTGACTCTCCTGCTCCTCGGATGCTGCCTGCCCTGCTGTGCTTTTCCACTCTCGACTGTGATCTCCAGCATCCACAGTCCTCACTTATACAGTGTGCATTAAGAGACTCACCCTCAGCCCTGCATTGACAGCCTCCCTTGCTATCGTTGACTCCTCATCTGCTGTGTCTGAAGTCAGATTCATGACCCTTTTCATATTCCCGTTCTGGAAACATTCATAACTTCTCCAGACTTGCCTTTAACATTTTCCAGAATTATCCATGCAACAGAACTGACGCCCCACACCATTTGGTCTGAAGCCTTATCCGCGGGCCCATTTTCTTGTTAACCTGCTTGGGTCATCTTGCGTTGGCTTGAAACCTTGCCCAGTCCCTCTAGCTTACCACCAGTCTTTGCTGCATGCCACGTTTTCTGACAAATCCCATCGCCCAGATGGGTCACTCCCCACCCGACTAGCAGTGCCCAAGAGGCAGGGAAGGTGAATGTTTGGGGCTTGTGTAAGTCTCAAGCACCTGTTCTTCATCTCTCCTACCTCGTGAGGCTGTTACAGTGGATATGTCCATTAAAATACCTCCCACAGTTTAAAGGTGTGCAGGTTAGGTGAAGTGGCCATGCTAAATTGCCCATAGTGTTCAGAGATGTGCAGGTTAGGGTGGATTGGCCATGCTAAATTACCCATAGTGCCCAGGGGTGTGTAGATTACAGCGGATTGGCCATGCTAAGTGACCCATAGTGCCCAGGGGTGTGTAGATTACAGCAATTGGCCATGCTAAATTGCCCATTGTGTTCAGGGATGTGTAGGTTAGGGTGGATTGGCAATGCTAAATTGCCCGTAGTGTTCAGGGATGTGTAGGTTAGGGTGGATTGGCAATGCTAAATTGCCCATAGTGTTCAGGGATGTGCAGGTTAGGGTGGATTGGCCATGCTAAATTACCCATAGTGCCCAAGGATGTGTAGGTTAGAGTGGATAGGCCATGCTAAATTACCCATAGTGCCCAAGGATGTGTAGGTTACATTGGATTGGCCATGCTAAATGATTCTTAGTGCCCAGGGGTGTGTAGATTAGAGCGGATTGGCCATGCTAAATTGCCCATTGTGTTCAGGGATGTGTAGGTTGGGGTGGATTGGCAATGCTAAATTGCCCGTAGTGTTCAGGGATGTGTAGGTTAGGGTGGATTGGCAATGCTAAATTACCCGTAGTGTTCAGGGATGTGCAGGTTAGGGTGGATTGGCCATGCTAAATTACCCATAGTGCCCAAGGATGTGTAGGTTAGAGTGGATTGGCCATGCTAAATTACCCATAGTGTTCAGGGATGTGTAGGTTAGGGTGGATTGGCAATGCTAAATTACCCGTAGTGTTCAGGGATGTGCAGGTTAGGGTGGATTGGCCATGCTAAATTACCCATAGTGCCCAGGGGTGTGTAGATTAGAGCGGATTGGCCATGCTAAGTTGCCCAGAGTGTTCAGGGATGTGTAAGTTAGGGTGGTTGGCCATGCTAACTTACCCACAGTGTTCAGGGATGTGTAGGTTAGGGTGGGTTGGCCATGCTAAATTGTCCCTAGTATTCAGGGATGTGTAGGTTAGGTATGTTAGTCAGGGATACACGTAATTAATAGGGGAACTGGTTTGGATGGGATACTCCTCAGAAGGTCAGTGTGGAGTTGTTGGGCCAAATGGCCTGTTTCCACACCGTAGGGATTCTATGATCTGTGATGAACCAAGGACATGAAGGTCATAGAGTGAGGTTATACTGCACAGTGGCAAGGTCAACATTAAATTTGAAATTTGAGAGGTCTGTCCAGTGGTCTCATGACAGCAGGGAAGGAGCTGTACGTGAACCTGGGAGGTTCCCTCTGGAAGCTGCTAATTCCCGAATTTTAATCCGATCTGGTCACACTTGCCAGGGCCCTGCCTTTGATCCTCTCCGTCCCTTGTTGCTGTCTCCATTCATTAGCTATGCTCTGTGGCTCTGACCACAGCAGTGATCTTCGACACAGAGATCCAAAGTGAGACTTTAATCTCTCTGAACCAGTGCAAGTGACAGGAAAAAGCCCATTTGAAATCAAAGGTTTTCAAATCCTTAATAAGAGTTAATTAGACTAGAACGGGGAGGGGAAAGGAAGGAGAGGTGGAGCTGGGGAGACTGTGGAAAGAGGAAGAAATAGAGAGTGGAAATTGGCTGAAACACTGGGCTCAGAGTACAAAGACACCACTAACCCTTGCTTGATGACTCCCTCCACCCATTTGGAGTATCATTGTTTTTCACATTTCTTGAAAGCTCGACTGATTTGGAAATACGATGCAAGTATATAATTGGCCTTGAGCAGAGTCGATGCTAATTCAGACGACCACAGACCAATTATTTCCAGCTCGGCTCTCTTTCAGCACGTATATTGGCACAAAACGCAAGCCAGAAAGTCAAAAATCCGCAGGCACCAATTTGTTTTATTACAAAATATTAGGTTGCAACATGCATGGCTCCTGCGTTTCCATTTTACTCAAATTCTCCTGTCTTCGGCAGTCCCCTCAGGGTCCAGGATGACATGCTTCCATTGTAGAGGGGTGTGTGGGTTCTGTGTTCGCTGAATAATCCAACCCTGGCAACGCAGACTCTGCCCCAGGTGTGGCAGGCAGTGTTGGAAGAGGTGGGGTGAGGGTGGGACGCTCTGGGTTCATAGAATCCCTACAGTGTGGAAACAGGCCATTTGGCCCAACAAGTCCACACCGACCCTCCCAAGAGTAACCCACCCAGGCCCATTCCCCTACATTTACCGCTGACTAATGCCTACCTAACCTTCACGTCTTGGACACTAAGGGGCAACTTAGCATGGCCAATCCACCCCTAATGTGCACATCCTTGGACTGTGGGAGCACCCCGCGCAGACATGGGGAGAACATGCGAACTCCACACACGCACAGTTGCCCAAGGCTGGACTCGAACCCAGCTCCCTGGCTGCGTGATGCAGCAGAGCTAACCACTGAGCTACCATGCCACACTTGCCCCTGCTTTGCACTTGGCCTCCACTTGTTCCACTGGCTGAGGCTCAAAGCGTTTGGTACCATTGCGAATGCTTCTTCTCCAGCGTTTGGCCAGTGATATTGCATTGATTTTGGGAGGGCTGTCCTTGCATCCAGTGACTGCCAATGGACTGCCTCCTGTGATGATATCTACAATGGAACTGCTCACCATGAACTGGAGCACTATAACTATAACCAAGTGCGAAAACTTATCATTTCCTTTATGATTGTCGATGTCAGGGATTTATCTTTTGTTCCCTTCCATAGTGTCATTGAGTCAGAGAGATGTACAGCACGGAAACAGACCTATCGGCCCAACTCATCCATGCCGACCAGATATTCTAAATTGATCTGGTCCCATTTGCCCACACCCGGCCCATATCCCTCTAAACCCTTCCTATTCATATACCCATCCAGATGCCTTTTAAATGCTGCAATTGTACCAGCCTCTGCCACTTCCTCTTGCAGATCATTCCACACGAGAGAAAGTGAGGACTGCAAATGCTGGAGACTGGAGTCGAGAGTGTGGTGCTGGAAAAGCACAGCAGGTCAGGCAGCATCCGAGGAGCAGGAGGGTTGATGTTTCAGCATAAGCCCTTCATCAGGAATGACCTGATGAAGGACTTATGCCCGGAACATCGATTTTCCTGCTCCTCGGATGCTGCCTGACCTGCTGTGCTTTTCCAGCACCACACTCTCGACCCTGAGCTCATTCCATACATGCAGCACCCTCTGCATGAAAAAGTTGCCCCCTAGGTCCCTTTTATATCTTTACCTTCTCACCTTAAATCTATACGCTCTAGTTTTGGACTCCTCTATCCTGGGAAAAGACTTTGTCTATTTAGCCTATCCATGCCCTTCAAGATATGTGTAAACCTCTATAAGGTCACCCCTCAGCTGCCGACACTCCAGGGAAAACAGCCCCAGCCTATTCAGCCTCTCGCTGTAGCTCAAACCCTCCAACCCTGGCAACATCCTTGTCAATCTTTTCTGAACGCTTTCAAATTTCACAAAATCCTTCCTACAGCAGGGAGACCAGAATTGCACACAATAGCCCAAAAGTGGCCTAAACAATGTCCTGTACAAACACAACATGACCTCCCAACCTCTGTACTCAACACTCTGACCAATAAAGGAAAGCATACCAAACGCCTTCACTATCCTACCTACCTGCGACTCCACTTTCAAGGAGCTATGAACCTGCACTCCAAGATGTCTTTGTTCAGCAACACTCCCTAGGACCTTACCATTAAGTGTATGAGTCCTGCCCTGGGTTGCATGTTGCCTGCAAGGCTGGCGTCCCTAATTGCCCTCAAACTGAGTAGCATTTGATGGCAATGTCAGAGGGGAGTTCAGAGGCAACACTTTCGGTCACATCCAGGCAGCAGAACCTTTTCCCTATCACACACAGGTGAACCAGATGGGCTCTTACAGTAATCCCTGATGGTGATCATTGAATCCCTACAGTGAGGAAGCAGGCCATTCAGCCTATTGAGTCCACACTGAGCCCTCTAAGAGCATCCCATACAGACCCATTCCCCCCTCCCCTTCATTTCCCATGGCCAACCCACCCTAACCTACACATCCCGTGAACACTATGGGGCAATTTAGCATGGCTAACCCACCCTAGCCTGCACATCCCTGAGCACCAAGACCAATTTAGCACGGCCAAATGAGCACACCTGTGGACTGTGGGAGGAAACCCGCACAGACACGGGGAGAATGTGCAAACTCCACACAGACAGTCACCCGAGGCTGGAATCGAACCCAGGTCCCTGGTGCTGTGAGCCACCCTGCCACCCCAAGTTCCTGGATTTATGTTCCAGATTCATCCATCGGAATTTAAGTACCACCAGGGATTCGAACACCAGGTGCTAGCCTGGGACTTGGAGTTACCCATCCTGTGAACTGTCTCGTATAATTGAGGTGTGCAGATTTAAAATACTGTCTGCCTTTTCTCCCTTTCTCATTTGGTCGGTTAGTTCAGTTGGCTGGTTTGTGATGCAGTGTGAGACCAACAGTGTGGGTTCAATCCCCACACCAGGAGGTTACCATGAAGGACTCTCCTCCTCAACCCCTCCCCTTGCCTGACCCTCAGGTTAAACTCATCACCAGCTACCTCTCTGTGAGACTGTGGTGACTTGATCTCATCCCTGTCCTTTAACCCTATTTCACTGGAATTCTGAACTTGAACCTGACATTTTGTGCCTGCTATGTTTTGGGATATCAGTCAAAAGAGGGTTGTCATAGAATCATAGACTCCCCACATTGTGGGAGTAGGCCATTTGGCCCATCGACCTTCCAAAGAGCATCTCTCCCAGACCCGCCATAATCCCACCCTATCCCTGCAACCCCTGCATTTCCCATGGCTAACCCAACACATGTCCCTGCACACTATGGACAATTTAGCATGGCTAATCCACCTTAATCTGCACATCTTTGGATTGTGGGAGGAAACCGGAGCACCCAGAGGAAACCCACACAGACACGGGGAGAATGTGCAAACGCCAGACAGACAGTCGCCCAAGGCTGGAATCGAACCTAGGTCCCCGAGGGCTGGTATGCTAGCCACAAGAGAGCTCTGAGAAGGAGAATGGCCTCTTTGTGAACCTCCCCCTTTGAAAGGAAAGTGCACCTGGATTGAGAGGAAATGTACCACTGCCGATTGAGTACAAAACGCAAGTTCAAAAGGATTGGGGCTGGGAGGAGCTGGGTGGGTGAAAAGTTGAAAGATATACTGTGATCTCATCGCGTGTGTACTTTAGAAAGTGGTTAGGAGCCTTGCCAAATCCGTTGGCACTTCCTTCATATGTAAGACACAAATCAGAACTGGTTCAAATCCAAGATGGCGGCGGAGGAAGACTTTTCAGCTGGAGCTCGTCTGCTCCGTCTGTTCCTTCCCTTTTCTATTCTTACTCTTTTGTGCTTCTTTCCTGTTCCTTCTTCTCAGTGTGGACTCAGACTCCTGGCCTCAGCATGGACGCAGACTCCCGGCCTCAGTATGGACTCAGACTCCCGGCCTCAGTGTGGCGTCAAACTCCCGGCCTCACAGTGAACGCAGACTCCCGGCCTCAGCGTTGACTCAGAAGCCCAGCCTCAGAGTGGACTCAGACTCCCGGCCTCAGTGTGGAGTCAAACTCCCGGCCTCAGTGTGGACACAAATTCCCAGCCTCAGCAAAGACTCAGATTCCCATCCTCAGAGTGCACTCAGACTCCCGGCCTCAGCGTGGACTCAGACTCCCGGCCTCAGCGTGGACTCAGAAGCCCAGCCTCAGAGTGGACTCAGACTCCCGGCCTCAGTGTGGAGTCAAACTCCAGGCCTCAGTGTGGACTCAGACTCTCGGCCTCAGTGTGGAGTCAAACTCCCGGCCTCTGTGTGGACACAAATTCCCAGCCTCAGCAAGGACTCAGATTCCCATCCTCAGAGTGCACTCAGACTCCCGGCCTCAGAGTGGACTCAGACTCCCAGCCTCAGAGTGAACTCAGACTCCCAGTCTCAGAGTGCACTCAGACACCCGGCCTCAGTGTGGACTCAGGCTCCCAGCCTCAGAGTGAACTCAGACTCCCAGCCTCAGAGTGAACTCAGACTCCCAGTCTCAGAGTGCACTCAGACACCCGGCCTCAGTGTGGACTCAGACTCCCGGCCTCAGTATGAACTCAGACACCCAGCCTCAGTGTGGACTCAGACTCCCAGCCTCAGATTGAACTCAGACTCCCGGCCTCAGTGTGGACTCAGACTCCCGACCTCAGTGTGGACACTTACTCCCGGCCTCAGTGTGAACTCAGACTCCCGGCCTCAGTGTGGACACTGACTCCCGGCCTCAGTATGAACTCAGACTCTCGGCCTCAGAGTGGTCTCAGACGCCCGGCCGCAGAGTGGACTTAGACTCCCGGCCTCAGTGTGGACACTAACTCCCGGCCTCAGTGTGGACTCAGATTCCCGGCCTCAGTGTGGACACTTACTCCCGGTCTCAGAGTGAACTCAGATTCCCGGCCTCAGCATGGACTCAGGCACCCGGCCTCAAGGTGGACTCAGACTCCCGGCCTCAGTTTGGAATCAGACTCCCAGCCTCAGTGTGGATTCAGACTCCCGGCCTCAGCACAGACTCAAACTCCCGGCCTCAGCGTGAATTCAGACTCCTGCCTCCGCAAGGACTCGGACTCCCAGCCTCAGAATGAACCAGACTCCCGGCCTCAGATTGGACCCAGACCCCGAGCCTCAGTGTGAACTCAGACTCTCGGCCGCAGAGTGGACTCAGACTCCCGGCCTCAGTGTGGACACTTACTCCCGGCCTCAGTGTGAACTCAGACTCCCGGCCACAGAGTGGACACTGACTCCCAGCCTCAGTGTGAACTCAGACTCCCGGCCTCAGTGTGGACACTGACTCCCGGCCTCAGAGTGAACTCAGACTCCCTGCCTCAGAGTGAACTCAGACTCCCTGCCTCAGCATGGACTCAGGCACCCGGCCTCAGTTTGGACTCAGACTCCCAGCCTCAGTGTGGATTCAGACTCCCGGCCTCACCACAGACTCAAACTCCGGCTTCAGCGTGGATTCAGACACCTGCATCCGCATGGACTCAGACTCCCGGCCTGAGCATAGACTCAGACTCCCGCCCTCAGAATGAACCAGACTCCCGGCCTCAGAGTGGACACTGACTCCCGGCCTCAGTGTGGACTCAGACTCCCAGCCTCAGTGTGGACACTTACTCCCGGCCTCAGTGTGAACTCAGACTCCCGGCTTCAGTATGAACTCAGACTCTCGGCCTCAGAGTGGACTCAGACGCCCGGCCGCAGAGTGGACTCAGACCCCCGGCCTCAGTGTGGATACTGACTCCCGGCCTCAGTGTGGACTCAGACTCCCGGCCTCAGTGTGGACTCAGACTCGCGGCCTCAGTGTGGACACTTACTTCCGGCCTCAGAGTACACTCAGACACCCGGCCTCAGTGTGGACTCAGACTCCCGGCCTCAGTGTGGACACTGACTCCCGGCCTCAGCATGGACTCAGGCACCCGGCCTCAGTTTGGACTCAGACTCCCAGCCTGAGTGTGGATTCAGACTCCCGGCCTCAGTGTGGACACTTACTCCCGGCCTCAGTGTGAACTCAGACTCCCAGCCTCAGAGTGGACTCAGACTCTCGGCCTCAGAGTGGACTCAGACGCCCGGCCGCAGAGTGGACTCAGACTCTCGGCCTGAGCGTGGATTCAGACTCCCGGCCTTAGTGTGGACACTGACTCCCGGCCTCAGTGTGGACTCAGACTCCCGGCCTCAGTGTGGACTCAGACTCCCGGCCTCAGTGTGGACACTTACTCCCGGCCTCAGTGTGGACTCAGACTCCCGGCCTCAGTGTGGACACTTACTCCCGGCCTCAGTGCGAACTCAGACACCTGGCCTCAGCACAAACTCAGATTCCCAGACTCAGGGTGGACTCAGACTCCCGGCTTCAGCACAGAATCAGACTCCCGGCCTCAACATGGACTCAGACTCCCAGCCTCATTGTGGACTCAGACATCCGGCCTCACAGTGAATGCAGACTCCCAGCCTCAGTGTGGACCCAGACCCCCGGCCTCAGTGTGAACTCAGACTCTCGGCCGCAGAGTGGACTCAGTCTCCCGGCAACAGTGTGGAAACTGACTCCTGGCCTCAGTGTGGATTCAGACTCCCGGCCTCAGCACAGACTCAAACTCCGGCCTCAGCGTGGATTCAGACTCCTGCCTCCGCATGGACTCAGACTCCCGGCCTGAGCGTGGACACTGACTCCCGGCCTCAGAGTGAACTCAGACTCCCTGCCTCAGAGTGAACTCAGACTCCCTGCCTCAGCATGGACTCAGGCACCCGGCCTCAGTTTGGACTCAACTCCCAGCCTCAGTGTGGATTCAGACTCCCGGACTCAGCACAGACTCAAACTCCGGCCTCAGCGTGGATTCAGACACCTGCCTCCGCATGGACTCAGACTCCTGGCCTGAGCATAGACTCAGACTCCCGCCCTCAGAATGAACCAGACTCCCGGCCTCAGTGTGGACACTGACTCCCGGCCTCAGTGTGGACTCAGACTCGCGGCCTCAGTGTGGACACTTACTTCCGGCCTCAGAGTGAACTCAGACTCCCGGCCTCAGTGGGGACTCAGACTCCTGGCCTCAGAGTGGACTCAGACTCCCGGCCTCAGTGTGGACACTGACTCCCGGCCTCAGCATGGACTCAGGCACCCGGCCTCAGTTTGGACTCAGACTCCCAGCCTCAGTGTGGACACTTACTCCCGGCCTCAGTGTGAACTCAGACTCCCAGCTTCAGTATGAACTCAGACTCTCGGCCTCAGAGTGGACTCAGACGCCCGGCCGCAGAGTGGACTCAGACCCCCGGCCTCAGTGTGGATACTGACTCCCGGCCTCAGTGTGGACTCAGACTCCCGGCCTCAGTGTGGACTCAGACTCCCGGCCTCAGTGTGGAAACTGACTCCTGGCCTCAGAGTGGACTCAGACTCCCGGCCTCAGAGTACACTCAGACACCCGGCCTCAGTGTGGACTCAGACTCCCGGCCTCAGTGTGGACACTGACTCCCGGCCTCAGTGTGAACTCAGACTCCCAGCCTCAGTGTGGATTCAGACTCCCGGCCTCACAGTGAATGCAGACTCCCAGCCTCAGTGTGGACCCAGACCCCCGGCCTCAGTGTGAACTCAGACTCTCGGCCGCAGAGTGGACTCAGACTCCCGGCAACAGTGTGGAAACTGACTCCTGGCCTCAGTGTGGATTCAGACTCCCGGCCTCAGCACAGACTCAAACTCCGGCCTCAGCGTGGATTCAGACTCCTGCCTCCGCATGGACTCAGACTCCCGGCCTGAGCGTGGACACTGACTCCCGGCCTCAGAGTGAACTCAGACTCCCTGCCTCAGAGTGAACTCAGACTCCCTGCCTCAGCATGGACTCAGGCACCCGGCCTCAGTTTGGACTCAGACTCCCAGCCTCAGTGTGGATTCAGACTCCCGGCCTCAGCACAGACTCAAACTCCGGCCTCAGCGTGGATTCAGACACCTGCCTCCGCATGGACTCAGACTCCTGGCCTGAGCATAGACTCAGACTCCCGCCCTCAGAATGAACCAGACTCCCGGCCTCAGTGTGGACACTGACTCCCGGCCTCAGTGTGGACTCAGACTCGCGGCCTCAGTGTGGACACTTACTTCCGGCCTCAGAGTGAACTCAGACTCCCGGCCTCAGTGGGGACTCAGACTCCTGGCCTCAGAGTGGACTCAGACTCCCGGCCTCAGTGTGGACACTGACTCCCGGCCTCAGCATGGACTCAGGCACCCGGCCTCAGTTTGGACTCAGACTCCCAGCCTCAGTGTGGACACTTACTCCCGGCCTCAGTGTGAACTCAGACTCCCAGCTTCAGTATGAACTCAGACTCTCGGCCTCAGAGTGGACTCAGACGCCCGGCCGCAGAGTGGACTCAGACCCCCGGCCTCAGTGTGGATACTGACTCCCGGCCTCAGTGTGGAAACTGACTCCTGGCCTCAGAGTGGACTCAGACTCCCGGCCTCAGAGTACACTCAGACACCCGGCCTCAGTGTGGACTCAGACTCCCTGCCTCAGAGTGAACTCAGACTCCCTGCCTCAGCATGGACTCAGGCACCCGGCCTCAGTTTGGACTCAGACTCCCAGCCTCAGTGTGGATTCAGACTCCCGGCCTCAGCACAGACTCAAACTCCGGCCTCAGCGTGGATTCAGACACCTGCCTCCGCATGGACTCAGACTCCTGGCCTGAGCATAGACTCAGACTCCCGCCCTCAGAATGAACCAGACTCCCGGCCTCAGTGTGGACACTGACTCCCGGCCTCAGTGTGGACTCAGACTCGCGGCCTCAGTGTGGACACTTACTTCCGGCCTCAGAGTGAACTCAGACTCCCGGCCTCAGTGGGGACTCAGACTCCTGGCCTCAGAGTGGACTCAGACTCCCGGCCTCAGTGTGGACACTGACTCCCGGCCTCAGCATGGACTCAGGCACCCGGCCTCAGTTTGGACTCAGACTCCCAGCCTCAGTGTGGACACTTACTCCCGGCCTCAGTGTGAACTCAGACTCCCAGCTTCAGTATGAACTCAGACTCTCGGCCTCAGAGTGGACTCAGACGCCCGGCCGCAGAGTGGACTCAGACCCCCGGCCTCAGTGTGGATACTGACTCCCGGCCTCAGTGTGGACTCAGCCTCCCGGTCTCAGTGTGGAAACTGACTCCTGGCCTCAGAGTGGACTCAGACTCCCGGCCTCAGAGTACACTCAGACACCCGGCCTCAGTGTGGACTCAGACTCCCTGCCTCAGAGTGAACTCAGACTCCCTGCCTCAGCATGGACTCAGGCACCCGGCCTCAGTTTGGACTCAGACTCCCAGCCTCAGTGTGGATTCAGACTCCCGGCCTCAGCACAGACTCAAACTCCGGCCTCAGCGTGGATTCAGACACCTGCCTCCGCATGGACTCAGACTCCTGGCCTGAGCATAGACTCAGACTCCCGCCCTCAGAATGAACCAGACTCCCGGCCTCAGTGTGGACACTGACTCCCGGCCTCAGTGTGGACTCAGACTCGCGGCCTCAATGTGGACACTTACTTCCGGCCTCAGAGTGAACTCAGACTCCCGGCCTCAGTGGGGACTCAGACTCCTGGCCTCAGAGTGGACTCAGACTCCCGGCCTCAGTGTGGACACTGACTCCCGGCCTCAGCATGGACTCAGGCACCCGGCCTCAGTTTGGACTCAGACTCCCAGCCTCAGTGTGGACACTTACTCCCGGCCTCAGTGTGAACTCAGACTCCCAGCTTCAGTATGAACTCAGACTCTCGGCCTCAGAGTGGACTCAGACGCCCGGCCGCAGAGTGGACTCAGACCCCCGGCCTCAGTGTGGATACTGACTCCCGGCCTCAGTGTGGACTCAGCCTCCCGGCCTCAGTGTGGAAACTGACTCCTGGCCTCAGAGTGGACTCAGACTCCCGGCCTCAGAGTACACTCAGACACCCGGCCTCAGTGTGGACTCAGACTCCCTGCCTCAGAGTGAACTCAGACTCCCTGCCTCAGCATGGACTCAGGCACCCGGCCTCAGTTTGGACTCAGACTCCCAGCCTCAGTGTGGATTCAGACTCCCGGCCTCAGCACAGACTCAAACTCCGGCCTCAGCGTGGATTCAGACACCTGCCTCCGCATGGACTCAGACTCCTGGCCTGAGCATAGACTCAGACTCCCGCCCTCAGAATGAACCAGACTCCCGGCCTCAGTGTGGACACTGACTCCCGGCCTCAGTGTGGACTCAGACTCGCGGCCTCAGTGTGGACACTTACTTCCGGCCTCAGAGTGAACTCAGACTCCCGGCCTCAGTGGGGACTCAGACTCCTGGCCTCAGAGTGGACTCAGACTCCCGGCCTCAGTGTGGACACTGACTCCCGGCCTCAGCATGGACTCAGGCACCCGGCCTCAGTTTGGACTCAGACTCCCAGCCTCAGTGTGGACACTTACTCCCGGCCTCAGTGTGAACTCAGACTCCCAGCTTCAGTATGAACTCAGACTCTCGGCCTCAGAGTGGACTCAGACGCCCGGCCGCAGAGTGGACTCAGACCCCCGGCCTCAGTGTGGATACTGACTCCCGGCCTCAGTGTGGACTCAGCCTCCCGGCCTCAGTGTGGAAACTGACTCCTGGCCTCAGAGTGGACTCAGACTCCCGGCCTCAGAGTACACTCAGACACCCGGCCTCAGTGTGGACTCAGACTCCCTGCCTCAGAGTGAACTCAGACTCCCTGCCTCAGCATGGACTCAGGCACCCGGCCTCAGTTTGGACTCAGACTCCCAGCCTCAGTGTGGATTCAGACTCCCGGCCTCAGCACAGACTCAAACTCCGGCCTCAGCGTGGATTCAGACACCTGCCTCCGCATGGACTCAGACTCCTGGCCTGAGCATAGACTCAGACTCCCGCCCTCAGAATGAACCAGACTCCCGGCCTCAGTGTGGACACTGACTCCCGGCCTCAGTGTGGACTCAGACTCGCGGCCTCAGTGTGGACACTTACTTCCGGCCTCAGAGTGAACTCAGACTCCCGGCCTCAGTGGGGACTCAGACTCCTGGCCTCAGAGTGGACTCAGACTCCCGGCCTCAGTGTGGACACTGACTCCCGGCCTCAGCATGGACTCAGGCACCCGGCCTCAGTTTGGACTCAGACTCCCAGCCTCAGTGTGGACACTTACTCCCGGCCTCAGTGTGAACTCAGACTCCCAGCTTCAGTATGAACTCAGACTCTCGGCCTCAGAGTGGACTCAGACGCCCGGCCGCAGAGTGGACTCAGACCCCCGGCCTCAGTGTGGATACTGACTCCCGGCCTCAGTGTGGACTCAGCCTCCCGGTCTCAGTGTGGAAACTGACTCCTGGCCTCAGAGTGGACTCAGACTCCCGGCCTCAGAGTACACTCAGACACCCGGCCTCAGTGTGGACTCAGACTCCCTGCCTCAGAGCGAACTCAGACTCCCTGCCTCAGCATGGACTCAGGCACCCGGCCTCAGTTTGGACTCAGACTCCCAGCCTCAGTGTGGATTCAGACTCCCGGCCTCAGCACAGACTCAAACTCCGGCCTCAGCGTGGATTCAGACACCTGCCTCCGCATGGACTCAGACTCCTGGCCTGAGCATAGACTCAGACTCCCGCCCTCAGAATGAACCAGACTCCCGGCCTCAGTGTGGACACTGACTCCCGGCCTCAGTGTGGACTCAGACTCGCGGCCTCAGTGTGGACACTTACTTCCGGCCTCAGAGTGAACTCAGACTCCCGGCCTCAGTGGGGACTCAGACTCCTGGCCTCAGAGTGGACTCAGACTCCCGGCCTCAGTGTGGACACTGACTCCCGGCCTCAGCATGGACTCAGGCACCCGGCCTCAGTTTGGACTCAGACTCCCAGCCTCAGTGTGGACACTTACTCCCGGCCTCAGTGTGAACTCAGACTCCCAGCTTCAGTATGAACTCAGACTCTCGGCCTCAGAGTGGACTCAGACGCCCGGCCGCAGAGTGGACTCAGACCCCCGGCCTCAGTGTGGATACTGACTCCCGGCCTCAGTGTGGACTCAGCCTCCCGGCCTCAGTGTGGAAACTGACTCCTGGCCTCAGAGTGGACTCAGACTCCCGGCCTCAGAGTACACTCAGACACCCGGCCTCAGTGTGGACTCAGACTCCCTGCCTCAGAGTGAACTCAGACTCCCTGCCTCAGCATGGACTCAGGCACCCGGCCTCAGTTTGGACTCAGACTCCCAGCCTCAGTGTGGATTCAGACTCCCGGCCTCAGCACAGACTCAAACTCCGGCCTCAGCGTGGATTCAGACACCTGCCTCCGCATGGACTCAGACTCCTGGCCTGAGCATAGACTCAGACTCCCGCCCTCAGAATGAACCAGACTCCCGGCCTCAGTGTGGACACTGACTCCCGGCCTCAGTGTGGACTCAGACTCGCGGCCTCAGTGTGGACACTTACTTCCGGCCTCAGAGTGAACTCAGACTCCCGGCCTCAGTGGGGACTCAGACTCCTGGCCTCAGAGTGGACTCAGACTCCCGGCCTCAGTGTGGACACTGACTCCCGGCCTCAGCATGGACTCAGGCACCCGGCCTCAGTTTGGACTCAGACTCCCAGCCTCAGTGTGGACACTTACTCCCGGCCTCAGTGTGAACTCAGACTCCCAGCTTCAGTATGAACTCAGACTCTCGGCCTCAGAGTGGACTCAGACGCCCGGCCGCAGAGTGGACTCAGACCCCCGGCCTCAGTGTGGATACTGACTCCCGGCCTCAGTGTGGACTCAGCCTCCCGGTCTCAGTGTGGAAACTGACTCCTGGCCTCAGAGTGGACTCAGACTCCCGGCCTCAGAGTACACTCAGACACCCGGCCTCAGTGTGGACTCAGACTCCCTGCCTCAGAGCGAACTCAGACTCCCTGCCTCAGCATGGACTCAGGCACCCGGCCTCAGTTTGGACTCAGACTCCCAGCCTCAGTGTGGATTCAGACTCCCGGCCTCAGCACAGACTCAAACTCCGGCCTCAGCGTGGATTCAGACACCTGCCTCCGCATGGACTCAGACTCCTGGCCTGAGCATAGACTCAGACTCCCGCCCTCAGAATGAACCAGACTCCCGGCCTCAGTGTGGACACTGACTCCCGGCCTCAGTGTGGACTCAGACTCGCGGCCTCAGTGTGGACACTTACTTCCGGCCTCAGAGTGAACTCAGACTCCCGGCCTCAGTGGGGACTCAGACTCCTGGCCTCAGAGTGGACTCAGACTCCCGGCCTCAGTGTGGACACTGACTCCCGGCCTCAGCATGGACTCAGGCACCCGGCCTCAGTTTGGACTCAGACTCCCAGCCTCAGTGTGGACACTTACTCCCGGCCTCAGTGTGAACTCAGACTCCCAGCTTCAGTATGAACTCAGACTCTCGGCCTCAGAGTGGACTCAGACGCCCGGCCGCAGAGTGGACTCAGACCCCCGGCCTCAGTGTGGATACTGACTCCCGGCCTCAGTGTGGACTCAGCCTCCCGGTCTCAGTGTGGAAACTGACTCCTGGCCTCAGAGTGGACTCAGACTCCCGGCCTCAGAGTACACTCAGACACCCGGCCTCAGTGTGGACTCAGACTCCCTGCCTCAGAGTGAACTCAGACTCCCTGCCTCAGCATGGACTCAGGCACCCGGCCTCAGTTTGGACTCAGACTCCCAGCCTCAGTGTGGATTCAGACTCCCGGCCTCAGCACAGACTCAAACTCCGGCCTCAGCGTGGATTCAGACACCTGCCTCCGCATGGACCCAGACTCCTGGCCTGAGCATAGACTCAGACTCCCGCCCTCAGAATGAACCAGACTCCCGGCCTCAGTGTGGACACTGACTCCCGGCCTCAGTGTGGACTCAGACTCGCGGCCTCAGTGTGGACACTTACTTCCGGCCTCAGAGTGAACTCAGACTCCCGGCCTCAGTGGGGACTCAGACTCCTGGCCTCAGAGTGGACTCAGACTCCCGGCCTCAGTGTGGACACTGACTCCCGGCCTCAGCATGGACTCAGGCACCCGGCCTCAGTTTGGACTCAGACTCCCAGCCTCAGTGTGGACACTTACTCCCGGCCTCAGTGTGAACTCAGACTCCCAGCTTCAGTATGAACTCAGACTCTCGGCCTCAGAGTGGACTCAGACGCCCGGCCGCAGAGTGGACTCAGACCCCCGGCCTCAGTGTGGATACTGACTCCCGGCCTCAGTGTGGACTCAGCCTCCCGGCCTCAGTGTGGAAACTGACTCCTGGCCTCAGAGTGGACTCAGACTCCCGGCCTCAGAGTACACTCAGACACCCGGCCTCAGTGTGGACTCAGACTCCCTGCCTCAGAGTGAACTCAGACTCCCTGCCTCAGCATGGACTCAGGCACCCGGCCTCAGTTTGGACTCAGACTCCCAGCCTCAGTGTGGATTCAGACTCCCGGCCTCAGCACAGACTCAAACTCCGGCCTCAGCGTGGATTCAGACACCTGCCTCCGCATGGACTCAGACTCCTGGCCTGAGCATAGACTCAGACTCCCGCCCTCAGAATGAACCAGACTCCCGGCCTCAGTGTGGACACTGACTCCCGGCCTCAGTGTGGACTCAGACTCGCGGCCTCAGTGTGGACACTTACTTCCGGCCTCAGAGTGAACTCAGACTCCCGGCCTCAGTGGGGACTCAGACTCCTGGCCTCAGAGTGGACTCAGACTCCCGGCCTCAGTGTGGACACTGACTCCCGGCCTCAGCATGGACTCAGGCACCCGGCCTCAGTTTGGACTCAGACTCCCAGCCTCAGTGTGGACACTTACTCCCGGCCTCAGTGTGAACTCAGACTCCCAGCTTCAGTATGAACTCAGACTCTCGGCCTCAGAGTGGACTCAGACGCCCGGCCGCAGAGTGGACTCAGACCCCCGGCCTCAGTGTGGATACTGACTCCCGGCCTCAGTGTGGACTCAGCCTCCCGGCCTCAGTGTGGAAACTGACTCCTGGCCTCAGAGTGGACTCAGACTCCCGGCCTCAGAGTACACTCAGACACCCGGCCTCAGTGTGGACTCAGACTCCCTGCCTCAGAGTGAACTCAGACTCCCTGCCTCAGCATGGACTCAGGCACCCGGCCTCAGTTTAGACTCAGACTCCCAGCCTCAGTGTGGATTCAGACTCCCGGCCTCAGCACAGACTCAAACTCCGGCCTCAGCGTGGATTCAGACACCTGCCTCCGCATGGACTCAGACTCCTGGCCTGAGCATAGACTCAGACTCCCGCCCTCAGAATGAACCAGACTCCCGGCCTCAGTGTGGACACTGACTCCCGGCCTCAGTGTGGACTCAGACTCGCGGCCTCAATGTGGACACTTACTTCCGGCCTCAGAGTGAACTCAGACTCCCGGCCTCAGTGGGGACTCAGACTCCTGGCCTCAGAGTGGACTCAGACTCCCGGCCTCAGTGTGGACACTGACTCCCGGCCTCAGCATGGACTCAGGCACCCGGCCTCAGTTTGGACTCAGACTCCCAGCCTCAGTGTGGACACTTACTCCCGGCCTCAGTGTGAACTCAGACACCCAGCTTCAGTATGAACTCAGACTCTCGGCCTCAGAGTGGACTCAGACGCCCGGCCGCAGAGTGGACTCAGACCCCCGGCCTCAGTGTGGATACTGACTCCCGGCCTCAGTGTGGACTCAGCCTCCCGGCCTCAGTGTGGAAACTGACTCCTGGCCTCAGAGTGGACTCAGACTCCCGGCCTCAGAGTACACTCAGACACCCGGCCTCAGTGTGGACTCAGACTCCCTGCCTCAGAGTGAACTCAGACTCCCTGCCTCAGCATGGACTCAGGCACCCGGCCTCAGTTTGGACTCAGACTCCCAGCCTCAGTGTGGATTCAGACTCCCGGCCTCAGCACAGACTCAAACTCCGGCCTCAGCGTGGATTCAGACACCTGCCTCCGCATGGACTCAGACTCCTGGCCTGAGCATAGACTCAGACTCCCGCCCTCAGAATGAACCAGACTCCCGGCCTCAGTGTGGACACTGACTCCCGGCCTCAGTGTGGACTCAGACTCGCGGCCTCAGTGTGGACACTTACTTCCGGCCTCAGAGTGAACTCAGACTCCCGGCCTCAGTGGGGACTCAGACTCCTGGCCTCAGAGTGGACTCAGACTCCCGGCCTCAGTGTGGACACTGACTCCCGGCCTCAGCATGGACTCAGGCACCCGGCCTCAGTTTGGACTCAGACTCCCAGCCTCAGTGTGGACACTTACTCCCGGCCTCAGTGTGAACTCAGACTCCCAGCTTCAGTATGAACTCAGACTCTCGGCCTCAGAGTGGACTCAGACGCCCGGCCGCAGAGTGGACTCAGACCCCCGGCCTCAGTGTGGATACTGACTCCCGGCCTCAGTGTGGACTCAGCCTCCCGGCCTCAGTGTGGAAACTGACTCCTGGCCTCAGAGTGGACTCAGACTCCCGGCCTCAGAGTACACTCAGACACCCGGCCTCAGTGTGGACTCAGACTCCCTGCCTCAGAGTGAACTCAGACTCCCTGCCTCAGCATGGACTCAGGCACCCGGCCTCAGTTTGGACTCAGACTCCCAGCCTCAGTGTGGATTCAGACTCCCGGCCTCAGCACAGACTCAAACTCCGGCCTCAGCGTGGATTCAGACACCTGCCTCCGCATGGACTCAGACTCCTGGCCTGAGCATAGACTCAGACTCCCGCCCTCAGAATGAACCAGACTCCCGGCCTCAGTGTGGACACTGACTCCCGGCCTCAGTGTGGACTCAGACTCGCGGCCTCAATGTGGACACTTACTTCCGGCCTCAGAGTGAACTCAGACTCCCGGCCTCAGTGGGGACTCAGACTCCTGGCCTCAGAGTGGACTCAGACTCCCGGCCTCAGTGTGGACACTGACTCCCGGCCTCAGCATGGACTCAGGCACCCGGCCTCAGTTTGGACTCAGACTCCCAGCCTCAGTGTGGACACTTACTCCCGGCCTCAGTGTGAACTCAGACTCCCAGCTTCAGTATGAACTCAGACTCTCGGCCTCAGAGTGGACTCAGACGCCCGGCCGCAGAGTGGACTCAGACCCCCGGCCTCAGTGTGGATACTGACTCCCGGCCTCAGTGTGGACTCAGACTCCCGGCCTCAGTGTGGACTCAGCCTCCCGGCCTCAGTGTGGAAACTGACTCCTGGCCTCAGAGTGGACTCAGACTCCCGGCCTCAGAGTACACTCAGACACCCGGCCTCAGTGTGGACTCAGACTCCCGGCCTCAGTGTGGACACTGACTCCCGGCCTCAGTGTGAACTCAGACTCTTTGCCTCAGAGTGGACTCAGACTCCCGGCCTCAGAGTACACTCAGACACCCGGCCTCAGAGTGGACTCAGATGCCCGGCCGCAGAGTGGACTCAGACTCCCGGCCTCAGTATGGACACTGACCCCCGGCCTCAGTGTGAACTCAGACTCCCTGCCTCAGCGTGGACTCAGACTCCAGGCCTCAGAGTGAACTCAGACTCCCTGCCTCAGCATGGACTCAGCCTCCCGGCCTCAGCATGGACTCAGGCACCCGGCCTCAGTTTGGACTCAGACCCCCAGCCTCAGTGTGGATTCAGACTCCCGGCCTCAGCACAGACTCAAACTCCGGCCTCAGTGTGGACTCAGACTCCCGGCCTGAGCGTGGACACTGACTCCCGGCCTCAGAGTGAACTCAGACTCCCTGCCTCAGAGTGAACTCAGACTCCCTGCCTCAGCATGGACTCAGGCACCCGCCCTCAGAATGAACCAGACTCCCGGCCTCAGTGTGGACACTGACTCCCGGCCTCAGTGTGAACTCAGACTCCCAGCTTCAGTATGAACTCAGACTCTCGGCCTCAGAGTGGACTCAGACGCCCGGCCGCAGAGTGGACTCAGACCCCCGGCCTCAGTGTGGATACTGACTCCCGGCCTCAGTGTGGACTCAGACACCCGGCCTCAGTGTGGACTCAGACCCCCGGCCTCAGTGTGGAAACTGACTCCTGGCCTCAGAGTGGACTCAGACTCCCGGCCTCAGAGTACACTCAGACACCCAGCCTCAGTGTGGACTCAGACTCCCGGCCTCAGTGTGGACACTGACTCCCGGCCTCAGTGTGAACTCAGACTCTTTGCCTCAGAGTGGACTCAGACTCCCGGCCTCAGAGTACACTCAGACACCCGGCCTCAGAGTGGACTCAGATGCCCGGCCGCAGAGTGGACTCAGACTCCCGGCCTCAGTGTGGACACTGACTCCCGGCCTCAGTGTGAACTCAGACTCCCTGCCTCAGCGTGGACTCAGACTCCAGGCCTCAGAGTGAACTCAGACTCCCTGCCTCAGCATGGACTCAGCCTCCCGGCCTCAGCATGGACTCAGGCACCCGGCCTCAGTGTGGACACTGACTCCCGGCCTCAGTGTGAACTCAGACTCTTTGCCTCAGAGTGGACTCAGACTCCCGGCCTCAGAGTACACTCAGACACCCGGCCTCAGAGTGGACTCAGATGCCCGGCCGCAGAGTGGACTCAGACTCCCGGCCTCAGTGTGGACACTGACTCCCGGCCTCAGTGTGAACTCAGACTCCCTGCCTCAGCGTGGACTCAGACTCCCGGCCTCAGCACAGACTCAGATTCCCAGACTCAGGGTGGACTCAGACTCCCAGCCTCAGTGTGGATTCAGACTCCCGGCCTCAGCACAGACTCAAACTCCGACCTCAGCGTGGATTCAGACTCCTGCCTCCGCATGGACTCAGACTCTCGGCCTGAGCATGGATTCAGACTCCCGGCCTCAGAATGAACCAGACTCTCGGCCGCAGAGTGGACTCAGACTCCCGGCCTTAGTGTGGACACTGACTCCCGGCCTCAGTGTGGACTCAGACTCCCGGCCTCAGTGTGGACACTTACTCCCGGCCTCAGTGCGAACTCAGACTCCTGGCCTCAGCACAGACTCAGATTCCCAGACTCAGGGTGGACTCAGACTCCCGGCCTCAGCATGGATTCAGACTCCCGGCTTCAGCACAGAATCAGACTCCCGGCCTCAACATGGACTCAGACTCACAGCCTCATTGTGGACTCAGACATCCGGCCTCACAGTGAATGCAGACTCCCGGCCTCAGTGTGGACACTGACTCCCGCCCTCAGTGTGGACTCAGACTCCCGGCCTCAGTGTGAACTCAGACTCCCGGCCTCAGTGTGGACACTGACTCCCGGCCTCAGTATGAACTCAGACTCTCGGCCTCAGAGTGCACTCAGACGCCCGGCCTCAGAGTGGACTCATACTCCCGGCCTCAGTGTGGTCACTGACTCCCGGCCTCAGTGTGGACTCAGACCTCCGGCCTCAGTGTGGACACTGACTCATGGCCTCAGTGTGGACTCAGACTCCCGGCTTCAGCACAGAATCAGACTCCCGGCCTCAGGGTGGACTCAGACTCCCAGCATCATTGTGGACTCAGACATCCGGCCTCACAGTGAATGCAGACTCCCAGACTCAGTGTGGACCCAGACCCCCGGCCTCAGTGTGAACTCAGACTCTCGGCCGCAGAGTGGACTCAGACTCCCGGCATCAGTGTGGACACTGACTCCTGGCCTCAGTGTGGATTCAGACTCCCGGCCTCAGCACAGACTCAAACTCCGGCCTCAGCATGGATTCAGACTCCTGCCTCCGCATGGACTCAGACTCCCGGCCTGAGCGTGGAAACTGACTCCCGGCCTCAGTGTGGACACTGACTCCCGGCTTCAGTGTGAACTCAGACTCCCTGCCTCAGCATGGACTCAGCCTCCCGGCCTCAGCATGGACTCAGGCACCCGGCCTCAGTTTGGACTCAGACTCCCAGCCTCAGTGTGGATTCAGACTCCCGGCCTCAGCACAGACTCAGATTCCCAGACTCAGGGTGGACTCAGACTCCCGGCCTCAGCATGGATTCAGACTCTCGGCTTCAGCACAGAATCAGACTCCCGGCCTCAGAGTGGATTCAGACTCCTGCCTCCGCATGGACTCAGGCTCCCGGCTTGAGCGTGGACTCAGAGTCCTGGCCTCAGTGTGAACTCAGACTCCCGGCCTCAGCACAGACTCAGATTCCCAGACTCAGGGTGGACTCAGACTCCCGGCCTCAGCATGGATTCAGACTCCCGGCTTCAGCACAGAATCAGACTCCCGGCCTCAACATGGACTCAGACTCACAGCCTCATTGTGGACTCAGACATCCGGCCTCACAGTGAATGCAGACTCCCGGCCTCAGTGTGGACACTGACTCCCGCCCTCAGTGTGGACTCAGACTCCCGGCCTCAGTGTGAACTCAGACTCCCGGCCTCAGTGTGGACACTGACTCCCGGCCTCAGTATGAACTCAGACTCTCGGCCTCAGAGTGGACTCATACTCCCGGCCTCAGTGTGGTCACTGACTCCCGGCCTCAGTGTGGACTCAGACCTCCGGCCTCAGTGTGGACACTGACTCATGGCCTCAGTGTGGACTCAGACTCCCGGCCTCAGTGTGGACACTGACTCCCGGCCTCAGGGTGGCCTCAGTCTCCCGGCCTCAGTGTGAACTCAGACTCCCGGCCTCATTGTGGACTCAGACATCCGGCCTCACAGTGAATGCAGACTCCCGGCCTCAGTGTGGACACTGACTCCCGGCCTCAGTGTGAACTCAGACACACGGACTCAGTGTGGACACTGACTCCCGGCCTCAGTATGAACTCAGACTCTTGGACTCAGAGTGCACTCAGACGCCCGCCCTCAGAGTGGACTCAGACTCCCGGCCTCAGTGTGGACTCAGACACCCAGCCACAGTTTGGACTCAGACTCCCAGCCTCAGTGTGGATTCAGACTCCCGGCCTCAGCACAGACTCAAACTCCCCGCCTCAGCGTGGATTCAGACACCTGCCTCCGCATGGACTCAGACTCCCGGCCTGAGCATGGACTCAGACTCCCGGCCTCAAAGTGAACTCAGACCCCCGGCCTCAGCACAGACTCAGACTCCCAGCCTCAGTGTGGACACTTACTCCCGGCCTCAGTGTGAACTCAGACTCCCAGCTTCAGTGTGAACTCAGACTCCCAGCTTCAGTATGAACTCAGACTCTCGGCCTCAGAGTGGCCTCAGACGCCCGGCCGCAGAGTGGACTCAGACCCCCGGCCTCAGTGTGGACACTGACTCCCGGCCTCAGTGTGGACTCAGACTCCCGGCCTCAGTGTGGACACTTACTCCCGGCCTCAGAGTGAACTCAGACTCCCGGCCTCAGTGGGGACTCAGACTCCTGGCCTCAGAGTGGACTCAGACTCCCGGCCTCAGAGTACACTCAAACACCCGGCCTCAGTGTGGACTCAGACTCCCGGCCTCAGTGTGGACACTGACTCCCGGCCTCAGTGTGAACTCAGACTCTTTGCCTCAGAGTGCACTCAGACACCCGGCCTCAGAGTGGACTCAAATGCCCGGCCGCAGAGTGGACTCAGACTCCCGGCCTCAGAGTGGACTCAAATGCCCGGCCGCAGAGTAGACTCAGACTCCCGGCCTCAGTGTGGACACTGACTCCCGGCCTCAGTGTGGACACTGACCCCTGGCCTTAGTATGAACTCAGACTCTCGGCCTGAGCATGGACTCAGACTCCCGGCCTCAGAGTGGACTCAGACTCCCGGCCTCAAAGTGAACTCAGACCCCCGGCCTCAGCACAGACTCAGACTCCCAGCCTCAGTGTGGACTCAGACTCCCGGCCTCAGAGTGGACTCAGACTCCCGGCCTCAGTGCGAACTCAGACACCTGGCCTCAGCACAGACTCAGATTCCCAGACTCAGGGTGGACTCAGACTCCCGGCCTCAGCATGGATTCAGACACCCAGCTTCAGCACAGAATCAGACTCCCGGCCTCAACATGGACTCAGACTCCCAGCCTCATTGTGGACTCAGACATCCGGCCTCACAGTGAATGCAGACTCCCGGCCTCAGTGTGGACACTGACTCCCACCCTCAGTGTGGACTCAGACTTCCGGCCTCAGTGTGGACACTTAATCCCGGCCTCAGTGTGAACTCAGACTCCCGGCCTCAGTGTGGAGACTGACTCCCGGCCTCAGTATGAACTCAGACTCTCGGCCTCAGAGTGCACTCAGACGCCCGGCCGCAGAGTGGACTCAGACTCCCGGCCTCAGTGTGGTCACTGACTCCCGGCCTCAGTGTGGACTCAGACCCCCGGCCTCAGTGTGGACACTGACTCCCGCCCTCAGTGTGAACTCAGACTCCCGGCCTCAGTGTGGACACTTACTCCCGGCCTCAGTGTGGACTCAGGCTCCCGGCCTCAGTGTGGACTCAGACACTCGGCCTCAGTGTGGACTCAGACTCTCGGCCTCAGAGTGAACTCAAACTCCCGGACTCAGTGTGGGCTCAGACTCCTGCCTCAGCACTGACTCAGACTCCCGGCCTCAGTGTGGACTCAGACTCCCGGCCTCAGTGTGGACTCAGACACCCGGCCTCAGTGTGGACACTGACTCCCGCCCTCAGTGTGAACTCAGACTCCCGGCCTCAGTGTGGACACTTACTCCCGGCCTCAGAGTGAACTCAGACTCCTGGCCTCAAAGAGAACTCAGACTCTCTGCCTCAGAGTGGACTTAGACTCCCGGCCTCAGAGTACACTCAGACTCCCGGCCTCAGAGTGGACTCAGACTCCCGGCCTCAGTGTAGTCACTGACTCCCGGCCTCAGTGTGGACTCAGACCCCCGGCCTCAGTGTAGTCACTGACTCCCGGCCTCAGTGTGGACTCAGACCCCCGGCCTCAGTGTGAGCTCAGACTCCCGGCCTCAGTGTGGACACAAAATCCCAGCCTCAGCATGGATCCAGACTCCCGGCCTCAGACTGCATTCAAATACCTGGCCTCAGGGTGTCCACAGGCACCCGGCCTCAGTGTGGACTCAAACGCCCGGCCTCTGAGTGGACTCAGACTCCCGGCCTCAGAGTGGACTCAGACACGTATCCTCAGTGTGGACTCAAATGCCCGGCCTCAATCTGGACTCAGACTCCCGGCCTCAGCGTGTACCCAGACACCCGGCCTAAGTGTGGACTCAGACTCCCGGCCTCAGTGTGGACTCAGACACCCGGCCTCAGTGTGGACACTGACTCCCGCCCTCAGTGTGAACTCAGACTCCCGGCCTCAGTGTGGACACTTACTCCCGGCCTCAGAGTGAACTCAGACTCCTGGCCTCAAAGAGAACTCAGACTCTCTGCCTCAGAGTGGACTTAGACTCCCGGCCTCAGAGTACACTCAGACTCCCGGCCTCAGAGTGGACTCAGACTCCCGGCCTCAGTGTAGTCACTGACTCCCGGCCTCAGTGTGGACTCAGACCCCCGGCCTCAGTGTAGTCACTGACTCCCGGCCTCAGTGTGGACTCAGACCCCCGGCCTCAGTGTGAGCTCAGACTCCCGGCCTCAGTGTGGACACAAAATCCCAGCCTCAGCATGGATCCAGACTCCCGGCCTCAGACTGCATTCAAATACCTGGCCTCAGGGTGTCCACAGGCACCCGGCCTCAGTGTGGACTCAAACGCCCGGCCTCTGAGTGGACTCAGACTCCCGGCCTCAGAGTGGACTCAGACACATATCCTCAGTGTGGACTCAAATGCCCGGCCTCAATCTGGACTCAGACTCCCGGCCTCAGCGTGTACCCAGACACCCGGCCTAAGTGTGGACTCAGACTCCCGGCCTCAGTGTGGACTCAGCCGCCCGGCCTCAGTGTGGGCTCAGACACCCGGCCTCAGTGTGGACTCAGACTCCCGGCCTCAGTGTGGACTCAGGCTCCCAGCCTCAGTGTGGACTCAGACTCCCGGCCTCAGTGTGGGCTCAGACACCCGGCCTCAGTGTGGACTCAGGCTCCCGGCTTCAGTGTGGACTCAGACTCTCGGCCTCTGAGTGAACTCAAACTCCCGGCCTCAGAGTGAACTCAGACTCCCGGCCTCAGTGTGGGCTCAGACTCTTGCCTCAGCACTGACTCAGACTCCCGGCCTCAGTGTGGACTCAGACTCCCGGCCTCAGTGTGGACTCAGGCTCCCGGCCTCAGTGTGGACTCAGACTCCCAGCCTCAGTGTGGGCTCAGGCTCCCGGCCTCAGTGTGGACTCAGACTCTCGGCCTCAGAGTGAACTCAAACTCCCGGCGTCAGAGTGAACTCAGACTCCCGGCCTCAGTGTGGGCTCAGACTCCTGCCTCAGCACTGACTCAGACTCCCGGCCTCAGTGTGGGCTCAGACTCCTGCCTCAGCACTGACTCAGACTCCCGGCCTCAGTGTGGACTCAGACTCCCGGCCTCAGTGTGGACACTGACTCCCGCCCTCAGTGTGAACTCAGACTCCCGGCCTCAGTGTGGACACTTACTCCCGGCCTCAGAGTGAACTCATACTCCCGGCCTCAGTATGAACTCAGACTCTCTGCCTCAGAGTGGACTTAGACTCCCGGCCTCAGAGTACACTCAGACTCCCGGCCTCAGTGTGGACTCAGACTCCCGGCCTCAGTGTGGACTCAGACTCCCGGCCTCAGTGTGGTCACTGACTCCCGGACTCAGTGTGGACTCAGACCCCCGGCCTCAGTGTGGTCACTGACTCCCGCCCTCAGTGTGGACTCAGACTCCCGGCCTCAGTGTGGACACTTACTCCCGGCCTCAGAGTGAACTCAGACTCCCGGCCTCAGAGTGAACTCAGACTCTCTGCCTCAGAGTGGACTTAGACTCCTGGCCTCAGAGAACACTCAGACTCTCGGCCTCAGAGTGGACTCAGACTCCCGGCCTCAGCCTGGACTCAGGCTCCCGGCCTCAAAGTGAACTCAGACCCCCGGCCTCAGTGTGGACTCAGACTCCCAGCCTCAGTGTGGACTCAGACTCCCGGCCTCAGTGTGGACACTGACTCCCGGCCACAGTGTGGACACGGACACCCGGCCTCAGTGTGAACTCAGACTCCCGGACTCAGAGTGAACTCAGACTCCCTGCCTCAGTGTGGACTCAGACTCCCGGCCTCAGTGTGGACTCAGACTCCCGGCCTCAGTGTGGACTCAGACTCCCGGCCTCAGCACAGACTCAGATTCCCAGACTCAGGGTGGACTCAGACATCCGGCCTCACAGTGAATGCAGACTCCCGGCCTCAGTGTGGACACTTACTCCCGGCCTCAGTGTGAACTCAGACTCCAGGCCTCAGTGTGGACACTGACTCCCGGCCTCAGTATGAACTCAGACTCTCGGCCTCAGAGTGCACTCAGACGCCCGGCCGCAGAGTGGACGCAGACTCCCGGCCTCAGTGTGGTCACTGACTCCCGGCCTCAGAGTGAACTCAGACTCTCTGCCTCAGAGTGGACTTAGACTCCTGGCCTCAGAGGACACTCAGACTCCCGGCCTCAGAGTGGACTCAGACTCCCGGCCTCAGTGTGAACTCAGACTCCCTGCCTCAGTGTGGACTCAGACTCCCTGCCTCAGTGTGGACTCAGACTCCCTGCCTCAGTGTGGACACTGACTCCCGGCCACAGTGTGGACACTGACACCCGGCCTCAGTGTGAACTCAGACTCCCGGACTCAGAGTGAACTCAGACTCCCTGCCTCAGTGTGGACTCAGACACCCGGCCTCAGTGTGGTCACTGACTCCCGGCCTCAGTGTGGACTCAGACCCCCGGCCTCAGTGTGGACACTGACTCCCGCCCTCAGTGTGAACTCAGACTCCCGGCCTCAGTGTGGACTCAGACTCCCGGCCTCAGTGTGGACACTGACTCCCGGCCTCAGTATGAACTCAGACTCTCGGCCTCAGAGTGGACTCAGACTCCCGGCCTCAGTGTGGACACTGACCCCCGGCCACAGTGTGGACACTGACACCCGGACTCAGAGTGAACTCAGACTCCCGGCCTCAGTGTGAACTCAGACTCCCGGACTCAGATTGAACTCAGACTCCCTGCCTCAGTGTGGACTCAGACTCCCGGCCTCAGTGTGGACTCAGACTCCCGGCCTCAGTGTGAACTCAGCCTCCCGGCCTCAGCACAGACTCAGATTCCCAGACTCAGGGTGGACTCAGACTCCCGGCCTCAGCATGGATTCAGACACCCAGCTTCAGCACAGAATCAGACTCCCGGCCTCAACATGGACTCAGACTCCCAGCCTCATTGTGGACTCAGACATCCGGCCTCACAGTGAATGCAGACACCCGGCCTCAGTATGGACACTGACTCCCACCCTCAGTGTGGACTCAGACTCCCGGCCTCAGTGTGGACACTGACTCCCGGCCTCAGTATGAACTCAGACTCTCGGACTCAGAGTGCACTCAGACGCCCGGCCGCAGAGTGGACTCAGACTCCCAGCCTCAGTGTGGTCACTGACTCACGGCCTCAGTGTGTACTCAGACCCCCAGCCTCAGTGTGGACACTGACTCCCGGCCTGAGTGTGAACTCAGACTCCCGGCCTCAGTGTGGACACTTACTCCCGGCCTCAGTGTGGACACTGACTCCCGGCCTCAGTATGAACTCAGACTCTCGGCCTCAGAGTGGACTCAGACGCCCGGCCGCAGAGTGGACTCAGACTCCCGGCCTCAGTGTGGACACAAAATCCCAGCCTCAGCATGGATCCAGACTCCCGGCCTCAGACTGCATTCAAATACCTGGCCTCAGGGTGACCTCAGGCACCCGGCCTCAGTGTGGACTCAAACGCCCGGCCTCTGAGTGGACTCAGACTCCCGGCCTCAGAGTGGACTCAGACACGCATCCTCAGTGTGGACTCAAATGCCCGGCCTCAATCTGGACTCAGACTCTCGGCCTCTGAGAGAACTCAAACTCCCGGCCTCAGAGTGAACTCAGACTCCCGGCCTCAGTGTGGGCTCAGACTCCTGCCTCAGCACTGACTCAGACTCCTGGCCTCAGTGTGGACTCAGACTCCCGGCCTCAGTGTGGGCTCAGACTCCTGCCTCAGCACTGACTCAGACTCCCGGCCTCAGTGTGGACTCAGACTCCCGGCCTCAGTGTGAACTCAGACCCCCGGCCTCAGTGTGGACACTGACTCCCGCCCTCAGTGTGAACTCAGACACCCGGCCTCAGTGTGGACACTTACTCCCGGCCTCAGAGTGAACTCAGACTTCTGGCCTCAGAGTGAACTCAGACTCTCTGCCTCAGAGTGGACTTAGAGTCCCGGCCTCAGAGTACACTCAGACTCCCGGCCTCAGAGTGGACTCAGACTCCCGGCCTCAGTGTGGACTCAGACTCCCGGCCTCAGTGTGGTCACTGACTCCCGGCCTCAGTGTGGACTCAGACCCCCGGCCTCAGTGTGGACACTGACTCCCGGCCTCAGTGTGTACTCAGACTCCCGGCCTCAGTGTGGACTCAGACCCCCGGCCTCAGTGTGGACACTGACTCCCGGCCTCAGTATGAACTCAGACTCTCGGCCTCAGAGTGGACTCAGACGCCCGGCCGCAGAGTGGACTCAGACTCCCGGCCTCAGTGTGGTCACTGACTCCCGGCCTCAGTGTGGACTCAGACTCCCGGCCTCAGTGTGGGCTCAGACTCCTGCCTCAGCACTGACTCAGACTCCCGGCCTCTGAGTGGACTCAGACTCCCGGCCTCAGTGTGGACACTGACTCCCGGCCACAGTGTGGACACTGACACCCGGCCTCAGTGTGAACTCAGACTCCCGGACTCAGAGTGAACTCAGACTCCTGGCCTCAGAGTACACTCAGACTCCCGGCCTCAGTGTGGACTCAGACTCCCGGCCTCAGTGTGGACACTTACTCCCGGCCTCAGAGTGAACTCAGACTCCTGGCCTCAGAGTGAACTCAGACTCTCTGCCTCAGAGTGGACTTAGACTCCTGGCCTCAGAGTACACTCAGACTCCCGGCCTCAGTGTGGACTCAGACTCCCGGCCTCAGAGTGGACTCAGACTCACGGCCTCAAAGTGAACTCAGACCCCTGGCCTCAGCACAGACTCAGACTTCCGGCCTCAGTGTGGACTCAGACCCCTGGCCTCAGCACAGACTCAGACTCCCGGCCTCAGTGTGGACTCAGACTCCCGGTCTCAGTGTGAACTCAGACTCCCTGCCTCAGTGTGGACACTGACTCCCGGCCACAGTGTGGACACTGACACCCGGCCTCAGTGTGAACTCAGACTCCCGGACTCAGAGTGAACTCAGACTCCCTGCCTCAGTGTGGACTCAGACTCCCGGACTCAGAGTGAACTCAGACTCCCTGCCTCAGTGTGGACTCAGACTCCCGGCCTCAGTGTGGACTCAGACTCCCGGCCTCAGTGTGAACTCAGCCTCCCGGCCTCAGCACAGACTCAGATTCCCAGACTCAGGGTGGACTCAGACTCCCGGCCTCAGCATGGATTCAGACACCCAGCTTCAGCACAGAATCAGACTCCCGGCCTCAACATGGACTCAGACTCCCAGCCTCATTGTGGACTCAGACATCCGGCCTCACAGTGAATGCAGACTCCCGGCCTCAGTGTGGACACTGACTCCCACCCTTAGTGTGAACTCAGACTCCCGGCCTCAGTGTGGACACTTACTCCCGGCCTCAGTGTGAACTCAGACTCCCGGCCTCAGTGTGGACTCAGACTCCCGGCCTCAGTGTGGACTCAGACCCCCGGCCTCAGTGTGGACACTGACTCCCGCCCTCAGTGTGAACTCAGACACCCGGCCTCAGTGTGGACACTTACTCCCGGCCTCAGAGTGAACTCAGACTTCTGGCCTCAGAGTGAACTCAGACTCTCTGCCTCAGAGTGGACTTAGAGTCCCGGCCTCAGAGTACACTCAGACTCCCGGCCTCAGAGTGGACTCAGACTCCCGGCCTCAGTGTGGACTCAGACTCCCGGCCTCAGTGTGGTCACTGACTCCCGGCCTCAGTGTGAACTCAGACCCCCGGCCTCAGTGTGGACACTGACTCCCGGCCTCAGTATGAACTCAGACTCTCGGCCTCAGAGTGCACTCAGACGCCCGGCCGCAGAGTGGACTCAGACTCCCGGCCTCAGTGTGGTCACTGACTCCCGGCCTCAGTGTGGACTCAGACCCCCGGCCTCAGTGTGGACACTGACTCCCGCACTCAGTGTGAACTCAGACTCCCAGCCTCAGTGTGGACACTGAGTCCCACCCTCAGTGTGGACTCAGACTCTCGGCCTCAGAGTGGACTCAGACGCCCGGCCACAGAGTGGACTCAGACTCCCAGCCTCAGTGTGGACTCAGACTGCCGGCCTCAGTGTGGACTCAGACTCCCGGCCTCAGTGTGAACTCAGCCTCCCGGCCTCAGCACAGACTCAGATTCCCAGACTCAGGGTGGACTCAGACTCCCGGCCTCAGCATGGATTCAGACACCCAGCTTCAGCACAGAATCAGACTCCCGGCCTCAACATGGACTCAGACTCCCAGCCTCATTGTGGACTCAGACATCCGGCCTCACAGTGAATGCAGACTCCCGGCCTCAGTGTGGACACTGACTCCCACCCTTAGTGTGGACTCAGACTCCCGGCCTCAGTGTGGACACTTACTCCCGGCCTCAGTGTGAACTCAGACTCCCGGCCTCAGTGTGGACTCAGACTCCCGGCCTCAGTGTGGACTCAGACTCCCGGCCTCAGTGTGGACTCAGACCCCCGGCCTCAGTGTGGACACTGACTCCCGCCCTCAGTGTGAACTCAGACACCCGGCCTCAGTGTGGACACTTACTCCCGGCCTCAGAGTGAACTCAGACTTCTGGCCTCAGAGTGAACTCAGACTCTCTGCCTCAGAGTGGACTTAGAGTCCCGGCCTCAGAGTACACTCAGACTCCCGGCCTCAGTGTGGACTCAGACTCCCGGTCTCAGTGTGAACTCAGACTCCCTGCCTCAGTGTGGACACTGACTCCCGGCCACAGTGTGGACACTGACACCCGGCCTCAGTGTGAACTCAGACTCCCGGACTCAGAGTGAACTCAGACTCCCTGCCTCAGTGTGGACTCAGACTCCCGGACTCAGAGTGAACTCAGACTCCCTGCCTCAGTGTGGACTCAGACTCCCGGCCTCAGTGTGGACTCAGACTCCCGGCCTCAGTGTGAACTCAGCCTCCCGGCCTCAGCACAGACTCAGATTCCCAGACTCAGGGTGGACTCAGACTCCCGGCCTCAGCATGGATTCAGACACCCAGCTTCAGCACAGAATCAGACTCCCGGCCTCAACATGGACTCAGACTCCCAGCCTCATTGTGGACTCAGACATCCGGCCTCACAGTGAATGCAGACTCCCGGCCTCAGTGTGGACACTGACTCCCACCCTTAGTGTGAACTCAGACTCCCGGCCTCAGTGTGGACACTTACTCCCGGCCTCAGTGTGAACTCAGACTCCCGGCCTCAGTGTGGACTCAGACTCCCGGCCTCAGTGTGGACTCAGACCCCCGGCCTCAGTGTGGACACTGACTCCCGCCCTCAGTGTGAACTCAGACACCCGGCCTCAGTGTGGACACTTACTCCCGGCCTCAGAGTGAACTCAGACTTCTGGCCTCAGAGTGAACTCAGACTCTCTGCCTCAGAGTGGACTTAGAGTCCCGGCCTCAGAGTACACTCAGACTCCCGGCCTCAGAGTGGACTCAGACTCCCGGCCTCAGTGTGGACTCAGACTCCCGGCCTCAGTGTGGTCACTGACTCCCGGCCTCAGTGTGGACTCAGACCCCCGGCCTCAGTGTGGACACTGACTCCCGGCCTCAGTATGAACTCAGACTCACGGCCTCAGAGTGCACTCAGACGCCCGGCCGCAGAGTGGACTCAGACTCCCGGCCTCAGTGTGTACACTGACTCCCGGCCTCAGTGTGGACTCAGACCCCCGGCCTCAGTGTGGACACTGACTCCCGCACTCAGTGTGAACTCAGACTCCCAGCCTCAGTGTGGACACTGAGTCCCACCCTCAGTGTGGACTCAGACTCTCGGCCTCAGAGTGGACTCAGACGCCCGGCCACAGAGTGGACTCAGACTCCCAGCCTCAGTGTGGACTCAGACTCCCGGCCTCAGTGTGGACTCAGACTCCCGGCCTCAGTGTGAACTCAGCCTCCCGGCCTCAGCACAGACTCAGATTCCCAGACTCAGGGTGGACTCAGACTCCTGGCCTCAGCATGGATTCAGACACCCAGCTTCAGCACAGAATCAGACTCCCGGCCTCAACATGGACTCAGACTCCCAGCCTCATTGTGGACTCAGACATCCGGCCTCACAGTGAATGCAGACGCCCGGCCTCAGTGTGGACACTGACTCCCGGCCTCAGTGTGGACTCAGACTCCCGGCCTCAGTGTGGACTCAGACTCCCGGCCTCAGTGTGGACTCAGACCCCCGGCCTCAGTGTGGACACTGACTCCCGCCCTCAGTGTGAACTCAGACACCCGGCCTCAGTGTGGACACTTACTCCCGGCCTCAGAGTGAACTCAGACTTCTGGCCTCAGAGTGAACTCAGACACTCTGCCTCAGAGTGGACTTAGAGTCCCGGCCTCAGAGTACACTCAGACTCCCGGCCTCAGAGTGGACTCAGACTCCCGGCCTCAGTGTGGACTCAGACTCCCGGCCTCAGTGTGGTCACTGACTCCCGGCCTCAGTGTGGACTCAGACCCCGGCCTCAGTGTGGACACTGACTCCCGGCCTCAGTATGAACTCAGACTCTCGGCCTCAGAGTGGACTCAGACGCCCGGCCGCAGAGTGGACTCAGACTCCCGGGCTCAGTGTGGTCACTGACTCCCGGCCTCAGTGTGGACTCAGACCCCCGGCCTCAGTGTGGACACTGACTCCCGCACTCAGTGTGAACTCAGACTCCCAGCCTCAGTGTGGACACTGAGTCCCACCCTCAGTGTGGACTCAGACTCTCGGCCTCAGAGTGGACTCAGACGCCCGGCCACAGAGTGGACTCAGACTCCCAGCCTCAGTGTGGTCACTGACTCCCGGCCTCAGTGTGGACACTGACTCCCACCCTCAGTGTGGACTCAGACTCCCGGCCTCAGTGTGGACACTGACTCCCTGCCTCAGTGTGGACTCAGACTCCCGGCCTCAGTGTGGACTCAGACTCCCGGCCTCAGTGTGAACTCAGCCTCCCGGCCTCAGCACAGACTCAGATTCCCAGACTCAGGGTGGACTCAGACTCCCGGCCTCAGCATGGATTCAGACACCCAGCTTCAGCACAGAATCAGACTCCCGGCCTCAACATGGACTCAGACTCCCAGCCTCATTGTGGACTCAGACATCCGGCCTCACAGTGAATGCAGACTCCCGGCCTCAGTGTGGACACTGACTCCCACCCTTAGTGTGAACTCAGACTCCCGGCCTCAGTGTGGACACTTACTCCCGGCCTCAGTGTGAACTCAGACTCCCGGCCTCAGTGTGGACTCAGACTCCCGGCCTCAGTGTGGACTCAGACCCCCGGCCTCAGTGTGGACACTGACTCCCGCCCTCAGTGTGAACTCAGACACCCGGCCTCAGTGTGGACACTTACTCCCGGCCTCAGAGTGAACTCAGACTTCTGGCCTCAGAGTGAACTCAGACTCTCTGCCTCAGAGTGGACTTAGAGTCCCGGCCTCAGAGTACACTCAGACTCCCGGCCTCAGAGTGGACTCAGACTCCCGGCCTCAGTGTGGACTCAGACTCCCGGCCTCAGTGTGGTCACTGACTCCCGGCCTCAGTGTGGACTCAGACCCCCGGCCTCAGTGTGGACACTGACTCCCGGCCTCAGTATGAACTCAGACTCTCGGCCTCAGAGTGCACTCAGACGCCCGGCCGCAGAGTGGACTCAGACTCCCGGCCTCAGTGTGGTCACTGACTCCCGGCCTCAGTGTGGACTCAGACCCCCGGCCTCAGTGTGGACACTGACTCCCGCACTCAGTGTGAACTCAGACTCCCAGCCTCAGTGTGGACACTGAGTCCCACCCTCAGTGTGGACTCAGACTCTCGGCCTCAGAGTGGACTCAGACGCCCGGCCACAGAGTGGACTCAGACTCCCAGCCTCAGTGTGGACTCAGACTCCCGGCCTCAGTGTGGACTCAGACTCCCGGCCTCAGTGTGAACTCAGCCTCCCGGCCTCAGCACAGACTCAGATTCCCAGACTCAGGGTGGACTCAGACTCCCGGCCTCAGCATGGATTCAGACACCCAGCTTCAGCACAGAATCAGACTCCCGGCCTCAACATGGACTCAGACTCCCAGCCTCATTGTGGACTCAGACATCCGGCCTCACAGTGAATGCAGACGCCCGGCCTCAGTGTGGACACTGACTCCCGGCCTCAGTGTGGACTCAGACTCCCGGCCTCAGTGTGGACTCAGACTCCCGGCCTCAGTGTGGACTCAGACCCCCGGCCTCAGTGTGGACACTGACTCCCGCACTCAGTGTGAACTCAGACACCCGGCCTCAGTGTGGACACTTACTCCCGGCCTCAGAGTGAACTCAGACTTCTGGCCTCAGAGTGAACTCAGACACTCTGCCTCAGAGTGGACTTAGAGTCCCGGCCTCAGAGTACACTCAGACTCCCGGCCTCAGAGTGGACTCAGACTCCCGGCCTCAGTGTGGACTCAGACTCCCGGCCTCAGTGTGGTCACTGACTCCCGGCCTCAGTGTGGACTCAGACCCCCGGCCTCAGTGTGGACACTGACTCCCGGCCTCAGTATGAACTCAGACTCTCGGCCTCAGAGTGCACTCAGACGCCCGGCCGCAGAGTGGACTCAGACTCCCGGGCTCAGTGTGGTCACTGACTCCCGGCCTCAGTGTGGACTCAGACCCCCGGCCTCAGTGTGGACACTGACTCCCGCACTCAGTGTGAACTCAGACTCCCAGCCTCAGTGTGGACACTGAGTCCCACCCTCAGTGTGGACTCAGACTCTCGGCCTCAGAGTGGACTCAGACGCCCGGCCACAGAGTGGACTCAGACTCCCCGCCTCAGTGTGGTCACTGACTCCCGGCCTCAGTGTGGACACTGACTCCCACCCTCAGTGTGGACTCAGACCCCCGGCCTCAGTGTGGACACTGACTCCCGGCCTCAGTATGAACTCAGACTCCCGGCCTCAGTGTGGACACTGACTCCCGGCCTCAGTATGAACTCAGACTCTCGGCCTCAGAGTGGACTCAGACGCCCGGCCGCAGAGTGGACTCAGATTCCCGGCCTCAGTGTGGTCACTGACTCCCGGCCTCAGTGTGGACTCAGACCCCCGGTCTCAGTGTGGACACAAAATCCCAGCCTCAGCATGGATCCAGACTCCCGGCCTCAGACTGCATTCAAATACCTGGCCTCAGGGTGACCTCAGGCACCCGGCCTCAGTGTGGACTCAAACGCCCGGCCTCTGAGTGGACTCAGACACGCATCCTCAGTGTGGACTCAAATGCCCGGCCTCAATCTGGACTCAGACTCCCGGCCTCAGCGTGTACCCAGACACCCGGCCTAAGTGTGGACTCAGACCCCCGGCCTCAGTGTGGACTCAGCTGCACGGCCTCAGTGTGGGCTCAGACACCCGGCCTCAGTGTGGACTCAGACACCCGGCCTCAGTGTGGACTCAGACTCCCGGCCTCAGTGTGAACTCAAACTCCCGGCCTCAGAGTGAACTCAGACTCCCGGACTCAGTGTGGACTCAGACTCCTGCCTCAGCACTGACTCAGACTCCTGGCCTCAGTGTGGACTCAGACTCCCGGCCTCAGTGTGGGCTCAGACTCCTGCCTCAGCACTGACTCAGACTCCCGGCCTCAGTGTGGACTCAGACTCCCAGCCTCAGTGTGGACTCAGACCCGCGGCCTCAGTGTGGACACTGACTCCCGCCCTCAGTGTGAACTCAGACTCCCGCCCTCAGTGTGAACTCAGACTCCCGGCCTCAGTGTGGACACTTACTCCCGGCCTCAGAGTGAACTCAGACTCTCTGCCTCAGAGTGGACTTAGACTCCCGGCCTCAGAGTACACTCAGACTCCCGGCCTCAGAGTGGACTCAGACTCCCGGCCTCAGTGTGGACTCAGACCCCCGGCCTCATTGTGGACACTGACTCCCGGCCGCAGTGTGGACACTGACTCCCGGCCTCAGTATGAACTCAGACTCTCGGCCTCAGAGTGGACTCAGACGCCCGGCCACAGAGTGGACTCAGACTCCCAGCCTCAGTGTGGTCACTGACTCCCGGCCTCAGTGTGGACTCAGACTCCCGGCCTCAGTGTGGACACTGACTCCCACCCTTAGTGTGGACTCAGACTCCCGGCCTCAGTGTGGACACTTACTCCCGGCCTCAGTGTGAACTCAGACTCCAGGCCTCAGTGTGGACACTGACTCCCGGCCTCAGTATGAACTCAGACTCTCGGCCTCAGAGTGCACTCAGACGCCCGGCCGCAGAGTGGACTCAGACTCACGGCCTCAGTGTGGTCACTGACTCCCGGCCTCAGTGTGGACTCAGACCCCCGGCCTCAGTGTGGACACTGACTCCCGCCCTCAGTGTGAACTCAGACTCCCAGCCTCAGTATGGACACTGACTCCCACCCTCAGTGTGGACTCAGACTCCCGGCCTCAGTGTGGACACTGACTCCCGGCCTCAGTATGAACTCAGACTCCCGGCCTCAGTGTGGACACTGACTCCCGGCCTCAGTATGAACTCAGACTCTCGGCCTCAGAGTGGACTCAGACGCCCGGCCGCAGAGTGGACTCAGATTCCCGGCCTCAGTGTGGTCACTGACTCCTGGCCTCAGTGTGGACTCAGACCCCCGGCCTCAGTGTGGACACAAAATCCTAGCCTCAGCATGGAACCAGACTCCCGGCCTCAGACTGCATTCAAATACCTGGCCTCAGGGTGACCTCAGGCACCCGGCCTCAGTGTGGACTCAAACGCCCGGCCTCTGAGTGGACTCAGACACGCATCCTCAGTGTGGACTCAAATGCCCGGCCTCAATCTGGACTCAGACTCCCGGCCTCAGCGTATACCCAGACACCCGGCCTAAGTGTGGACTCAGACTCCCGGCCTCAGTGTGGACTCAGCCGCCCGGCCTCAGTGTGGGCTCAGACACCCGGCCTCAGTGTGGACTCAGACACCCGGCCTCAGTGTGGACTCAGACTCCCGGCCTCAGTGTAAACTCAAACTCCCGGCCTCAGAGTGAACTCAGACTCCCGGACTCAGTGTGGACTCAGACTCCTGCCTCAGCACTGACTCAGACTCCTGGCCTCAGTGTGGACTCAGACTCCCGGCCTCAGTGTGGGCTCAGACTCCTGCCTCAGCACTGACTCAGACTCCCGGCCTCAGTGTGGACTCAGACTCCCGGCCTCAGTGTGGACTCAGACCCCCGGCCTCAGTGTGGACACTGACTCCCGCCCTCAGTGTGAACTCAGACTCCCGCCCTCAGTGTGAACTCAGACTCCCGGCCTCAGTGTGGACACTTACTCCCGGCCTCAGAGTGAACTCAGACTCTCTGCCTCAGAGTGGACTTAGACTCCCGGCCTCAGAGTACACTCAGACTCCCGGCCTCAGAGTGGACTCAGACTCCCGGCCTCAGTGTGGACTCAGACCCCCGGCCTCAGTGTGGACACTGACCCCCGGCCTCAGTGTGGACACTGACTCCCGGCCTCAGAATGAACTCAGACTCTCGGCCTCAGAGTGGACTCAGACGCCGGGCCACAGAGTGGACTCAGACTCCCAGCCTCAGTGTGGTCACGGACTCCCGGCCTCAGTGTGGACTCAGACTCCCGGCCTCAGTGTGGACACTGACTCCCCGCCTCAGTGTGGACACTGACTCCTGGCCTCAGCACAGACTCAGACCCCCAGCCTCAGTGTGGACTCAGACTTCCGGTCTCAGTGTGAACTCAGACTCCCGGCCTCAGTGTGGACTCAGACTCCCGGCCTCAGTGTGGACACTTACTCCCGGCCTCAGTGTGAACTCAGACTCCTGGCCTCAGAGTGAACTCAGACTCTCTGCCTCAGAGTGGACTTAGACTCCCGGCCTCAGAGTACACTCAGACTCCCGGCCTCAGAGTGGACTCAGACTCCCGGCCTCAGTGTGGACTCAGACTCCCGGCCTCAGTGTGGTCACGGACTCCCGGCCTCAGTGTGGACTCAGACCCCCGGCCTCAGTGTGGACACTGACTCCCGGCCTCAGTGTGAACTCAGACTCCTGGCCTCAGAGTGAACTCAGACTCTCTGCCTCAGAGTGGACTTAGACTCCTGGCCTCAGAGTACACTCAGACTCCCGGCCTCAGTGTGAACTCAGACTCTCTGTCTCAGTGTGGTCTCAGACTCCCGGCCTCAGAGTGAACTCAGACCCCCGGCCTCAGTGTGAGCTCAAACTCCCGGCCTCAGTGTGGACACAAAATCCCAGCCTCAGCATGGATCCAGACTCCCAGCCTCAGACTGCATTCAAATACCTGGCCTCAGGGTGACCACAGGCACCCGGCCTCAGTGTGGACTCAAACGCCTGGCCTCTGAGTGGACTCAGACTCCCGGCCTCAGAGTGGACTCAGACACGCATCCTCAGTGTGGACTCAAATGCCCGGCCTCAATCTGGACTCAGACTCCCGGCCTCAGCGTGTACCCAGACACCCGGCCTAAGTGTGGACTCAGACTCCCGGCCTCAGTGTGGACTCAGCCGCCCGGCCTCAGTGTGGGCTCAGACACCCGGCCTCAGTGTGGACTCAGACACCTGGCCTCAGTGTGGACTCAGACTCCCGGCCTCAGTGTGGACTCAGGCTCCCGGCCTCAGTGTGGACTCAGACTCCCGGCCTCAGTGTGGGCTCAGACACCCGGCCTCAGTGTGGACTCAGACACCCGGCCTCAGTGTGGACTCAGGCTCCCGGCCTCAGTGTGGGCTCAGACTCTCGGCCTCTGAGTGAACTCAAACTCCCGGCCTCAGAGTGAACTCAGACTCCCGGCCTCAGTGTGGGCTCAGACTCCTGCCTCAGCACTGACTCAGACTCCTGGCCTCAGTGTGGACTCAGACTCCCGGCCTCAGTGTGGGCTCAGACTCCTGCCTCAGCACTGACTCAGACTCCCGGCCTCAGTGTGGACTCAGACTCCCGGCCTCAGTGTGGACACTGACTCCCGCCCTCAGTGTGAACTCAGACTCCCGGCCTCAGTGTGGACACTTACTCCCGGCCTCAGAGTGAACTCATACTCCTGGCCTCAGAGTGAACTCAGACTCTCTGCCTCAGAGTGGACTTAGACTCCCGGCCTCAGAGTACACTCAGACTCCTGGCCTCA
Organism: Hemiscyllium ocellatum; assembly: GCF_020745735.1. Lineage (NCBI taxonomy): Eukaryota > Metazoa > Chordata > Chondrichthyes > Orectolobiformes > Hemiscylliidae > Hemiscyllium > Hemiscyllium ocellatum. The sequence continues at coordinate 11,672,261 of NC_083445.1, read as the reverse complement.
GTGTGGACTCAGACTCCCGGCCTCAGTGTGGTCACTGACTCCCGGCCTCAGTGTGGACTCAGACCCCCGGCCTCAGTGTGGTCACTGACTCCCGCCCTCAGTGTGGACTCAGACTCCCGGCCTCAGTGTGGACACTTACTCCCGGACTCAGAGTGAACTCAGACTCCCGGCCTCAGAGTGAACTCAGACTCTCTGCCTCAGAGTGGACTTAGACTCCTGGCCTCAGAGTACACTCAGACTCCCGGCCTCAGAGTGGACTCAGACTCCCGGCCTCAGCCTGGACTCAGACTCCCGGCCTCAGAGTGAACTCAGACTCCCGGCCTCAAAGTGAACTCAGACCCCTGGCCTCAGCACAGACTCAGACTCCCGGCCTCAGTGTGGACACTGACTCCCGGCCACAGTGTGGACACGGACACCCGGCCTCAGTGTGAACTCAGACTCCCGGACTCAGAGTGAACTCAGACTCCCTGCCTCAGTGTGGACTCAGACTCCCGGCCTCAGTGTGGACTCAGACTCCCGGCCTCAGTGTGGACTCAGCCTCCCGGCCTCAGCACGGACTCAGATTCCCAGACTCAGGGTGGACTCAGACTCCCGGCCTCAGCATGGATTCAGACACCCAGCTTCAGCACAGAATCAGACTCCCGGCCTCAACATGGACTCAGACTCCCAGCCTCATTGTGGACTCAGACATCCGGCCTCACAGTGAATGAAGACTCCCGGCCTCAGTGTGGACACTTACTCCCGGGCTCAGTGTGGACTCAGACTCCAGGCCTCAGTGTGGACACTGACTCCAGGCCTCAGTATGAACTCAGACTCTCGGCCTCAGAGTGCACTCAGACGCCCGGCCGCAGAGTGGACGCAGACTCCCGGCCTCAGTGTGGTCACTGACTCCCGGCCTCAGAGTGAACTCAGACTCTCTGCCTCAGAGTGGACTCAGACTCCTGGCCTCAGAGGACACTCAGACTCCCGGCCTCAGAGTGGACTCAGACTCCCGGCCTCAAAGTGAACTCAGACTCTCTGCCTCAGTATGGACTCAGACTCCCGGCCTCAGTGTGGACACTGACTCCCGGCCACAGTGTGGACACTGACACACGGCCTCAGTGTGAACTCAGACTCCCGGACTCAGAGTGAACTCAGACTCCCTGCCTCAGTGTGGACTCAGACGCCCGGCCTCAGTGTCGACTCAGACCCCCGCCCTCAGTGTGAACTCAGACTCCCGGCCTCAGTGTGGACACTGACTCCCGCCCTCAGTGTGAACTCAGACTCCCGGCCTCAGTGTGGACTCAGACTCCCGGCCTCAGTGTGGACACTGACTCCCGGCCTCAGTATGAACTCAGACTCTCGGCCTTAGAGTGGACTCAGACTCCCGGCCTCAGTGTGGACACTGACTCCCGGCCACAGTGTGGACACTGACACCCGGACTCAGAGTGAACTCAGACTCCCGGCCTCAGTGTGAACTCAGACTCCCGGACTCAGAGTGAACTCAGACTCCCTGCCTCAGTGTGGACTCAGACTCCCGGCCTCAGTGTGGACTCAGACTCCCGGCCTCAGTGTGAACTCAGCCTCCCAGCCTCAGCACAGACTCAGATTCCCAGACTCAGGGTGGACTCAGACTCCCGGCCTCAGCATGGATTCAGACACCCAGCTTCAGCACAGAATCAGACTCCCGGCCTCAACATGGACTCAGACTCCCAGCCTCATTGTGGACTCAGACATCCGGCCTCACAGTGAATGCAGACGCCCGGCCTCAGTGTGGACACTGACTCCCACCCTCAGTGTGGACTCAGACTCCCGGCCTCAGTGCGGACACTTACTCCCGGCCTCAGTGTGAACTCAGACTCCCGGCCTCAGTGTGGACTCAGACTCCCGGCCTCAGTGTGGACACTGACTCCCGGCCTCAGTATGAACTCAGACTCTCGGCCTCAGAGTGGACTCAGACTCCCGGCCTCAGTGTGGACACTGACACCCGGACTCAGAGTGAACTCAGACTCCCTGCCTCAGTGTGGACTCAGACTCCCGGCCTCAGTGTGGACTCAGACTCCCGGCCTCAGTGTGAACTCAGCCTCCCGGCCTCAGCACAGACTCAGATTCCCAGACTCAGGGTGGACTCAGACTCCCGGCCTCAGCATGGATTCAGACACCCAGCTTCAGCACAGAATCAGACTCCCGGCCTCAACATGGACTCAGACTCCCACCCTCAGTGTGGACTCAGACTCCCGGCCTCAGTGTGGACACTGACTCCCACCCTCAGTGTGAACTCAGACTCCCGGCCTCAGTGTGGACACTGACTCCCACCCTCAGTGTGAACTCAGACTCCAGGCCTCAGTGTGGACACTGACTCCCGGCCTCAGTATGAACTCAGACTCTCGGCCTCAGAGTGCACTCAGACGCCCGGCCGCAGAGTGGACTCAGACTCCCGGCCTCAGTGTGGTCACTGTCTCCCGGCCTCAGTGTGGACTCAGACCCCCGGCCTCAGTGTGGACACTGACTCCCAGCCTCAGTGTGAACTCAGACTCCCGGCCTCAGTGTGGACACTGACTCCCGGCCTCAGTATGAACTCAGACTCCCGGCCTCAGAGTGGACTCAGACGCCCGGCCGCAGAGTGGACTCAGACTCCCGGCCTCAGTGTGGACACAAAATCCCAGCCTCAGCATGGATCCAGACTCCCGGCCTCAGACTGCATTCAAATACCTGGCCTCAGGGTGACCTCAGGCACACGGCCTCAGTGTGGACTCAAACGCCCGGCCTCTGAGTGGACTCAGACTCCCGGCCTCAGAGTGGACTCAGACACGCATCCTCAGTGTGGACTCAAATGCCCGGCCTCAATCTGGACTCAGACTCCCGGCCTCAGCGTGTACCCAGACACCCGGCCTAAGTGTGGACTCAGACACCCGGCCTCAGTGTGGACTCAGACTCCCGGCCTCAGTGTGGACACTGACTCCCGCCCTCAGTGTGAACTCAGACTCCCGGCCTCAGTGTGGACACTTACTCCGGGCCTCAGAGTGAACTCAGACTCCTGGCCTCAGAGTGAACTCAGACTCTCTGCCTCAGAGTGGACTTAGACTCCTGGCCTCAGAGTACACTCAGACTCCCGGCCTCAGTGTGGACTCAGACTCCCGGCCTCAGAGTGGACTCAGACTCACGGCCTCAAAGTGAACTCAGACCCCCGGCCTCAGCACAGACTCAGACTCCCGGCCTCAGTGTGGACTCAGACTCCCGGCCTCAGTGTGGACTCAGCCGCCCGGCCTCAGTGTGGGCTCAGACACCCGGCCTCAGTGTGGACTCAGACACCCGGCCTCAGTGTGGACTCAGACTCCCAGCCTCAGTGTGGACTCAGGCTCCCGGCCTCAGTGTGGACTCAGACACCCGGCCTCAGTGTGGGCTCAGACACCTGGCCTCAGTGTGGACTCAGACTCCCGACCTCAGTGTGAACACTGACTCTCGGCCTCAATGTGGACTCAGACTCTCGGCCTCTGAGTGAACTCAGACTCTCTGCCTCAGAGTGGACTCAGACTCCCGGCCTCAGTGTGAACTCAGACTCCCGGCCTCAGTGTGGGCTCAGACTCCTGACTCAGCACTGACTCAGACTCCTGGCCTCAGTGTGGACTCAGACTCACGGCCTCAGTGTGGGCTCAGACTCCTGCCTCAGCACTGACTCAGACTCCCGGCCTCAGTGTGGACTCAGACTCCCGGCCTCAGTGTGAACTCAGACTCCCGGCCTCAGTGTGGACACTTACTCCCGGCCTCAGAGTGAACTCAGACTCCTGGCCTCAGAGTGAACTCAGACTCTCTGCCTCAGAGTGGACTTAGACTCCCGGCCTCAGAGTACACTCAGACTCCCGGCCTCAGAGTGGACTCAGACTCCCGGCCTCAGTGTGGACTCAGACCCCCGGCCTCAGTGTGGACACTGACTCCCGGCCTCAGTGTGAACTCAGACTCCCGGCCTCAGTGTGGACTCAGACTCCCGGCCTCAGTGTGGACACTGACTCCCGGCCTCAGTCTGAACTCAGACTCTCGGCCTCAGAGTGGACTCAGACGCCCGGCCGCAGAGTGGACTCAGACTCCCGGCCTCAGTGTGGTCACTGACTCCCGGCCTCAGTGTGGACTCAGACTCCCGGCCTCAGTGTGGGCTCAGACTCCTGCCTCAGCACTGACTCAGACTCCTGGCCTCAGTGTGGACTCAGACTCCCGGCCTCAGTGTGGACACTGACTCCCGGCCACAGTGTGGACACTGACACCCGGCCTCAGTGTGAACTCAGACTCCCGGACTCAGAGTGAACTCAGACTCCTGGCCTCAGAGTACACTCAGACTCGCGGCCTCAGTGTGGACTCAGACTCCCGGCCTCAGTGTGGACACTTACTCCCGGCCTCAGAGTGAACTCAGACTCCTGGCCTCAGAGTGGACTCAGACACGCATCCTCAGTGTGGACTCAAATGCCCGGCCTCAATCTGGACTCAGACTCCCGGCCTCAGCGTGTACCCAGACACCCGGCCTAAGTGTGGACTCAGACACCCGGCCTCAGTGTGGACTCAGACTCCCGGCCTCAGTGTGGACACTTACTCCCGGCCTCAGAGTGAACTCAGACTCCTGGCCTCAGAGTGAACTCAGACTCTCTGCCTCAGAGTGGACTTCGACTCCTGGCCTCAGAGTACACTCAGACTCCCGGCCTCAGTGTGGACTCAGACTCCCGGCCTCAGAGTGGACTCAGACTCACGGCCTCAAAGTGAACTCAGACCCCCGGCCTCAGCACAGACTCAGACTCCCGGCCTCAGTGTGGACTCAGACTCCCGGCCTCAGTGTGGACTCAGCCGCCCGGCCTCAGTGTGGGCTCAGACACCCGGCCTCAGTGTGGGCTCAGACTCCTGACTCAGCACTGACTCAGACTCCTGGCCTCAGTGTGGACTCAGACTCCCGGCCTCAGTGTGGGCTCAGACTCCTGCCTCAGCACTGACTCAGACTCCCGGCCTCAGAGTGGACTTAGACTCCCGGCCTCAGAGTACACTCAGACTCCCGGCCTCAGTGTGGACTCAGACTCCCGGCCTCAGTGTGGACTCAGACTCCCGGCCTCAGTGTGGTCACTGACTCCCGGACTCAGTGTGGACTCAGACCCCCGGCCTCAGTGTGGTCACTGACTCCCGCCCTCAGTGTGGACTCAGACTCCCGGCCTCAGTGTGGACACTTACTCCCGGCCTCAGAGTGAACTCAGACTCCCGGCCTCAGAGTGAACTCAGACTCTCTGCCTCAGAGTGGACTTAGACTCCTGGCCTCAGAGAACACTCAGACTCTCGGCCTCAGAGTGGACTCAGACTCCCGGCCTCAGCCTGGACTCAGACTCCCGGCCTCAAAGTGAACTCAGACCCCCGGCCTCAGTGTGGACTCAGACTCCCGGCCTCAGTGTGGACTCAGACTCCCGGCCTCAGTGTGGACACTGACTCCCGGCCACAGTGTGGACACGGACACCCGGCCTCAGTGTGAACTCAGACTCCCGGACTCAGAGTGAACTCAGACTCCCTGCCTCAGTGTGGACTCAGACGCCCGGCCTCAGTGTGGACTCAGACTCCCGGCCTCAGTGTGGACTCAGACTCCCGGCCTCAGCACAGACTCAGATTCCCAGACTCAGGGTGGACTCAGACATCCGGCCTCACAGTGAATGCAGACTCCCGGCCTCAGTGTGGACACTTACTCCCGGCCTCAGTGTGAACTCAGACTCCAGGCCTCAGTGTGGACACTGACTCCCGGCCTCAGTATGAACTCAGACTCTCGGCCTCAGAGTGCACTCAGACGCCCGGCCGCAGAGTGGACGCAGACTCCCGGCCTCAGTGTGGTCACTGACTCCCGGCCTCAGAGTGAACTCAGACTCTCTGCCTCAGAGTGGACTTAGACTCCTGGCCTCAGAGGACACTCAGACTCCCGGCCTCAGAGTGGACTCAGACTCCCGGCCTCAGTGTGAACTCAGACTCCCTGCCTCAGTGTGGACTCAGACTCCCTGCCTCAGTGTGGACTCAGACTCCCTGCCTCAGTGTGGACACTGACTCCCGGCCACAGTGTGGACACTGACACCCGGCCTCAGTGTGAACTCAGACTCCCGGACTCAGAGTGAACTCAGACTCCCTGCCTCAGTGTGGACTCAGACACCCGGCCTCAGTGTGGTCACTGACTCCCGGCCTCAGTGTGGACTCAGACCCCCGGCCTCAGTGTGGACACTGACTCCCGCCCTCAGTGTGAACTCAGACTCCCGGCCTCAGTGTGGACTCAGACTCCCGGCCTCAGTGTGGACACTGACTCCCGGCCTCAGTATGAACTCAGACTCTCGGCCTCAGAGTGGACTCAGACTCCCGGCCTCAGTGTGGACACTGACCCCCGGCCACAGTGTGGACACTGACACCCGGACTCAGAGTGAACTCAGACTCCCGGCCTCAGAGTGAACTCAGACTCCCGGCCTCAGTGTGAACTCAGACTCCCGGACTCAGATTGAACTCAGACTCCCTGCCTCAGTGTGGACTCAGACTCCAGGCCTCAGTGTGGACTCAGACTCCCGGCCTCAGTGTGAACTCAGCCTCCCGGCCTCAGCACAGACTCAGATTCCCAGACTCAGGGTGGACTCAGACTCCCGGCCTCAGCATGGATTCAGACACCCAGCTTCAGCACAGAATCAGACTCCCGGCCTCAACATGGACTCAGACTCCCAGCCTCATTGTGGACTCAGACATCCGGCCTCACAGTGAATGCAGACACCCGGCCTCAGTATGGACACTGACTCCCACCCTCAGTGTGGACTCAGACTCCCGGCCTCAGTGTGGACACTGACTCCCGGCCTCAGTATGAACTCAGACTCTCGGACTCAGAGTGCACTCAGACGCCCGGCCGCAGAGTGGACTCAGACTCCCAGCCTCAGTGTGGTCACTGACTCACGGCCTCAGTGTGTACTCAGACCCCCAGCCTCAGTGTGGACACTGACTCCCGGCCTGAGTGTGAACTCAGACTCCCGGCCTCAGTGTGGACACTTACTCCCGGCCTCAGTGTGGACACTGACTCCCGGCCTCAGTATGAACTCAGACTCTCGGCCTCAGAGTGGACTCAGACGCCCGGCCGCAGAGTGGACTCAGACTCCCGGCCTCAGTGTGGACACAAAATCCCAGCCTCAGCATGGATCCAGACTCCCGGCCTCAGACTGCATTCAAATACCTGGCCTCAGGGTGACCTCAGGCACCCGGCCTCAGTGTGGACTCAAACGCCCGGCCTCTGAGTGGACTCAGACTCCCGGCCTCAGAGTGGACTCAGACACGCATCCTCAGTGTGGACTCAAATGCCCGGCCTCAATCTGGACTCAGACTCCCGGCCTCAGCGTGTACCCAGACACCCGGCCTAAGTGTGGACTCAGACTCCCGGCCTCAGTGTGGACTCAGCCGCCCGGCCTCAGTGTGGGCTCAGACACCCGGCCTCAGTGTGGACTCAGACACCCGGCCTCAGTGTGGACTCAGACTCCCGGCCTCAGTGTGGACTCAGGCTCCCGGCCTCAGTGTGGACTCAGACTCCCGGCCTCAGTGTGGGCTCAGACACCCGGCCTCAGTGTGGACTCAGGCTCCCGGCCTCAGTGTGGACTCAGACACCCGGCCTCAGTGTGGACTCAGACTCCCGACCTCAGTGTGAACACTGACTCTCGGCCTCAATGTGGACTCAGACTCTCGGCCTCTGAGAGAACTCAAACTCCCGGCCTCAGAGTGAACTCAGACTCCCGGCCTCAGTGTGGGCTCAGACTCCTGCCTCAGCACTGACTCAGACTCCTGGCCTCAGTGTGGACTCAGACTCCCGGCCTCAGTGTGGGCTCAGACTCCTGCCTCAGCACTGACTCAGACTCCCGGCCTCAGTGTGGACTCAGACTCCCGGCCTCAGTGTGAACTCAGACCCCCGGCCTCAGTGTGGACACTGACTCCCGCCCTCAGTGTGAACTCAGACACCCGGCCTCAGTGTGGACACTTACTCCCGGCCTCAGAGTGAACTCAGACTTCTGGCCTCAGAGTGAACTCAGACTCTCTGCCTCAGAGTGGACTTAGAGTCCCGGCCTCAGAGTACACTCAGACTCCCGGCCTCAGAGTGGACTCAGACTCCCGGCCTCAGTGTGGACTCAGACTCCCGGCCTCAGTGTGGTCACTGACTCCCGGCCTCAGTGTGGACTCAGACCCCCGGCCTCAGTGTGGACACTGACTCCCGGCCTCAGTGTGAACTCAGACTCCCGGCCTCAGTGTGGACTCAGACCCCCGGCCTCAGTGTGGACACTGACTCCCGGCCTCAGTATGAACTCAGACTCTCGGCCTCAGAGTGGACTCAGACGCCCGGCCGCAGAGTGGACTCAGACTCCCGGCCTCAGTGTGGTCACTGACTCCCGGCCTCAGTGTGGACTCAGACTCCCGGCCTCAGTGTGGGCTCAGACTCCTGCCTCAGCACTGACTCAGACTCCCGGCCTCTGAGTGGACTCAGACTCCCGGCCTCAGTGTGGACACTGACTCCCGGCCACAGTGTGGACACTGACACCCGGCCTCAGTGTGAACTCAGACTCCCGGACTCAGAGTGAACTCAGACTCCTGGCCTCAGAGTACACTCAGACTCCCGGCCTCAGTGTGGACTCAGACTCCCGGCCTCAGTGTGGACACTTACTCCCGGCCTCAGAGTGAACTCAGACTCCTGGCCTCAGAGTGAACTCAGACTCTCTGCCTCAGAGTGGACTTAGACTCCTGGCCTCAGAGTACACTCAGACTCCCGGCCTCAGTGTGGACTCAGACTCCCGGCCTCAGAGTGGACTCAGACTCACGGCCTCAAAGTGAACTCAGACCCCTGGCCTCAGCACAGACTCAGACTTCCGGCCTCAGTGTGGACTCAGACCCCTGGCCTCAGCACAGACTCAGACTCCCGGCCTCAGTGTGGACTCAGACTCCCGGTCTCAGTGTGAACTCAGACTCCCTGCCTCAGTGTGGACACTGACTCCCGGCCACAGTGTGGACACTGACACCCGGCCTCAGTGTGAACTCAGACTCCCGGACTCAGAGTGAACTCAGACTCCCTGCCTCAGTGTGGACTCAGACTCCCGGACTCAGAGTGAACTCAGACTCCCTGCCTCAGTGTGGACTCAGACTCCCGGCCTCAGTGTGGACTCAGACTCCCGGCCTCAGTGTGAACTCAGCCTCCCGGCCTCAGCACAGACTCAGATTCCCAGACTCAGGGTGGACTCAGACTCCCGGCCTCAGCATGGATTCAGACACCCAGCTTCAGCACAGAATCAGACTCCCGGCCTCAACATGGACTCAGACTCCCAGCCTCATTGTGGACTCAGACATCCGGCCTCACAGTGAATGCAGACTCCCGGCCTCAGTGTGGACACTGACTCCCACCCTTAGTGTGAACTCAGACTCCCGGCCTCAGTGTGGACACTTACTCCCGGCCTCAGTGTGAACTCAGACTCCCGGCCTCAGTGTGGACTCAGACTCCCGGCCTCAGTGTGGACTCAGACCCCCGGCCTCAGTGTGGACACTGACTCCCGCCCTCAGTGTGAACTCAGACACCCGGCCTCAGTGTGGACACTTACTCCCGGCCTCAGAGTGAACTCAGACTTCTGGCCTCAGAGTGAACTCAGACTCTCTGCCTCAGAGTGGACTTAGAGTCCCGGCCTCAGAGTACACTCAGACTCCCGGCCTCAGAGTGGACTCAGACTCCCGGCCTCAGTGTGGACTCAGACTCCCGGCCTCAGTGTGGTCACTGACTCCCGGCCTCAGTGTGAACTCAGACCCCCGGCCTCAGTGTGGACACTGACTCCCGGCCTCAGTATGAACTCAGACTCTCGGCCTCAGAGTGCACTCAGACGCCCGGCCGCAGAGTGGACTCAGACTCCCGGCCTCAGTGTGGTCACTGACTCCCGGCCTCAGTGTGGACTCAGACCCCCGGCCTCAGTGTGGACACTGACTCCCGCACTCAGTGTGAACTCAGACTCCCAGCCTCAGTGTGGACACTGAGTCCCACCCTCAGTGTGGACTCAGACTCTCGGCCTCAGAGTGGACTCAGACGCCCGGCCACAGAGTGGACTCAGACTCCCAGCCTCAGTGTGGACTCAGACTCCCGGCCTCAGTGTGGACTCAGACTCCCGGCCTCAGTGTGAACTCAGCCTCCCGGCCTCAGCACAGACTCAGATTCCCAGACTCAGGGTGGACTCAGACTCCCGGCCTCAGCATGGATTCAGACACCCAGCTTCAGCACAGAATCAGACTCCCGGCCTCAACATGGACTCAGACTCCCAGCCTCATTGTGGACTCAGACATCCGGCCTCACAGTGAATGCAGACTCCCGGCCTCAGTGTGGACACTGACTCCCACCCTTAGTGTGGACTCAGACTCCCGGCCTCAGTGTGGACACTTACTCCCGGCCTCAGTGTGAACTCAGACTCCCGGCCTCAGTGTGGACTCAGACTCCCGGCCTCAGTGTGGACTCAGACTCCCGGCCTCAGTGTGGACTCAGACCCCCGGCCTCAGTGTGGACACTGACTCCCGCCCTCAGTGTGAACTCAGACACCCGGCCTCAGTGTGGACACTTACTCCCGGCCTCAGAGTGAACTCAGACTTCTGGCCTCAGAGTGAACTCAGACTCTCTGCCTCAGAGTGGACTTAGAGTCCCGGCCTCAGAGTACACTCAGACTCCCGGCCTCAGTGTGGACTCAGACTCCCGGTCTCAGTGTGAACTCAGACTCCCTGCCTCAGTGTGGACACTGACTCCCGGCCACAGTGTGGACACTGACACCCGGCCTCAGTGTGAACTCAGACTCCCGGACTCAGAGTGAACTCAGACTCCCTGCCTCAGTGTGGACTCAGACTCCCGGACTCAGAGTGAACTCAGACTCCCTGCCTCAGTGTGGACTCAGACTCCCGGCCTCAGTGTGGACTCAGACTCCCGGCCTCAGTGTGAACTCAGCCTCCCGGCCTCAGCACAGACTCAGATTCCCAGACTCAGGGTGGACTCAGACTCCCGGCCTCAGCATGGATTCAGACACCCAGCTTCAGCACAGAATCAGACTCCCGGCCTCAACATGGACTCAGACTCCCAGCCTCATTGTGGACTCAGACATCCGGCCTCACAGTGAATGCAGACTCCCGGCCTCAGTGTGGACACTGACTCCCACCCTTAGTGTGAACTCAGACTCCCGGCCTCAGTGTGGACACTTACTCCCGGCCTCAGTGTGAACTCAGACTCCCGGCCTCAGTGTGGACTCAGACTCCCGGCCTCAGTGTGGACTCAGACCCCCGGCCTCAGTGTGGACACTGACTCCCGCCCTCAGTGTGAACTCAGACACCCGGCCTCAGTGTGGACACTTACTCCCGGCCTCAGAGTGAACTCAGACTTCTGGCCTCAGAGTGAACTCAGACTCTCTGCCTCAGAGTGGACTTAGAGTCCCGGCCTCAGAGTACACTCAGACTCCCGGCCTCAGAGTGGACTCAGACTCCCGGCCTCAGTGTGGACTCAGACTCCCGGCCTCAGTGTGGTCACTGACTCCCGGCCTCAGTGTGGACTCAGACCCCCGGCCTCAGTGTGGACACTGACTCCCGGCCTCAGTATGAACTCAGACTCTCGGCCTCAGAGTGCACTCAGACGCCCGGCCGCAGAGTGGACTCAGACTCCCGGCCTCAGTGTGGTCACTGACTCCCGGCCTCAGTGTGGACTCAGACCCCCGGCCTCAGTATGGACACTGACTCCCGCACTCAGTGTGAACTCAGACTCCCAGCCTCAGTGTGGACACTGAGTCCCACCCTCAGTGTGGACTCAGACTCTCGGCCTCAGAGTGGACTCAGACGCCCGGCCACAGAGTGGACTCAGACTCCCAGCCTCAGTGTGGACTCAGACTCCCGGCCTCAGTGTGGACTCAGACTCCCGGCCTCAGTGTGAACTCAGCCTCCCGGCCTCAGCACAGACTCAGATTCCCAGACTCAGGGTGGACTCAGACTCCCGGCCTCAGCATGGATTCAGACACCCAGCTTCAGCACAGAATCAGACTCCCGGCCTCAACATGGACTCAGACTCCCAGCCTCATTGTGGACTCAGACATCCGGCCTCACAGTGAATGCAGACGCCCGGCCTCAGTGTGGACACTGACTCCCGGCCTCAGTGTGGACTCAGACTCCCGGCCTCAGTGTGGACTCAGACTCCCGGCCTCAGTGTGGACTCAGACCCCCGGCCTCAGTGTGGACACTGACTCCCGCCCTCAGTGTGAACTCAGACACCCGGCCTCAGTGTGGACACTTACTCCCGGCCTCAGAGTGAACTCAGACTTCTGGCCTCAGAGTGAACTCAGACTCTCTGCCTCAGAGTGGACTTAGAGTCCCGGCCTCAGAGTACACTCAGACTCCCGGCCTCAGAGTGGACTCAGACTCCCGGCCTCAGTGTGGACTCAGACTCCCGGCCTCAGTGTGGTCACTGACTCCCGGCCTCAGTGTGGACTCAGACCCCCGGCCTCAGTGTGGACACTGACTCCCGGCCTCAGTATGAACTCAGACTCTCGGCCTCAGAGTGCACTCAGACGCCCGGCCGCAGAGTGGACTCAGACTCCCGGGCTCAGTGTGGTCACTGACTCCCGGCCTCAGTGTGGACTCAGACCCCCGGCCTCAGTGTGGACACTGACTCCCGCACTCAGTGTGAACTCAGACTCCCAGCCTCAGTGTGGACACTGAGTCCCACCCTCAGTGTGGACTCAGACTCTCGGCCTCAGAGTGGACTCAGACGCCCGGCCACAGAGTGGACTCAGACTCCCAGCCTCAGTGTGGTCACTGACTCCCGGCCTCAGTGTGGACACTGACTCCCACCCTCAGTGTGGACTCAGACTCCCGGCCTCAGTGTGGACACTGACTCCCGGCCTCAGTATGAACTCAGACTCCCGGCCTCAGTGTGGACACTGACTCCCGGCCTCAGTATGAACTCAGACTCTCGGCCTCAGAGTGGACTCAGACGCCCGGCCGCAGAGTGGACTCAGATTCCCGGCCTCAGTGTGGTCACTGACTCCCGGCCTCAGTGTGGACTCAGACCCCCGGTCTCAGTGTGGACACAAAATCCCAGCCTCAGCATGGATCCAGACTCCCGGCCTCAGACTGCATTCAAATACCTGGCCTCAGGGTGACCTCAGGCACCCGGCCTCAGTGAGGACTCAAACGCCCGGCCTCTGAGTGGACTCAGACACGCATCCTCAGTGTTGACTCAAATGCCCGGCCTCAATCTGGACTCAGACTCCCGGCCTCAGCGTGTACCCAGACACCCGGCCTAAGTGTGGACTCAGACCCCCGGCCTCAGTGTGGACTCAGCTGCCCGGCCTCAGTGTGGGCTCAGACACCCGGCCTCAGTGTGGACTCAGACTCCCGACCTCAGTGTGGGCTCAGACTCCTGCCTCAGCACTGACTCAGACTCCCGGCCTCAGTGTGGACTCAGACTCCCGGCCTCAGTGTGGGCTCAGACTCCTGCCTCAGCACTGACTCAGACTCCCGGCCTCAGTGTGGACTCAGACTCCCAGCCTCAGTGTGGACTCAGACCCCCGGCCTCAGTGTGGACACTGACTCCCGCCCTCAGTGTGAACTCAGACTCCCGCCCTCAGTGTGAACTCAGACTCCCGGCCTCAGTGTGGACACTTACTCCCGGCCTCAGAGTGAACTCAGACTCTCTGCCTCAGAGTGGACTTAGACTCCCGGCCTCAGAGTACACTCAGACTCCCGGCCTCAGAGTGGACTCAGACTCCCGGCCTCAGTGTGGACTCAGACCCCCGGCCTCATTGTGGACACTGACTCCCGGCCGCAGTATGGACACTGACTCCCGGCCTCAGTATGAACTCAGACTCTCGGCCTCAGAGTGGACTCAGACGCCCGGCCACAGAGTGGACTCAGACTCCCAGCCTCAGTGTGGTCACTGACTCCCGGCCTCAGTGTGGACTCAGACTCCCGGCCTCAGTGTGGACACTGACTCCCACCCTTAGTGTGGACTCAGACTCCCGGCCTCAGTGTGGACACTTACTCCCGGCCTCAGTGTGAACTCAGACTCCAGGCCTCAGTGTGGACACTGACTCCCGGCCTCAGTATGAACTCAGACTCTCGGCCTCAGAGTGCACTCAGACGCCCGGCCGCAGAGTGGACTCAGACTCACGGCCTCAGTGTGGTCACTGACTCCCGGCCTCAGTGTGGACTCAGACCCCCGGCCTCAGTGTGGACACTGACTCCCGCCCTCAGTGTGAACTCAGACTCCCAGCCTCAGTATGGACACTGACTCCCACCCTCAGTGTGGACTCAGACTCCCGGCCTCAGTGTGGACACTGACTCCCGGCCTCAGTATGAACTCAGACTCCCGGCCTCAGTGTGGACACTGACTCCCGGCCTCAGTATGAACTCAGACTCTCGGCCTCAGAGTGGACTCAGACGCCCGGCCGCAGAGTGGACTCAGATTCCCGGCCTCAGTGTGGTCACTGACTCCTGGCCTCAGTGTGGACTCAGACCCCCGGCCTCAGTGTGGACACAAAATCCTAGCCTCAGCATGGAACCAGACTCCCGGCCTCAGACTGCATTCAAATACCTGGCCTCAGGGTGACCTCAGGCACCCGGCCTCAGTGTGGACTCAAACGCCCGGCCTCTGAGTGGACTCAGACACGCATCCTCAGTGTGGACTCAAATGCCCGGCCTCAATCTGGACTCAGACTCCCGGCCTCAGCGTATACCCAGACACCCGGCCTAAGTGTGGACTCAGACTCCCGGCCTCAGTGTGGACTCAGCCGCCCGGCCTCAGTGTGGGCTCAGACACCCGGCCTCAGTGTGGACTCAGACACCCGGCCTCAGTGTGGACTCAGACTCCCGGCCTCAGTGTAAACTCAAACTCCCGGCCTCAGAGTGAACTCAGACTCCCGGACTCAGTGTGGACTCAGACTCCTGGCCTCAGTGTGGACTCAGACTCCCGGCCTCAGTGTGGGCTCAGACTCCTGCCTCAGCACTGACTCAGACTCCCGGCCTCAGTGTGGACTCAGACTCCCGGCCTCAGTGTGGACTCAGACCCCCGGCCTCAGTGTGGACACTGACTCCCGCCCTCAGTGTGAACTCAGACTCCCGCCCTCAGTGTGAACTCAGACTCCCGGCCTCAGTGTGGACACTTACTCCCGGCCTCAGAGTGAACTCAGACTCTCTGCCTCAGAGTGGACTTAGACTCCCGGCCTCAGAGTACACTCAGACTCCCGGCCTCAGAGTGGACTCAGACTCCCGGCCTCAGTGTGGACTCAGACCCCCGGCCTCAGTGTGGACACTGACCCCCGGCCTCAGTGTGGACACTGACTCCCGGCCTCAGAATGAACTCAGACTCTCGGCCTCAGAGTGGACTCAGACGCCGGGCCACAGAGTAGACTCAGACTCCCAGCCTCAGTGTGGTCACGGACTCCCGGCCTCAGTGTGGACTCAGACTCCCGGCCTCAGTGTGGACACTGACTCCCCGCCTCAGTGTGGACACTGACTCCTGGCCTCAGCACAGACTCAGACCCCCAGCCTCAGTGTGGACTCAGACTTCCGGTCTCAGTGTGAACTCAGACTCCCGGCCTCAGTGTGGACTCAGACTCCCGGCCTCAGTGTGGACACTTACTCCCGGCCTCAGTGTGAACTCAGACTCCTGGCCTCAGAGTGAACTCAGACTCTCTGCCTCAGAGTGGACTTAGACTCCCGGCCTCAGAGTACACTCAGACTCCCGGCCTCAGAGTGGACTCAGACTCCCGGCCTCAGTGTGGACTCAGACTCCCGGCCTCAGTGTGGTCACGGACTCCCGGCCTCAGTGTGGACTCAGACCCCCGGCCTCAGTGTGGACACTGACTCCCGGCCTCAGTGTGAACTCAGACTCCTGGCCTCAGAGTGAACTCAGACTCTCTGCCTCAGAGTGGACTTAGACTCCCGGCCTCAGAGTACACTCAGACTCCCGGCCTCAGTGTGAACTCAGACTCTCTGTCTCAGTGTGGTCTCAGACTCCCGGCCTCAGAGTGAACTCAGACCCCCGGCCTCAGTGTGAGCTCAGACTCCCGGCCTCAGTGTGGACACAAAATCCCAGCCTCAGCATGGATCCAGACTCCCGGCCTCAGACTGCATTCAAATACCTGGCCTCAGGGTGACCACAGGCACCCGGCCTCAGTGTGGACTCAAACGCCCGGCCTCTGAGTGGACTCAGACTCCCGGCCTCAGAGTGGACTCAGACACGCATCCTCAGTGTGGACTCAAATGCCCGGCCTCAATCTGGACTCAGACTCCCGGCCTCAGCGTGTACCCAGACACCCGGCCTAAGTGTGGACTCAGACTCCCGGCCTCAGTGTGGACTCAGCCGCCCGGCCTCAGTGTGGGCTCAGACACCCGGCCTCAGTGTGGACTCAGACACCTGGCCTCAGTGTGGACTCAGACTCCCGGCCTCAGTGTGGACTCAGGCTCCCGGCCTCAGTGTGGACTCAGACTCCCGGCCTCAGTGTGGGCTCAGACACCCGGCCTCAGTGTGGACTCAGACACCCGGCCTCAGTGTGGACTCAGGCTCCCGGCCTCAGTGTGGGCTCAGACTCTCGGCCTCTGAGTGAACTCAAACTCCCGGCCTCAGAGTGAACTCAGACTCCCGGCCTCAGTGTGGGCTCAGACTCCTGCCTCAGCACTGACTCAGACTCCTGGCCTCAGTGTGGACTCAGACTCCCGGCCTCAGTGTGGGCTCAGACTCCTGCCTCAGCACTGACTCAGACTCCCGGCCTCAGTGTGGACTCAGACTCCCGGCCTCAGTGTGGACACTGACTCCCGCCCTCAGTGTGAACTCAGACTCCCGGCCTCAGTGTGGACACTTACTCCCGGCCTCAGAGTGAACTCATACTCCTGGCCTCAGAGTGAACTCAGACTCTCTGCCTCAGAGTGGACTTAGACTCCCGGCCTCAGAGTACACTCAGACTCCCGGCCTCAGTGTGGACTCAGACTCCCGGCCTCAGTGTGGTCACTGACTCCCGGCCTCAGTGTGGACTCAGACCCCCGGCCTCAGTGTGGTCACTGACTCCCGCCCTCAGTGTGGACTCAGACTCCCGGCCTCAGTGTGGACACTTACTCCCGGACTCAGAGTGAACTCAGACTCCCGGCCTCAGAGTGAACTCAGACTCTCTGCCTCAGAGTGGACTTAGACTCCTGGCCTCAGAGTACACTCAGACTCCCGGCCTCAGAGTGGACTCAGACTCCCGGCCTCAGCCTGGACTCAGACTCCCGGCCTCAGAGTGAACTCAGACTCCCGGCCTCAAAGTGAACTCAGACCCCTGGCCTCAGCACAGACTCAGACTCCCGGCCTCAGTGTGGACACTGACTCCCGGCCACAGTGTGGACACTGACACCCGGCCTCAGTGTGAACTCAGACTCCCGGACTCAGAGTGAACTCAGACTCCCTGCCTCAGTGTGGACTCAGACTCCCGGCCTCAGTGTGGACTCAGACTCCCGGCCTCAGTGTGGACTCAGCCTCCCGGCCTCAGCACGGACTCAGATTCCCAGACTCAGGGTGGACTCAGACTCCCGGCCTCAGCATGGATTCAGACACCCAGCTTCAGCACAGAATCAGACTCCCGGCCTCAACATGGACTCAGACTCCCAGCCTCATTGTGGACTCAGACATCCGGCCTCACAGTGAATGAAGACTCCCGGCCTCAGTGTGGACACTTGCTCCCGGGCTCAGTGTGGACTCAGACTCCAGGCCTCAGTGTGGACACTGACTCCAGGCCTCAGTATGAACTCAGACTCTCGGCCTCAGAGTGCACTCAGACGCCCGGCCGCAGAGTGGACGCAGACTCCCGGCCTCAGTGTGGTCACTGACTCCCGGCCTCAGAGTGAACTCAGACTCTCTGCCTCAGAGTGGACTCAGACTCCTGGCCTCAGAGGACACTCAGACTCCCGGCCTCAGAGTGGACTCAGACTCCCGGCCTCAAAGTGAACTCAGACTCTCTGCCTCAGTATGGACTCAGACTCCCGGCCTCAGTGTGGACACTGACTCCCGGCCACAGTGTGGACACTGACACACGGCCTCAGTGTGAACTCAGACTCCCGGACTCAGAGTGAACTCAGACTCCCTGCCTCAGTGTGGACTCAGACGCCCGGCCTCAGTGTCGACTCAGACCCCCGCCCTCAGTGTGAACTCAGACTCCCGGCCTCAGTGTGGACACTGACTCCCGCCCTCAGTGTGAACTCAGACTCCCGGCCTCAGTGTGGACTCAGACTCCCGGCCTCAGTGTGGACACTGACTCCCGGCCTCAGTATGAACTCAGACTCTCGGCCTTAGAGTGGACTCAGACTCCCGGCCTCAGTGTGGACACTGACTCCCGGCCACAGTGTGGACACTGACACCCGGACTCAGAGTGAACTCAGACTCCCGGCCTCAGTGTGAACTCAGACTCCCGGACTCAGAGTGAACTCAGACTCCCTGCCTCAGTGTGGACTCAGACTCCCGGCCTCAGTGTGGACTCAGACTCCCGGCCTCAGTGTGAACTCAGCCTCCCAGCCTCAGCACAGACTCAGATTCCCAGACTCAGGGTGGACTCAGACTCCCGGCCTCAGCATGGATTCAGACACCCAGCTTCAGCACAGAATCAGACTCCCGGCCTCAACATGGACTCAGACTCCCAGCCTCATTGTGGACTCAGACATCCGGCCTCACAGTGAATGCAGACGCCCGGCCTCAGTGTGGACACTGACTCCCACCCTCAGTGTGGACTCAGACTCCCGGCCTCAGTGCGGACACTTACTCCCGGCCTCAGTGTGAACTCAGACTCCCGGCCTCAGTGTGGACTCAGACTCCCGGCCTCAGTGTGGACACTGACTCCCGGCCTCAGTATGAACTCAGACTCTCGGCCTCAGAGTGGACTCAGACTCCCGGCCTCAGTGTGGACACTGACTCCCGGCCACAGTGTGGACACTGACACCCGGACTCAGAGTGAACTCAGACTCCCTGCCTCAGTGTGGACTCAGACTCCCGGCCTCAGTGTGGACTCAGACTCCCGGCCTCAGTGTGAACTCAGCCTCCCGGCCTCAGCACAGACTCAGATTCCCAGACTCAGGGTGGACTCAGACTCCCGGCCTCAGCATGGATTCAGACACCCAGCTTCAGCACAGAATCAGACTCCCGGCCTCAACATGGACTCAGACTCCCACCCTCAGTGTGGACTCAGACTCCCGGCCTCAGTGTGGACACTGACTCCCACCCTCAGTGTGAACTCAGACTCCCGGCCTCAGTGTGGACACTGACTCCCACCCTCAGTGTGAACTCAGACTCCAGGCCTCAGTGTGGACACTGACTCCCGGCCTCAGTATGAACTCAGACTCTCGGCCTCAGAGTGCACTCAGACGCCCGGCCGCAGAGTGGACTCAGACTCCCGGCCTCAGTGTGGTCACTGACTCCCGGCCTCAGTGTGGACTCAGACCCCCGGCCTCAGTGTGGACACTGACTCCCAGCCTCAGTGTGAACTCAGACTCCCGGCCTCAGTGTGGACACTGACTCCCGGCCTCAGTATGAACTCAGACTCCCGGCCTCAGAGTGGACTCAGACGCCCGGCCGCAGAGTGGACTCAGACTCCCGGCCTCAGTGTGGACACAAAATCCCAGCCTCAGCATGGATCCAGACTCCCGGCCTCAGACTGCATTCAAATACCTGGCCTCAGGGTGACCTCAGGCACACGGCCTCAGTGTGGACTCAAACGCCCGGCCTCTGAGTGGACTCAGACTCCCGGCCTCAGAGTGGACTCAGACACGCATCCTCAGTGTGGACTCAAATGCCCGGCCTCAATCTGGACTCAGACTCCCGGCCTCAGCGTGTACCCAGACACCCGGCCTAAGTGTGGACTCAGACACCCGGCCTCAGTGTGGACTCAGACTCCCGGCCTCAGTGTGGACACTGACTCCCGCCCTCAGTGTGAACTCAGACTCCCGGCCTCAGTGTGGACACTTACTCCCGGCCTCAGAGTGAACTCAGACTCCTGGCCTCAGAGTGAACTCAGACTCTCTGCCTCAGAGTGGACTTAGACTCCTGGCCTCAGAGTACACTCAGACTCCCGGCCTCAGTGTGGACTCAGACTCCCGGCCTCAGAGTGGACTCAGACTCACGGCCTCAAAGTGAACTCAGACCCCCGGCCTCAGCACAGACTCAGACTCCCGGCCTCAGTGTGGACTCAGACTCCCGGCCTCAGTGTGGACTCAGCCGCCCGGCCTCAGTGTGGGCTCAGACACCCGGCCTCAGTGTGGACTCAGACACCCGGCCTCAGTGTGGACTCAGACTCCCAGCCTCAGTGTGGACTCAGGCTCCCGGCCTCAGTGTGGACTCAGACACCCGGCCTCAGTGTGGGCTCAGACACCTGGCCTCAGTGTGGACTCAGACTCCCGACCTCAGTGTGAACACTGACTCTCGGCCTCAATGTGGACTCAGACTCTCGGCCTCTGAGTGAACTCAGACTCTCTGCCTCAGAGTGGACTCAGACTCCCGGCCTCAGTGTGAACTCAGACTCCCGGCCTCAGTGTGGGCTCAGACTCCTGACTCAGCACTGACTCAGACTCCTGGCCTCAGTGTGGACTCAGACTCACGGCCTCAGTGTGGGCTCAGACTCCTGCCTCAGCACTGACTCAGACTCCCGGCCTCAGTGTGGACTCAGACTCCCGGCCTCAGTGTGAACTCAGACTCCCGGCCTCAGTGTGGACACTTACTCCCGGCCTCAGAGTGAACTCAGACTCCTGGCCTCAGAGTGAACTCAGACTCTCTGCCTCAGAGTGGACTTAGACTCCCGGCCTCAGAGTACACTCAGACTCCCGGCCTCAGAGTGGACTCAGACTCCCGGCCTCAGTGTGGACTCAGACTCCCGGCCTCAGTGTGGTCACTGACTCCCGGCCTCAGTGTGGACTCAGACCCCCGGCCTCAGTGTGGACACTGACTCCCGGCCTCAGTGTGAACTCAGACTCCCGGCCTCAGTGTGGACTCAGACTCCCGGCCTCAGTGTGGACACTGACTCCCGGCCTCAGTATGAACTCAGACTCTCGGCCTCAGAGTGGACTCAGACGCCCGGCCGCAGAGTGGACTCAGACTCCCGGCCTCAGTGTGGTCACTGACTCCCGGCCTCAGTGTGGACTCAGACTCCCGGCCTCAGTGTGGGCTCAGACTCCTGCCTCAGCACTGACTCAGACTCCTGGCCTCAGTGTGGACTCAGACTCCCGGCCTCAGTGTGGACACTGACTCCCGGCCACAGTGTGGACACTGACACCCGGCCTCAGTGTGAACTCAGACTCCCGGACTCAGAGTGAACTCAGACTCCTGGCCTCAGAGTACACTCAGACTCGCGGCCTCAGTGTGGACTCAGACTCCCGGCCTCAGTGTGGACACTTACTCCCGGCCTCAGAGTGAACTCAGACTCCTGGCCTCAGAGTGGACTCAGACACGCATCCTCAGTGTGGACTCAAATGCCCGGCCTCAATCTGGACTCAGACTCCCGGCCTCAGCGTGTACCCAGACACCCGGCCTAAGTGTGGACTCAGACACCCGGCCTCAGTGTGGACTCAGACTCCCGGCCTCAGTGTGGACACTTACTCCCGGCCTCAGAGTGAACTCAGACTCCTGGCCTCAGAGTGAACTCAGACTCTCTGCCTCAGAGTGGACTTCGACTCCTGGCCTCAGAGTACACTCAGACTCCCGGCCTCAGTGTGGACTCAGACTCCCGGCCTCAGAGTGGACTCAGACTCACGGCCTCAAAGTGAACTCAGACCCCCGGCCTCAGCACAGACTCAGACTCCCGGCCTCAGTGTGGACTCAGACTCCCGGCCTCAGTGTGGACTCAGCCGCCCGGCCTCAGTGTGGGCTCAGACACCCGGCCTCAGTGTGGGCTCAGACTCCTGACTCAGCACTGACTCAGACTCCTGGCCTCAGTGTGGACTCAGACTCCCGGCCTCAGTGTGGGCTCAGACTCCTGCCTCAGCACTGACTCAGACTCCCGGCCTCAGAGTGGACTTAGACTCCCGGCCTCAGAGTACACTCAGACTCCCGGCCTCAGTGTGGACTCAGACTCCCGGCCTCAGTGTGGACTCAGACTCCCGGCCTCAGTGTGGTCACTGACTCCCGGACTCAGTGTGGACTCAGACCCCCGGCCTCAGTGTGGTCACTGACTCCCGCCCTCAGTGTGGACTCAGACTCCCGGCCTCAGTGTGGACACTTACTCCCGGCCTCAGAGTGAACTCAGACTCCCGGCCTCAGAGTGAACTCAGACTCTCTGCCTCAGAGTGGACTTAGACTCCTGGCCTCAGAGAACACTCAGACTCTCGGCCTCAGAGTGGACTCAGACTCCCGGCCTCAGCCTGGACTCAGACTCCCGGCCTCAAAGTGAACTCAGACCCCCGGCCTCAGTGTGGACTCAGACTCCCGGCCTCAGTGTGGACTCAGACTCCCGGCCTCAGTGTGGACACTGACTCCCGGCCACAGTGTGGACACGGACACCCGGCCTCAGTGTGAACTCAGACTCCCGGACTCAGAGTGAACTCAGACTCCCTGCCTCAGTGTGGACTCAGACGCCCGGCCTCAGTGTGGACTCAGACTCCCGGCCTCAGTGTGGACTCAGACTCCCGGCCTCAGCACAGACTCAGATTCCCAGACTCAGGGTGGACTCAGACATCCGGCCTCACAGTGAATGCAGACTCCCGGCCTCAGTGTGGACACTTACTCCCGGCCTCAGTGTGAACTCAGACTCCAGGCCTCAGTGTGGACACTGACTCCCGGCCTCAGTATGAACTCAGACTCTCGGCCTCAGAGTGCACTCAGACGCCCGGCCGCAGAGTGGACGCAGACTCCCGGCCTCAGTGTGGTCACTGACTCCCGGCCTCAGAGTGAACTCAGACTCTCTGCCTCAGAGTGGACTTAGACTCCTGGCCTCAGAGGACACTCAGACTCCCGGCCTCAGAGTGGACTCAGACTCCCGGCCTCAGTGTGAACTCAGACTCCCTGCCTCAGTGTGGACTCAGACTCCCTGCCTCAGTGTGGACTCAGACTCCCTGCCTCAGTGTGGACACTGACTCCCGGCCACAGTGTGGACACTGACACCCGGCCTCAGTGTGAACTCAGACTCCCGGACTCAGAGTGAACTCAGACTCCCTGCCTCAGTGTGGACTCAGACACCCGGCCTCAGTGTGGTCACTGACTCCCGGCCTCAGTGTGGACTCAGACCCCCGGCCTCAGTGTGGACACTGACTCCCGCCCTCAGTGTGAACTCAGACTCCCGGCCTCAGTGTGGACTCAGACTCCCGGCCTCAGTGTGGACACTGACTCCCGGCCTCAGTATGAACTCAGACTCTCGGCCTCAGAGTGGACTCAGACTCCCGGCCTCAGTGTGGACACTGACCACCGGCCACAGTGTGGACACTGACACCCGGACTCAGAGTGAACTCAGACTCCCGGCCTCAGAGTGAACTCAGACTCCCGGCCTCAGTGTGAACTCAGACTCCCGGACTCAGATTGAACTCAGACTCCCTGCCTCAGTGTGGACTCAGACTCCAGGCCTCAGTGTGGACTCAGACTCCCGGCCTCAGTGTGAACTCAGCCTCCCGGCCTCAGCACAGACTCAGATTCCCAGACTCAGGGTGGACTCAGACTCCCGGCCTCAGCATGGATTCAGACACCCAGCTTCAGCACAGAATCAGACTCCCGGCCTCAACATGGACTCAGACTCCCAGCCTCATTGTGGACTCAGACATCCGGCCTCACAGTGAATGCAGACACCCGGCCTCAGTATGGACACTGACTCCCACCCTCAGTGTGGACTCAGACTCCCGGCCTCAGTGTGGACACTGACTCCCGGCCTCAGTATGAACTCAGACTCTCGGACTCAGAGTGCACTCAGACGCCCGGCCGCAGAGTGGACTCAGACTCCCAGCCTCAGTGTGGTCACTGACTCACGGCCTCAGTGTGTACTCAGACCCCCAGCCTCAGTGTGGACACTGACTCCCGGCCTGAGTGTGAACTCAGACTCCCGGCCTCAGTGTGGACACTTACTCCCGGCCTCAGTGTGGACACTGACTCCCGGCCTCAGTATGAACTCAGACTCTCGGCCTCAGAGTGGACTCAGACGCCCGGCCGCAGAGTGGACTCAGACTCCCGGCCTCAGTGTGGACACAAAATCCCAGCCTCAGCATGGATCCAGACTCCCGGCCTCAGACTGCATTCAAATACCTGGCCTCAGGGTGACCTCAGGCACCCGGCCTCAGTGTGGACTCAAACGCCCGGCCTCTGAGTGGACTCAGACTCCCGGCCTCAGAGTGGACTCAGACACGCATCCTCAGTGTGGACTCAAATGCCCGGCCTCAATCTGGACTCAGACTCCCGGCCTCAGCGTGTACCCAGACACCCGGCCTAAGTGTGGACTCAGACTCCCGGCCTCAGTGTGGACTCAGCCGCCCGGCCTCAGTGTGGGCTCAGACACCCGGCCTCAGTGTGGACTCAGACACCCGGCCTCAGTGTGGACTCAGACTCCCGGCCTCAGTGTGGACTCAGGCTCCCGGCCTCAGTGTGGACTCAGACTCCCGGCCTCAGTGTGGGCTCAGACACCCGGCCTCAGTGTGGACTCAGGCTCCCGGCCTCAGTGTGGACTCAGACACCCGGCCTCAGTGTGGACTCAGACTCCCGACCTCAGTGTGAACACTGACTCTCGGCCTCAATGTGGACTCAGACTCTCGGCCTCTGAGAGAACTCAAACTCCCGGCCTCAGAGTGAACTCAGACTCCCGGCCTCAGTGTGGGCTCAGACTCCTGCCTCAGCACTGACTCAGACTCCTGGCCTCAGTGTGGACTCAGACTCCCGGCCTCAGTGTGGGCTCAGACTCCTGCCTCAGCACTGACTCAGACTCCCGGCCTCAGTGTGGACTCAGACTCCCGGCCTCAGTGTGGACTCAGACTCCCGGCCTCAGAGTGAACTCAGACTCCCGGCCTCAGTGTGGACTCAGACTCCCGGCCTCAGAGTGGACTCAGACTCACGGCCTCAAAGTGAACTCAGACCCCCGGCCTCAGCACAGACTCAGACTCCCGGCCTCAGTGTGGACTCAGACTCCCGGCCTCAGTGTGGACTCAGCCGCCCGGCCTCAGTGTGGGCTCAGACACCCGGCCTCAGTGTGGGCTCAGACTCCTGACTCAGCACTGACTCAGACTCCTGGCCTCAGTGTGGACTCAGACTCCCGGCCTCAGTGTGGGCTCAGACTCCTGCCTCAGCACTGACTCAGACTCCCGGCCTCAGTGTGGACTCAGACTCCCGGCCTCAGTGTGGACTCAGACTCCCGGCCTCAGAGTGAACTCAGACTCCCGGCCTCAGTGTGGACTCAGACTCCCGGCCTCAGTGTGAACTCAGACTCCCGGCCTCAGTGTGGACACTTACTCCCGGCCTCAGAGTGAACTCAGACTCCTGGCCTCAGAGTGAACTCAGACTCTCTGCCTCAGATTGGACTTAGACTCCCGGCCTCAGTGTGGGCTCAGACACCCGGCCTCAGTGTGGACTCAGGCTCCCGGCCTCAGTGTGGACTCAGACACCCGGCCTCAGTGTGGACACTGACACCCGGCCTCAGTGTGAACTCAGACTCCCGGACTCAGAGTGAACTCAGACTCCCTGCCTCAGTGTGGACTCAGACTCCCGGCCTCAGTGTGGTCACTGACTCCCGGCCTCAGTGTGGACTCAGACTCCCGGCCTCAGTGTGGACTCAGACTCCTGGCCTCAGTGTGGACTCAGACTCCCGGACTCAGAGTGAACTCAGACTCCCTGCCTCAGTGTGGACTCAGACTCCCGGCCTCAGTGTGGTCACTGACTCCCGGCCTCAGTGTGGACTCAGACCCCCGGCCTCAGTGTGGACACTGACTCCCGGCCTCAGTGTGAACTCAGACTCCCGGCCTCAGTGTGGACTCAGACTCCCGGCCTCAGTGTGGACACTGACTCCCGGCCTCAGTATGAACTCAGACTCTCGGCCTCAGAGTGGACTCAGACGCCCGGCCGCAGAGTGGACTCAGACTCCCGGCCTCAGTGTGGTCACTGACTCCCGGCCTCAGTGTGGACTCAGACTCCCGGCCTCAGTGTGGGCTCAGACTCCTGCCTCAGCACTGACTCAGACTCCTGGCCTCAGTGTGGACTCAGACTCCCGGCCTCAGTGTGGACACTGACTCCCGGCCACAGTGTGGACACTGACACCCGGCCTCAGTGTGAACTCAGACTCCCGGACTCAGAGTGAACTCAGACTCCTGGCCTCAGAGTACACTCAGACTCCCGGCCTCAGTGTGGACTCAGACTCCCGGCCTCAGTGTGGACACTTACTCCCGGCCTCAGAGTGAACTCAGACTCCTGGCCTCAGAGTGAACTCAGACTCTCTGCCTCAGAGTGGACTTAGACTCCTGGCCTCAGAGTACACTCAGACTCCCGGCCTCAGTGTGGACTCAGCCGCCCGGCCTCAGTGTGGGCTCAGACACCCGGCCTCAGTGTGGACTCAGACACCCGGCCTCAGTGTGGACTCAGACTCCCGGCCTCAGTGTGGACTCAGGCTCCCGGCCTCAGTGTGGACTCAGACACCCGGCCTCAGTGTGGGCTCAGACACCCGGCCTCAGTGTGGACTCAGGCTCCGGGCCTCAGAGTGAACTCAGACTCCCGGACTCAGTGTGGGCTCAGACTCCTGACTCAGCACTGACTCAGACTCCTGGCCTCAGTGTGGACTCAGACTCCCGGCCTCAGTGTGGGCTCAGACTCCTGACTCAGCACTGACTCAGACCCCCGGCCTCAGTGTGGACTCAGACTCCCGGCCTCAGTGTGAACTCAGACTCCCGGCCTCAGTGTGGACACTTACTCCCGGCCTCAGAGTGAACTCAGACTCCTGGCCTCAGAGTGAACTCAGACTCTCTGCCGCAGAGTGGACTTAGACTCCCGGCCTCAGAGTACACTCAGACTCCCGGCCTCAGAGTGGACTCAGACTCCCGGCCTCAGTGTGGACTCAGACTCCCGGCCTCAGTGTGGTCACTGACTCCCGGCCTCAGTGTGGACTCAGACCCCCGGCCTCAGTGTGGACACTGACTCCCGGCCTCAGTGTGAACTCAGACTCCCGGCCTCAGTGTGGACTCAGACTCCCGGCCTCAGTGTGGACACTGACTCCCGGCCTCAGTATGAACTCAGACTCTCGGCCTCAGAGTGGACTCAGACGCCCGGCCGCAGAGTGGACTCAGACTCCCGGCCTCACTGTGGTCACTGACACCCGGCCTCAGTGTGGACTCAGACTCCCGGCCTCAGTGTGGGCTCAGACTCCTGCCTCAGCACTGACTCAGACTCCCGGCCTCAGTGTGGACTCAGACTCCCGGCCTCAGTGTGGACACTGACTCCCGCCCTCAGTGTGTACTCAGACTCCCGGCCTCAGTGTGGACACTTACTCCCGGCCTCAGAGTGAACTCATACTCCTGGCCTCAGAGTGAACTCAGACTCTCTGCCTCAGAGTGGACTTAGACTCCCGGCCTCAGAGTACACTCAGACTCCCGGCCTCAGTGTGGACTCAGACTCCCGGCCTCAGTGTGGTCACTGACTCCCGGCCTCAGTGTGGACTCAGACCCCCGGCCTCAGTGTGGTCACTGACTCCCGCCCTCAGTGTGGACTCAGACTCCCGGCCTCAGTGTGGACACTTACTCCCGGACTCAGAGTGAACTCAGACTCCCGGCCTCAGAGTGAACTCAGACTCTCTGCCTCAGAGTGGACTTAGACTCCTGGCCTCAGAGTACACTCAGACTCCCGGCCTCAGAGTGGACTCAGACTCCCGGCCTCAGCCTGGACTCAGACTCCCGGCCTCAGAGTGGACTCAGACTCCCGGCCTCAGAGTGACCTCAGACTCCCGGCCTCAAAGTGAACTCAGACCCCTGGCCTCAGCACAGACTCAGACTCCCTGCCTCAGTGTGGACACTGACTCCCGGCCACAGTGTGGACACTGACACCCGGCCTCAGTGTGAACTCAGACTCCCGGACTCAGAGTGAACTCAGACTCCCTGCCTCAGTGTGGACTCAGACTCCCGGCCTCAGTGTGGACTCAGCCTCCCGGCCTCAGCACGGACTCAGATTCCCAGACTCAGGGTGGACTCAGACTCCCGGCCTCAGCATGGATTCAGACACCCAGCTTCAGCACAGAATCAGACTCCCGGCCTCAACATGGACTCAGACTCCCAGCCTCATTGTGGACTCAGACATCCGGCCTCACAGTGAATGCAGACTCCCGGCCTCAGTGTGGACACTTACTCCCGGCCTCAGTGTGGACTCAGACTCCAGGCCTCAGTGTGGACACTGACTCCCGGCCTCAGTATGAACTCAGACTCTCGGCCTCAGAGTGCACTCAGACGCCCGGCCGCAGAGTGGACGCAGACACCCGGCCTCAGTGTGGTCACTGACTCCCGGCCTCAGAGTGAACTCAGACTCTCTGCCTCAGAGTGGACTCAGACTCCTGGCCTCAGAGGACACTCAGACTCCCGGCCTCAGAGTGGACTCAGACTCCCGGCCTCAAAGTGAACTCAGACTCTCTGCCTCAGTGTGGACTCAGACTCCCGGCCTCAGTGTGGACACTGACTCCCGGCCACAGTGTGGACACTGACACACGGCCTCAGTGTGAACTCAGACTCCCGGACTCAGAGTGAACTCAGACTCCCTGCCTCAGTGTGGACTCAGACGCCCGGCCTCAGTGTCGACTCAGACCCCCGGCCTCAGTGTGGACACTGACTCCCGCCCTCAGTGTGAACTCAGACTCCCGGCCTCAGTGTGGACACTGACCCCCGCCCTCAGTGTGAACCCAGACTCCCGGCCTCAGTGTGGACTCAGACTCCCGGCCTCAGTGTGGACACTGACTCCCGGCCTCAGTATGAACTCAGACTCTCGGCCTCAGAGTGGACTCAGACTCCCGGCCTCAGTGTGGACACTGACTCCCGGCCACAGTGTGGACACTGACACCCGGACTCAGAGTGAACTCAGACTCCCGGCCTCAGTGTGAACTCAGACTCCCGGACTCAGAGTGAACTCAGACTCCCGGCCTCAGTGTGGACTCAGACTCCCGGCCTCAGTGTGAACTCAGCCTCCCAGCCTCAGCACAGACTCAGATTCCCAGACTCAGGGTGGACTCAGACTCCCGGCCTCAGCATGGATTCAGACACCCAGCTTCAGCACAGAATCAGACTCCCGGCCTCAACATGGACTCAGACTCCCAGCCTCATTGTGGACTCAGACATCCGGCCTCACAGTGAATGCAGACGCCCGGCCTCAGTGTGGACACTGACTCCCACCCTCAGTGTGGACTCAGACTCCCGGCCTCAGTGCGGACACTTACTCCCGGCCTCAGTGTGAACTCAGACTCCCGGCCTCAGTGTGGACTCAGACTCCCGGCCTCAGTGTGGACACTGACTCCCGGCCTCAGTATGAACTCAGACTCTCGGCCTCAGAGTGGACTCAGACTCCCGGCCTCAGTGTGGACACTGACTCCCGGCCTCAGAGTGAACTCAGACTCTCTGCCGAAGAGTGGACTTAGACTCCTGGCCTCAGAGTACACTCAGACTCCCGGCCTCAGTGTGGACTCAGACTCCCGGCCTCAGAGTGGACTCAGACTCACGGCCTCAAAGTGAACTCAGACCCCCGGCCTCAGCACAGACTCAGACTCCCGGCTTCAGTGTGGACTCAGACTCCCGGCCTCAGTGTGGACTCAGCCGTCCGGCCTCAGTGTGGGCTCAGACACCCGGCCTCAGTGTGGACTCAGACACCCGGCCTCAGTGTGGACTCAGACTCCCGGCCTCAGTGTGGACTCAGGCTCCCGGCCTCAGTGTGGACTCAGACACCCGGCCTCAGTGTGGGCTCAGACACCCGGCCTCAGTGTGGACTCAGGCTCCGGGCCTCAGTGTGGACTCAGACACCCGGCCTCAGTGTGGACTCAGACTCCCGACCTCAGTGTGAACACTGACTCTCGGCCTCAATGTGGACTCAGACTCTCGGCCTCTGAGTGAACTCAAACTCCCGGCCTCAGAGTGAACTCAGACTCCCGGCCTCAGTGTGGGCTCAGACTCCTGCCTCAGCACTGACTCAGACTCCTGGCCTCAGTGTGGACTCAGACTCCCGGCCTCAGTGTGGGCTCAGACTCCTGCCTCAGCACTGACTCAGACTCCCGGCCTCAGCCTGGACTCAGACTCCCGGCCTCAGAGTGAACTCAGACTCCCGGCCTCAAAGTGAACTCAGACCCCCGGCCTCAGCACAGACTCAGACTCCCGGCCTCAGAGTGGACTCAGACTCCCGGCCTCAAAGTGAACTCAGACTCTCTGCCTCAGTGTGGACTCAGACTCCCGGCCTCAGTGTCGACTCAGACCCCCGGCCTCAGTGTGGACACTGACTCCCGCCCTCAGTGTGAACTCAGACTCCCGGCCTCAGTGTGGACTCAGACTCCCGGCCTCAGTGTGGACACTGACTCCCGGCCTCAGTATGAACTCAGACTCTCGGCCTCAGAGTGGACTCAGACTCCCGGCCTCAGTGTGGACACTGACTCCCGGCCACAGTGTGGACACTGACACCCGGACTCAGAGTGAACTCAGACTCCCGGCCTCAGTGTGAACTCAGACTCCCGGACTCAGAGTGAACTCAGACTCCCTGCCTCAGTGTGGACTCAGACTCCCGGCCTCAGTGTGGACTCAGACTCCCGGCCTCAGTGTGAACTCAGCCTCCCGGCCTCAGCACAGACTCAGATTCCCAGACTCAGGGTGGACTCAGACTCCCGGCCTCAGCATGGATTCAGACACCCAGCTTCAGCACAGAATCAGACTCCCGGCCTCAACATGGACTCAGACTCCCAGCCTCATTGTGGACTCAGACATCCGGCCTCACAGTGAATGCAGACGCCCGGCCTCAGTGTGGACACTGACTCCCACCCTCAGTGTGGACTCAGACTCCCGGCCTCAGTGCGGACACTTACTCCCGGCCTCAGTAAGAACTCAGACTCCCGGCCTCAGTGTGGACTCAGACTCCCGGCCTCAGTGTGGACACTGACTCCCGGCCTCAGTATGAACTCAGACTCTCGGCCTCAGAGTGGACTCAGACTCCCGGCCTCAGTGTGGACACTGACTCCCGGCCACAGTGTGGACACTGACACCCGGACTCAGAGTGAACTCAGACTCCCTGCCTCAGTGTGGACTCAGACTCCCGGCCTCAGTGTGGACTCAGACTCCCGGCCTCAGTGTGAACTCAGCCTCCCGGCCTCAGCACAGACTCCGATTCCCAGACTCAGTGTGGACTCAGACTCCCGGCCTCAGCATGGATTCAGACACCCAGCTTCAGCACAGAATCAGACTCCCGGCCTCAACATGGACTCAGACTCCCACCCTCAGTGTGGACTCAGACTCCCGGCCTCAGTGTGGACACTGACTCCCACCCTCAGTGTGAACGCAGACTCCAGGCCTCAGTGTGGACACTGACTCCCGGCCTCAGTATGAACTCAGACTCTCGGCCTCAGAGTGCACTCAGACGCCCGGCCGCAGAGTGGACTCAGACTCCCGGCCTCAGTGTGGTCACTGACTCCCGGCCTCAGTGTGGACTCAGACCCCCGGCCTCAGTGTGGACACTGACTCCCGCCCTCAGTGTGAACTCAGACTCCCGGCCTCAGTGTGGACACTGACTCCCGGCCTCAGTATGAACTCAGACTCCCAGCCTCAGAGTGGACTCAGACGCCCGGCCGCAGAGTGGACTCAGACTCCCGGCCTCAGTGTGGACACAAAATCCCAGCCTCAGCATGGATCCAGACTCCCGGCCTCAGACTGCATTCAAATACCTGGCCTCAGGGTGACCTCAGGCACACGGCCTCAGTGTGGACTCAAACGCCCGGCCTCTGAGTGGACTCAGACTCCCGGCCTCAGAGTGGACTCAGACACGCATCCTCAGTGTGGACTCAGACATCCGGCCTCACAGTGAATGCAGACGCCCGGCCTCAGTGTGGACACTGACTCCCACCCTCAGTGTGGACTCAGACTCCCGGCCTCAGTGCGGACACTTACTCCCGGCCTCAGTGTGAACTCAGACTCCCGGCCTCAGTGTGGACTCAGACTCCCGGCCTCAGTGTGGACACTGACTCCCGGCCTCAGTATGAACTCAGACTCTCGGCCTCAGAGTGGACTCAGACTCCCGGCCTCAGTGTGGACACTGACTCCCACCCTCAGTGTGAACTCAGCCTCCCAGCCTCAGCACAGACTCAGATTCCCAGACTCAGGGTGGACTCAGACTCCCGGCCTCAGCATGGATTCAGACACCCAGCTTCAGCACAGAATCAGACTCCCGGCCTCAACATGGACTCAGACTCCCAGCCTCATTGTGGACTCAGACATCCGGCCTCACAGTGAATGCAGACGCCCGGCCTCAGTGTGGACACTGACTCCCACCCTCAGTGTGGACTCAGACTCCCGGCCTCAGTGCGGACACTTACTCCCGGCCTCAGTGTGAACTCAGACTCCCGGCCTCAGTGTGGACTCAGACTCCCGGCCTCAGTGTGGACACTGACTCCCGGCCTCAGTATGAACTCAGACTCTCGGCCTCAGAGTGGACTCAGACTCCCGGCCTCAGTGTGGACACTGACTCCCGGCCTCAGAGTGAACTCAGACTCTCTGCCGAAGAGTGGACTTAGACTCCTGGCCTCAGAGTACACTCAGACTCCCGGCCTCAGTGTGGACTCAGACTCCCGGCCTCAGAGTGGACTCAGACTCACGGCCTCAAAGTGAACTCAGACCCCCGGCCTCAGCACAGACTCAGACTCCCGGCTTCAGTGTGGACTCAGACTCCCGGCCTCAGTGTGGACTCAGCCGTCCGGCCTCAGTGTGGGCTCAGACACCCGGCCTCAGTGTGGACTCAGACACCCGGCCTCAGTGTGGACTCAGACTCCCGGCCTCAGTGTGGACTCAGGCTCCCGGCCTCAGTGTGGACTCAGACACCCGGCCTCAGTGTGGGCTCAGACACCCGGCCTCAGTGTGGACTCAGGCTCCGGGCCTCAGTGTGGACTCAGACACCCGGCCTCAGTGTGGACTCAGACTCCCGACCTCAGTGTGAACACTGACTCTCGGCCTCAATGTGGACTCAGACTCTCGGCCTCTGAGTGAACTCAAACTCCCGGCCTCAGAGTGAACTCAGACTCCCGGCCTCAGTGTGGGCTCAGACTCCTGCCTCAGCACTGACTCAGACTCCTGGCCTCAGTGTGGACTCAGACTCCCGGCCTCAGTGTGGGCTCAGACTCCTGCCTCAGCACTGACTCAGACTCCCGGCCTCAGCCTGGACTCAGACTCCCGGCCTCAGAGTGAACTCAGACTCCCGGCCTCAAAGTGAACTCAGACCCCCGGCCTCAGCACAGACTCAGACTCCCGGCCTCAGAGTGGACTCAGACTCCCGGCCTCAAAGTGAACTCAGACTCTCTGCCTCAGTGTGGACTCAGACTCCCGGCCTCAGTGTCGACTCAGACCCCCGGCCTCAGTGTGGACACTGACTCCCGCCCTCAGTGTGAACTCAGACTCCCGGCCTCAGTGTGGACTCAGACTCCCGGCCTCAGTGTGGACACTGACTCCCGGCCTCAGTATGAACTCAGACTCTCGGCCTCAGAGTGGACTCAGACTCCCGGCCTCAGTGTGGACACTGACTCCCGGCCACAGTGTGGACACTGACACCCGGACTCAGAGTGAACTCAGACTCCCGGCCTCAGTGTGAACTCAGACTCCCGGACTCAGAGTGAACTCAGACTCCCTGCCTCAGTGTGGACTCAGACTCCCGGCCTCAGTGTGGACTCAGACTCCCGGCCTCAGTGTGAACTCAGCCTCCCGGCCTCAGCACAGACTCAGATTCCCAGACTCAGGGTGGACTCAGACTCCCGGCCTCAGCATGGATTCAGACACCCAGCTTCAGCACAGAATCAGACTCCCGGCCTCAACATGGACTCAGACTCCCAGCCTCATTGTGGACTCAGACATCCGGCCTCACAGTGAATGCAGACGCCCGGCCTCAGTGTGGACACTGACTCCCACCCTCAGTGTAGACTCAGACTCCCGGCCTCAGTGCGGACACTTACTCCCGGCCTCAGTAAGAACTCAGACTCCCGGCCTCAGTGTGGACTCAGACTCCCGGCCTCAGTGTGGACACTGACTCCCGGCCTCAGTATGAACTCAGACTCTCGGCCTCAGAGTGGACTCAGACTCCCGGCCTCAGTGTGGACACTGACTCCCGGCCACAGTGTGGACACTGACACCCGGACTCAGAGTGAACTCAGACTCCCTGCCTCAGTGTGGACTCAGACTCCCGGCCTCAGTGTGGACTCAGACTCCCGGCCTCAGTGTGAACTCAGCCTCCCGGCCTCAGCACAGACTCCGATTCCCAGACTCAGTGTGGACTCAGACTCCCGGCCTCAGCATGGATTCAGACACCCAGCTTCAGCACAGAATCAGACTCCCGGCCTCAACATGGACTCAGACTCCCACCCTCAGTGTGGACTCAGACTCCCGGCCTCAGTGTGGACACTGACTCCCACCCTCAGTGTGAACGCAGACTCCAGGCCTCAGTGTGGACACTGACTCCCGGCCTCAGTATGAACTCAGACTCTCGGCCTCAGAGTGCACTCAGACGCCCGGCCGCAGAGTGGACTCAGACTCCCGGCCTCAGTGTGGTCACTGACTCCCGGCCTCAGTGTGGACTCAGACCCCCGGCCTCAGTGTGGACACTGACTCCCGGCCTCAGTGTGAACTCAGACTCCCGGCCTCAGTGTGGACACTGACTCCCGGCCTCAGTATGAACTCAGACTCCCAGCCTCAGAGTGGACTCAGACGCCCGGCCGCAGAGTGGACTCAGACTCCCGGCCTCAGTGTGGACACAAAATCCCAGCCTCAGCATGGATCCAGACTCCCGGCCTCAGACTGCATTCAAATACCTGGCCTCAGGGTGACCTCAGGCACACGGCCTCAGTGTGGACTCAAACGCCCGGCCTCTGAGTGGACTCAGACTCCCGGCCTCAGAGTGGACTCAGACACGCATCCTCAGTGTGGACTCAAATGCCCGGCCTCAATCTGGACTCAGACTCCCGGCCTCAGCGTGTACCCAGACACCCGGCCTAAGTGTGGACTCAGACACCCGGCCTCAGTGTGGACTCAGACTCCCGGCCTCAGTGTGGACACTGACTCCCGCCCTCAGTGTGAACTCAGACTCCCGGCCTCAGTGTGGACACTTACTCCCGGCCTCAGAGTGAACTCAGACTCCTGGCCTCAGAGTGAACTCAGACTCTCTGCCTCAGAGTGGACTCGAATCCTGGCCTCAGAGTACACTCAGACTCCCGGCCTCAGTGTGGACTCAGACTCCCGGCCTCAGAGTGGACTCAGACTCACGGCCTCAAAGTGAACTCAGACCCCCGGCCTCAGCACAGACTCAGACTCCCGGCCTCAGTGTGGACTCAGACTCCCGGCCTCAGTGTGGACTCAGCCGCCCGGCCTCAGTGTGGACTCAGGCTCCCGGCCTCAGTGTGGACTCAGACACCCGGCCTCAGTGTGGGCTCAGACACCCGGCCTCAGTGTGGACTCAGGCTCCGGGCCTCAGTGTGGACTCAGACACCCGGCCTCAGTGTGGGCTCAGACACCCGGCCTCAGTGTGGACTCAGGCTCCGGGCCTCAGTGTGGACTCAGACACCCGGCCTCAGTGTGGACTCAGACTCCCGACCTCAGTGTGAACACTGACTCTCGGCCTCAATGTGGACTCAGACTCTCGGCCTCTGAGTGAACTCAAACTCCCGGCCTCAGAGTGAACTCAGACTCCCGGCCTCAGTGTGGGCTCAGACTCCTGACTCAGCACTGACTCAGACTCCCGGCCTCAGTGTGGACTCAGACTCCCGGCCTCAGTGTGAACTCAGACTCCCGGCCTCAGTGTGGACACTTACTCCCGGCCTCAGAGTGAACTCAGACTCCTGGCCTCAGAGTGAACTCAGACTCTCTGCCTCAGAGTACACTTAGAGTCCCGGCCTCAGAGTACACTCAGACTCCCGGCCTCAGAGTGGACTCAGACTCCCGGCCTCAGTGTGGTCACTGACTCCCGGCCTCAGTGTGGACTCAGACCCCCGGCCTCAGTGTGGACACTGACTCCCGGCCTCAGTGTGAACTCAGACTCCCGGCCTCAGTGTGGACTCAGACTCCCGGCCTCAGTGTGGACACTGACTCCCGGCCTCAGTATGAACTCAGACTCTCGGCCTCAGAGTGGACTCAGACGCCCGGCCGCAGAGTGGGCTCAGACTCCTGCCTCAGCACTGACTCAGACTCCCGGCCTCAGTGTGGACGCTGACTCCCGGCCACAGTGTGGACACTGACACCCGGCCTCAGTGTGAACTCAGACTCCCGGACTCAGAGTGAACTCAGACTCCTGGCCTCAGAGTACACTCAGACTCCCGGCCTCAGTGTGGACTCAGACTCCCGGCCTCAGTGTGGACACTTACTCCCGGCCTCAGAGTGAACTCAGACTCCTGGCCTCAGAGTGAACTCAGACTCTCTGCCTCAGAGTGGACTTAGACTCCTGGCCTCAGAGTACACTCAGACTCCCGGCCTCAGTGTGGACTCAGACTCCCGGCCTCAGAGTGGACTCAGACTCACGGCCTCAAAGTGAACTCAGACCCCCGGCCTCAGCACAGACTCAGACTCCCGGCCTCAGTGTGGACTCAGACTCCCGGTCTCAGTGTGAACTCAGACTCCCTGCCTCAGTGTGGACACTGACTCCCGGCCACAGTGTGGACACTGACTCCCGGCCTCAGTGTGAACTCAGACTCCCGGACTCAGAGTGAACTCAGACTCCCTGCCTCAGTGTGGACTCAGACTCCCGGCCTCAGTGTGAACTCAGACTCCCGGACTCAGTGTAGACTCAGACTCCCGGCCTCAGCATGGACTCAGACTCCCGGCCTCAGTGTGAACTCAGCCTCCCGGCCTCAGCACACTCAGATTCCCAGACTCAGGGTGGACTCAGACTCCCGGCCTCAGCATGGATTCAGACACCCAGCTTCAGCACAGAATCAGACTCCCGGCCTCAACATGGACTCAGACTCCCAGCCTCATTGTGGACTCAGACATCCGGCCTCACAGTGAATGCAGACTCCCGGCCTCAGTGTGGTCACTGACTCCCGGCCTCAGTGTGGACTCAGACTCCCGGCCTCAGTGTGGACTCAGACTCCCGGCCTCAGTGTGGACACTTACTCCCACCCTCAGTGTGAACTCAGACTCCAGGCCTCAGTGTGGACACTGACACCCGGCCTCAGTATGAACTCAGACTCTCGGCCTCAGAGTGCACTCAGACGCCCGGCCGCAGAGTGGACTCAGACTCCCGGCCTCAGTGTGGTCACTGACTCCCGGCCTCAGTGTGGACTCAGACCCCCGGCCTCAGTGTGGACACTGACTCCCGCCCTCAGTGTGAACTCAGACTCCCGGCCTCAGTGTGGACACTGACTCCCACCCTCAGTGTGGACTCAGACTCCCGGCCTCAGTGTGGACACTGACTCCCGGCCTCAGTATGAACTCAGACTCCCGGCCTCAGTGTGGACACTGACTCCCGGCCTCAGTATGAACTCAGACTCTCGGCCTCAGAGTGGACTCAGACGCCCGGCCGCAGAGTGGACTCAGACTCCCGGCCTCAGTGTGGTCACTGACTCCCGGCCTCAGTGTGGACTCAGACCCCCGGCCTCAGTGTGGACACAAAATCCCAGCCTCAGCATGGATCCAGACTCCCAGCCTCAGACTGCATTCAAATACCTGGCCTCAGGGTGACCTCAGGCACCCGGCCTCAGTGTGGACTCAAACGCCCGGCCTCTGAGTGGACTCAGACACGCATCCTCAGTGTGGACTCAAATGCCCGGCCTCAATCTGGACTCAGACTCCCGGCCTCAGCGTGTACCCAGACACCCGGCCTAAGTGTGGACTCAGACTCCCGGCCTCAGTGTGGACTCAGCCGCCCGGCCTCAGTGTGGGCTCAGACACCCGGCCTCAGTGTGGACTCAGACACCCGGCCTCAGTGTGGACTCAGACTCCCGGCCTCAGTGTAAACTCAAACTCCCGGCCTCAGAGTGAACTCAGACTCCCGGACTCAGTGTGGACTCAGACTCCTGCCTCAGCACTGACTCAGACTCCTGGCCTCAGTGTGGACTCAGACTCCCGGCCTCAGTGTGGGCTCAGACTCCTGCCTCAGCACTGACTCAGACTCCCGGCCTCAGTGTGGACTCAGACTCCCGGCCTCAGTGTGAACTCAGACTCCCGGCCTCAGTGTGGACACTTACTCCCGGCCTCAGAGTGAACTCAGACTCCTGGCCTCAGAGTGAACTCAGACTCTCTGCCTCAGAGTGGACTTCGACTCCTGGCCTCAGAGTACACTCAGACTCCCGGCCTCAGTGTGGACTCAGACTCACGGCCTCAAAGTGAACTCAGACCCCCGGCCTCAGCACAGACTCAGACTCCCGGCCTCAGTGTGGACTCAGACTCCCGGCCTCAGTGTGGACTCAGCCGCCCGGCCTCAGTGTGGGCTCAGACACCCGGCCTCAGTGTGGACTCAGACACCCGGCATCAGTGTGGACTCAGACTCCCAGCCTCAGTGTGGACTCAGGCTCCCGGCCTCAGTGTGGACTCAGACACCCGGCCTCAGTGTGGGCTCAGACACCCGGCCTCAGTGTGGACTCAGGCTCCGGGCCTCAGTGTGGACTCAGACACCCGGCCTCAGTGTGGGCTCAGACACCCGGCCTCAGTGTGGACTCAGGCTCCGGGCCTCAGTGTGGACTCAGACACCCGGCCTCAGTGTGGACTCAGACTCCCGACCTCAGTGTGAACACTGACTCTCGGCCTCAATGTGGACTCAGACTCTCGGCCTCTGAGTGAACTCAAACTCCCGGCCTCAGAGTGAACTCAGACTCCCGGCCTCAGTGTGGGCTCAGACTCCTGACTCAGCACTGACTCAGACTCCCGGCCTCAGTGTGGACTCAGACTCCCGGCCTCAGTGTGAACTCAGACTCCCGGCCTCAGTGTGGACACTTACTCCCGGCCTCAGAGTGAACTCAGACTCCTGGCCTCAGAGTGAACTCAGACTCTCTGCCTCAGAGTACACTTAGAGTCCCGGCCTCAGAGTACACTCAGACTCCCGGCCTCAGAGTGGACTCAGACTCCCGGCCTCAGTGTGGTCACTGACTCCCGGCCTCAGTGTGGACTCAGACCCCCGGCCTCAGTGTGGACACTGACTCCCGGCCTCAGTGTGAACTCAGACTCCCGGCCTCAGTGTGGACTCAGACTCCCGGCCTCAGTGTGGACACTGACTCCCGGCCTCAGTATGAACTCAGACTCTCAGCCTCAGAGTGGACTCAGACGCCCGGCAGCAGAGTGGGCTCAGACTCCTGCCTCAGCACTGACTCAGACTCCTGGCCTCAGTGTGGACTCAGACTCCCGGCCTCAGTGTGGACGCTGACTCCCGGCCACAGTGTGGACACTGACACCCGGCCTCAGTGTGAACTCAGACTCCCGGACTCAGAGTGAACTCAGACTCCTGGCCTCAGAGTACACTCAGACTCCCGGCCTCAGTGTGGACTCAGACCCCCGGCCTCAGTGTGGACACTTACTCCCGGCCTCAGAGTGAACTCAGACTCCTGGCCTCAGAGTGAACTCAGACTCTCTGCCTCAGAGTGGACTTAGACTCCTGGCCTCAGAGTACACTCAGACTCCCGGCCTCAGTGTGGACTCAGACTCCCGGCCTCAGAGTGGACTCAGACTCACGGCCTCAAAGTGAACTCAGACCCCCGGCCTCAGCACAGACTCAGACTCCCGGCCTCAGTGTGGACTCAGAGTCCCGGTCTCAGTGTGAACTCAGACTCCCTGCCTCAGTGTGGACACTGACTCCCGGCCACAGTGTGGACTCAGACTCCCGGCCTCAGTGTGGACTCAGACTCCCGGCCTCAGTGTGGACTCAGACCCCCGGCCTCAGTGTGGACACAAAATCCCAGCCTCAGCATGGATCCAGACTCCCAGCCTCAGACTGCATTCAAATACCTGGCCTCAGGGTGACCTCAGGCACCCGGCCTCAGTGTGGACTCAAACGCCCGGCCTCTGAGTGGACTCAGACACGCATCCTCAGTGTGGACTCAAATGCCCGGCCTCAATCTGGACTCAGACTCCCGGCCTCAGCGTGTACCCAGACACCCGGCCTAAGTGTGGACTCAGACTCCCGGCCTCAGTGTGGACTCAGCCGCCCGGCCTCAGTGTGGGCTCAGACACCCGGCCTCAGTGTGGACTCAGACACCCGGCCTCAGTGTGGACTCAGACTCCCGGCCTCAGTGTAAACTCAAACTCCCGGCCTCAGAGTGAACTCAGACTCCCGGACTCAGTGTGGACTCAGACTCCTGCCTCAGCACTGACTCAGACTCCTGGCCTCAGTGTGGACTCAGACTCCCGGCCTCAGTGTGGGCTCAGACTCCTGCCTCAGCACTGACTCAGACTCCCGGCCTCAGTGTGGACTCAGACCCCCGGCCTCAGTGTGGACACTGACTCCCGCCCTCAGTGTGAACTCAGACTCCCGCCCTCAGTGTGAACTCAGACTCCCGGCCTCAGTGTGGACACTTACTCCCGGCCTCAGAGTGAACTCAGACTCTCTGCCTCAGAGTGGACTTAGACTCCCGGCCTCAGAGTGGACTCAGACCCCCGGCCTCAGTGTGGACACTGACTCCCGGCCTCAGTGTGGACACTGACTCCCGGCCTCAGTATGAACTCAGACTCTCGGCCTCAGAGTGGACTCAGACGCCGGGCCTCAGCGTAGACTCAGTCTCCCGGCCTCAGTGTGAAATCAGACTCCTGGCCTTAAAGCGAACTCAGACTCCCGCCCTCAGCGTCGCCTCAGACTCCCGGTCTCAGTGTGAACTCAGACTCCCGGCCTCAGCATGGATTCAGACACCCAGCTTCAGCACAGAATCAGACTCCCGGCCTCAACATGGACTCAGACTCCCAGCCTCATTGTGGACTCAGACATCCGGCCTCACAGTGAATGCAGACTCCCGGCCTCAGTGTGGACACTGACTCCCACCCTCAGTGTGGACTCAGACTCCCGGCCTCAGTGTGGACACTTACTCCCGGCCTCAGTGTGAACTCAGACTCCCGGCCTCAGTGTGGACACTGACTCCCGGCCTCAGTATGAACTCAGACTCTCGGCCTCAGAGTGCACTCAGACGCCCGGCCGCAGAGTGGACTCAGACTCCCGGCCTCAGTGTGGTCACTGACTCCCGGCCTCAGTGTGGACTCAGACTCCCGGCCTCAGTGTGGACTCAGACTCCCGGCCTCAATGTGGGCTCAGACTCCTGCCTCAGCACTGACTCAGACTCCCGGCCTCAGTGTGGACACTGACTCCCGGCCTCAGTATGAACTCAGACTCTCGGCCTCAGAGTGGACTCAGACGCCCGGCCGCAGAGTGGGCTCAGACTCCTGCCTCAGCACTGACTCAGACTCCCGGCCTCAGTGTGGACTCAGACTCCCGGCCTCAGTGTGGACGCTGACTCCCGGCCACAGTGTGGACACTGACACCCGGCCTCAGTGTGAACTCAGACTCCCGGACTCAGAGTGAACTCAGACTCCTGGCCTCAGAGTACACTCAGACTCCCGGCCTCAGTGTGGACTCAGACCCCCGGCCTCAGTGTGGACACTTACTCCCGGCCTCAGAGTGAACTCAGACTCCTGGCCTCAGAGTGAACTCAGACTCTCTGCCTCAGAGTGGACTTAGACTCCTGGCCTCAGAGTACACTCAGACTCCCGGCCTCAGTGTGGACTCAGACTCCCGGCCTCAGAGTGGACTCAGACTCACGGCCTCAAAGTGAACTCAGACCCCCGGCCTCAGCACAGACTCAGACTCCCGGCCTCAGTGTGGACTCAGACTCCCGGTCTCAGTGTGAACTCAGACTCCCTGCCTCAGTGTGGACACTGACTCCCGGCC
Organism: Hemiscyllium ocellatum; assembly: GCF_020745735.1. NCBI lineage: Eukaryota > Metazoa > Chordata > Chondrichthyes > Orectolobiformes > Hemiscylliidae > Hemiscyllium > Hemiscyllium ocellatum. The sequence continues at coordinate 11,630,257 of NC_083445.1, read as the reverse complement.
ACAGTGTGGACTCAGACTCCCGGCCTCAGTGTGGACTCAGACTCCCGGCCTCAGTGTGGACTCAGACCCCCGGCCTCAGTGTGGACACAAAATCCCAGCCTCAGCATGGATCCAGACTCCCAGCCTCAGACTGCATTCAAATACCTGGCCTCAGGGTGACCTCAGGCACCCGGCCTCAGTGTGGACTCAAACGCCCGGCCTCTGAGTGGACTCAGACACGCATCCTCAGTGTGGACTCAAATGCCCGGCCTCAATCTGGACTCAGACTCCCGGCCTCAGCGTGTACCCAGACACCCGGCCTAAGTGTGGACTCAGACTCCCGGCCTCAGTGTGGACTCAGCCGCCCGGCCTCAGTGTGGGCTCAGACACCCGGCCTCAGTGTGGACTCAGACACCCGGCCTCAGTGTGGACTCAGACTCCCGGCCTCAGTGTAAACTCAAACTCCCGGCCTCAGAGTGAACTCAGACTCCCGGACTCAGTGTGGACTCAGACTCCTGCCTCAGCACTGACTCAGACTCCTGGCCTCAGTGTGGACTCAGACTCCCGGCCTCAGTGTGGGCTCAGACTCCTGCCTCAGCACTGACTCAGACTCCCGGCCTCAGTGTGGACTCAGACCCCCGGCCTCAGTGTGGACACTGACTCCCGCCCTCAGTGTGAACTCAGACTCCCGCCCTCAGTGTGAACTCAGACTCCCGGCCTCAGTGTGGACACTTACTCCCGGCCTCAGAGTGAACTCAGACTCTCTGCCTCAGAGTGGACTTAGACTCCCGGCCTCAGAGTGGACTCAGACCCCCGGCCTCAGTGTGGACACTGACTCCCGGCCTCAGTGTGGACACTGACTCCCGGCCTCAGTATGAACTCAGACTCTCGGCCTCAGAGTGGACTCAGACGCCGGGCCTCAGCGTAGACTCAGTCTCCCGGCCTCAGTGTGAAATCAGACTCCTGGCCTTAAAGCGAACTCAGACTCCCGCCCTCAGCGTCGCCTCAGACTCCCGGTCTCAGTGTGAACTCAGACTCCCGGCCTCAGCATGGATTCAGACACCCAGCTTCAGCACAGAATCAGACTCCCGGCCTCAACATGGACTCAGACTCCCAGCCTCATTGTGGACTCAGACATCCGGCCTCACAGTGAATGCAGACTCCCGGCCTCAGTGTGGACACTGACTCCCACCCTCAGTGTGGACTCAGACTCCCGGCCTCAGTGTGGACACTTACTCCCGGCCTCAGTGTGAACTCAGACTCCCGGCCTCAGTGTGGACACTGACTCCCGGCCTCAGTATGAACTCAGACTCTCGGCCTCAGAGTGCACTCAGACGCCCGGCCGCAGAGTGGACTCAGACTCCCGGCCTCAGTGTGGTCACTGACTCCCGGCCTCAGTGTGGACTCAGACTCCCGGCCTCAGTGTGGACTCAGACTCCCGGCCTCAATGTGGGCTCAGACTCCTGCCTCAGCACTGACTCAGACTCCCGGCCTCAGTGTGGACACTGACTCCCGGCCTCAGTATGAACTCAGACTCTCGGCCTCAGAGTGCACTCAGACGCCCGGCCGCAGAGTGGACTCAGACTCCCGGCCTCAGTGTGGTCACTGACTCCCGGCCTCAGTGTGGACTCAGACTCCCGGCCTCAATGTGGACTCAGACTCTCGGCCTCTGAGTGAACTCAAACTCCCGGCCTCAGAGTGAACTCAGACTCCCGGACTCAGTGTGGGCTCAGACTCCTGCCTCAGCACTGACTCAGACTCCCGGCCTCAGTGTGGACTCAGACTCCCGGCCTCAATGTGGGCTCAGACTCCTGCCTCAGCACTGACTCAGACTCCCTGCCTCAGTGTGGACTCAGACTCCTGGCCTCAGTGTGAACTCAGACTCCCGGCCTCAAAGTGAACTCAGACTCCCGGCCTCAGTGTGAACTCAGACTCCCGGTCTCAGTTTGAACTCAGACTCCCGGTCTCAGTGTGGACTCAGACTCCCGGCCTCAGAGTGGACTCAGACTCACGGCCTCAAAGTGAACTCAGACCCCCGGCCTCAGCACAGACTCAGACTCCCGGCCTCAGTGTGGACTCAGACTCCCGGCCTCAGTGTGGACTCAGACACCCGGCCTCAGTGTGGGCTCAGACACCCGGCCTCAGTGTGGACTCAGACACCCGGCCTCAGTGTGGACTCAGACTCCCGGCCTCAGTGTGGACTCAGGCTCCCGGCCTCAGTGTGGACTCAGACACCCGGCCTCAGTGTGGGCTCAGACACCCGGCCTCAGTGTGGACTCAGGCTCCGGGCCTCAGTGTGGACTCAGACACCCGGCCTCAGTGTGGACTCAGACTCCCGACCTCAGTGTGAACACTGACTCTCGGCCTCAATGTGGACTCAGACTCTCGGCCTCTGAGTGAACTCAAACTCCCGGCCTCAGAGTGAACTCAGACTCCCGGACTCAGTGTGGGCTCAGACTCCTGACTCAGCACTGACTCAGACTCCTGGCCTCAGTGTGGACTCAGACTCCCGGCCTCAGTGTGGGCTCAGACTCCTGCCTCAGCACTGACTCAGACTCCCGGCCTCAGTGTGGACTCAGACTCCCGGCCTCAGTGTGAACTCAGACTCCCGGCCTCAGTGTGGACACTTACTCCCGGCCTCAAAGTGAACTCAGACTCCTGGCCTCAGAGTGAACTCAGACTCTCTGCCTCAGAGTGGACTTAGACTCCCGGCCTCAGAGTACACTCAGACTCCCGGCCTCAGAGTGGACTCAGACTCCCGGCCTCAGTGTGGACTCAGACTCCCGGCCTCAGTGTGGTCACTGACTCCCGGCCTCAGTGTGGACTCAGACCCCCGGCCTCAGTGTGGACACTGACTCCCGGCCTCAGTGTGAACTCAGACTCCCGGCCGCAGAGTGGACTCAGACTCCCGGCCTCAGTGTGGTCACTGACTCCCGGCCTCAGTGTGGACTCAGACCCCCGGCCTCAGTGTGGACACTGACTCCCGCCCTCAGTGTGAACTCAGACTCCCGGCCTCAGTGTGGACACTGACTCCCGGCCTCAGTATGAACTCAGACTCCCGGCCTCAGTGTGGACACTGACTCCCGGCCTCAGTATGAACTCAGACTCTCGGCCTCAGAGTGGACTCAGACGCCCGGCCGCAGAGTGGACTCAGACTCCCGGCCTCAGTGTGGTCACTGACTCCCGGCCTCAGTGTGGACTCAGACCCCCGGCCTCAGTGTGGACACAAAATCCCAGCCTCAGCATGGATCCAGACTCCCAGCCTCAGACTGCATTCAAATACCTGGCCTCAGGGTGACCTCAGGCACCCGGCCTCAGTGTGGACTCAAACGCCCGGCCTCTGAGTGGACTCAGACACGCATCCTCAGTGTGGACTCAAATGCCCGGCCTCAATCTGGACTCAGACTCCCGGCCTCAGCGTGTACCCAGACACCCGGCCTAAGTGTGGACTCAGACTCCCGGCCTCAGTGTGGACTCAGCCGCCCGGCCTCAGTGTGGGCTCAGACACCCGGCCTCAGTGTGGACTCAGACACCCGGCCTCAGTGTGGACTCAGACTCCCGGCCTCAGTGTAAACTCAAACTCCCGGCCTCAGAGTGAACTCAGACTCCCGGACTCAGTGTGGACTCAGACTCCTGCCTCAGCACTGACTCAGACTCCTGGCCTCAGTGTGGACTCAGACTCCCGGCCTCAGTGTGGGCTCAGACTCCTGCCTCAGCACTGACTCAGACTCCCGGCCTCAGTGTGGACTCAGACCCCCGGCCTCAGTGTGGACACTGACTCCCGCCCTCAGTGTGAACTCAGACTCCCGCCCTCAGTGTGAACTCAGACTCCCGGCCTCAGTGTGGACACTTACTCCCGGCCTCAGAGTGAACTCAGACTCTCTGCCTCAGAGTGGACTTAGACTCCCGGCCTCAGAGTGGACTCAGACCCCCGGCCTCAGTGTGGACACTGACTCCCGGCCTCAGTGTGGACACTGACTCCCGGCCTCAGTATGAACTCAGACTCTCGGCCTCAGAGTGGACTCAGACGCCGGGCCTCAGCGTAGACTCAGTCTCCCGGCCTCAGTGTGAAATCAGACTCCTGGCCTTAAAGCGAACTCAGACTCCCGCCCTCAGCGTCGCCTCAGACTCCCGGTCTCAGTGTGAACTCAGACTCCCGGCCTCAGCATGGATTCAGACACCCAGCTTCAGCACAGAATCAGACTCCCGGCCTCAACATGGACTCAGACTCCCAGCCTCATTGTGGACTCAGACATCCGGCCTCACAGTGAATGCAGACTCCCGGCCTCAGTGTGGACACTGACTCCCACCCTCAGTGTGGACTCAGACTCCCGGCCTCAGTGTGGACACTTACTCCCGGCCTCAGTGTGAACTCAGACTCCCGGCCTCAGTGTGGACACTGACTCCCGGCCTCAGTATGAACTCAGACTCTCGGCCTCAGAGTGCACTCAGACGCCCGGCCGCAGAGTGGACTCAGACTCCCGGCCTCAGTGTGGTCACTGACTCCCGGCCTCAGTGTGGACTCAGACTCCCGGCCTCAGTGTGGACTCAGACTCCCGGCCTCAATGTGGGCTCAGACTCCTGCCTCAGCACTGACTCAGACTCCCGGCCTCAGTGTGGACACTGACTCCCGGCCTCAGTATGAACTCAGACTCTCGGCCTCAGAGTGCACTCAGACGCCCGGCCGCAGAGTGGACTCAGACTCCCGGCCTCAGTGTGGTCACTGACTCCCGGCCTCAGTGTGGACTCAAACTCCTGGCCTCAGAGTGAACTCAGACTCCCGGACTCAGTGTGGGCTCAGACTCCTGCCTCAGCACTGACTCAGACTCCCGGCCTCAGTGTGGACTCAGACTCCCGGCCTCAATGTGGGCTCAGACTCCTGCCTCAGCACTGACTCAGACTCCCTGCCTCAGTGTGGACTCAGACTCCTGGCCTCAGTGTGAACTCAGACTCCCGGCCTCAAAGTGAACTCAGACTCCCGGCCTCAGTGTGAACTCAGACTCCCGGTCTCAGTTTGAACTCAGACTCCCGGTCTCAGTGTGGACTCAGACTCCCGGCCTCAGAGTGGACTCAGACTCACGGCCTCAAAGTGAACTCAGACCCCCGGCCTCAGCACAGACTCAGACTCCCGGCCTCAGTGTGGACTCAGACTCCCGGCCTCAGTGTGGACTCAGACACCCGGCCTCAGTGTGGGCTCAGACACCCGGCCTCAGTGTGGACTCAGACACCCGGCCTCAGTGTGGGCTCAGACACCCGGCCTCAGTGTGGACTCAGGCTCCGGGCCTCAGTGTGGACTCAGACACCCGGCCTCAGTGTGGGCTCAGACACCCGGCCTCAGTGTGGACTCAGGCTCCGGGCCTCAGTGTGGACTCAGACACCCGGCCTCAGTGTGGACTCAGACTCCCGACCTCAGTGTGAACACTGACTCTCGGCCTCAATGTGGACTCAGACTCTCGGCCTCTGAGTGAACTCAAACTCCCGGCCTCAGAGTGAACTCAGACTCCCGGCCTCAGTGTGGGCTCAGACTCCTGACTCAGCACTGACTCAGACTCCCGGCCTCAGTGTGGACTCAGACTCCCGGCCTCAGTGTGAACTCAGACTCCCGGCCTCAGTGTGGACACTTACTCCCGGCCTCAGAGTGAACTCAGACTCCTGGCCTCAGAGTGAACTCAGACTCTCTGCCTCAGAGTACACTTAGAGTCCCGGCCTCAGAGTACACTCAGACTCCCGGCCTCAGAGTGGACTCAGACTCCCGGCCTCAGTGTGGTCACTGACTCCCGGCCTCAGTGTGGACTCAGACCCCCGGCCTCAGTGTGGACACTGACTCCCGGCCTCAGTGTGAACTCAGACTCCCGGCCTCAGTGTGGACTCAGACTCCCGGCCTCAGTGTGGACACTGACTCCCGGCCTCAGTATGAACTCAGACTCTCAGCCTCAGAGTGGACTCAGACGCCCGGCAGCAGAGTGGGCTCAGACTCCTGCCTCAGCACTGACTCAGACTCCTGGCCTCAGTGTGGACTCAGACTCCCGGCCTCAGTGTGGACGCTGACTCCCGGCCACAGTGTGGACACTGACACCCGGCCTCAGTGTGAACTCAGACTCCCGGACTCAGAGTGAACTCAGACTCCTGGCCTCAGAGTACACTCAGACTCCCGGCCTCAGTGTGGACTCAGACCCCCGGCCTCAGTGTGGTCACTGACTCCCGGCCTCAGTGTGGACTCAGACTCCCGGCCTCAGTGTGGACTCAGACTCCCGGCCTCAATGTGGGCTCAGACTCCTGCCTCAGCACTGACTCAGACTCCCGGCCTCAGTGTGGACACTGACTCCCGGCCTCAGTATGAACTCAGACTCTCGGCCTCAGAGTGCACTCAGACGCCCGGCCGCAGAGTGGACTCAGACTCCCGGCCTCAGTGTGGTCACTGACTCCCGGCCTCAGTGTGGACTCAAACTCCTGGCCTCAGAGTGAACTCAGACTCCCGGACTCAGTGTGGGCTCAGACTCCTGCCTCAGCACTGACTCAGACTCCCGGCCTCAGTGTGGACTCAGACTCCCGGCCTCAATGTGGGCTCAGATTCCTGCCTCAGCACTGACTCAGACTCCCTGCCTCAGTGTGGACTCAGACTCCTGGCCTCAGTGTGAACTCAGACTCCCGGCCTCAAAGTGAACTCAGACTCCCGGCCTCAGTGTGAACTCAGACTCCCGGTCTCAGTTTGAACTCAGACTCCCGGTCTCAGTGTGGACTCAGACTCCCGGCCTCAGAGTGGACTCAGACTCACGGCCTCAAAGTGAACTCAGACCCCCGGCCTCAGCACAGACTCAGACTCCCGGCCTCAGTGTGGACTCAGACTCCCGGCCTCAGTGTGGACTCAGACACCCGGCCTCAGTGTGGGCTCAGACACCCGGCCTCAGTGTGGACTCAGACACCCGGCCTCAGTGTGGGCTCAGACACCCGGCCTCAGTGTGGACTCAGGCTCCGGGCCTCAGTGTGGACTCAGACACCCGGCCTCAGTGTGGGCTCAGACACCCGGCCTCAGTGTGGACTCAGGCTCCGGGCCTCAGTGTGGACTCAGACACCCGGCCTCAGTGTGGACTCAGACTCCCGACCTCAGTGTGAACACTGACTCTCGGCCTCAATGTGGACTCAGACTCTCGGCCTCTGAGTGAACTCAAACTCCCGGCCTCAGAGTGAACTCAGACTCCCGGCCTCAGTGTGGGCTCAGACTCCTGACTCAGCACTGACTCAGACTCCCGGCCTCAGTGTGGACTCAGACTCCCGGCCTCAGTGTGAACTCAGACTCCCGGCCTCAGTGTGGACACTTACTCCCGGCCTCAGAGTGAACTCAGACTCCTGGCCTCAGAGTGAACTCAGACTCTCTGCCTCAGAGTACACTTAGAGTCCCGGCCTCAGAGTACACTCAGACTCCCGGCCTCAGAGTGGACTCAGACTCCCGGCCTCAGTGTGGTCACTGACTCCCGGCCTCAGTGTGGACTCAGACCCCCGGCCTCAGTGTGGACACTGACTCCCGGCCTCAGTGTGAACTCAGACTCCCGGCCTCAGTGTGGACTCAGACTCCCGGCCTCAGTGTGGACACTGACTCCCGGCCTCAGTATGAACTCAGACTCTCAGCCTCAGAGTGGACTCAGACGCCCGGCAGCAGAGTGGGCTCAGACTCCTGCCTCAGCACTGACTCAGACTCCTGGCCTCAGTGTGGACTCAGACTCCCGGCCTCAGTGTGGACGCTGACTCCCGGCCACAGTGTGGACACTGACACCCGGCCTCAGTGTGAACTCAGACTCCCGGACTCAGAGTGAACTCAGACTCCTGGCCTCAGAGTACACTCAGACTCCCGGCCTCAGTGTGGACTCAGACCCCCGGCCTCAGTGTGGACACTTACTCCCGGCCTCAGAGTGAACTCAGACTCCTGGCCTCAGAGTGAACTCAGACTCTCTGCCTCAGAGTGGACTTAGACTCCTGGCCTCAGAGTACACTCAGACTCCCGGCCTCAGTGTGGACTCAGACTCCCGGCCTCAGAGTGGACTCAGACTCACGGCCTCAAAGTGAACTCAGACCCCCGGCCTCAGCACAGACTCAGACTCCCGGCCTCAGTGTGGACTCAGAGTCCCGGTCTCAGTGTGAACTCAGACTCCCTGCCTCAGTGTGGACACTGACTCCCGGCCACAGTGTGGACTCAGACTCCCGGCCTCAGTGTGGACTCAGACTCCCGGCCTCAGTGTGGACTCAGACCCCCGGCCTCAGTGTGGACACAAAATCCCAGCCTCAGCATGGATCCAGACTCCCAGCCTCAGACTGCATTCAAATACCTGGCCTCAGGGTGACCTCAGGCACCCGGCCTCAGTGTGGACTCAAACGCCCGGCCTCTGAGTGGACTCAGACACGCATCCTCAGTGTGGACTCAAATGCCCGGCCTCAATCTGGACTCAGACTCCCGGCCTCAGCGTGTACCCAGACACCCGGCCTAAGTGTGGACTCAGACTCCCGGCCTCAGTGTGGACTCAGCCGCCCGGCCTCAGTGTGGGCTCAGACACCCGGCCTCAGTGTGGACTCAGACACCCGGCCTCAGTGTGGACTCAGACTCCCGGCCTCAGTGTAAACTCAAACTCCCGGCCTCAGAGTGAACTCAGACTCCCGGACTCAGTGTGGACTCAGACTCCTGCCTCAGCACTGACTCAGACTCCTGGCCTCAGTGTGGACTCAGACTCCCGGCCTCAGTGTGGGCTCAGACTCCTGCCTCAGCACTGACTCAGACTCCCGGCCTCAGTGTGGACTCAGACCCCCGGCCTCAGTGTGGACACTGACTCCCGCCCTCAGTGTGAACTCAGACTCCCGCCCTCAGTGTGAACTCAGACTCCCGGCCTCAGTGTGGACACTTACTCCCGGCCTCAGAGTGAACTCAGACTCTCTGCCTCAGAGTGGACTTAGACTCCCGGCCTCAGAGTGGACTCAGACCCCCGGCCTCAGTGTGGACACTGACTCCCGGCCTCAGTGTGGACACTGACTCCCGGCCTCAGTATGAACTCAGACTCTCGGCCTCAGAGTGGACTCAGACGCCGGGCCTCAGCGTAGACTCAGTCTCCCGGCCTCAGTGTGAAATCAGACTCCTGGCCTTAAAGCGAACTCAGACTCCCGCCCTCAGCGTCGCCTCAGACTCCCGGTCTCAGTGTGAACTCAGACTCCCGGCCTCAGCATGGATTCAGACACCCAGCTTCAGCACAGAATCAGACTCCCGGCCTCAACATGGACTCAGACTCCCAGCCTCATTGTGGACTCAGACATCCGGCCTCACAGTGAATGCAGACTCCCGGCCTCAGTGTGGACACTGACTCCCACCCTCAGTGTGGACTCAGACTCCCGGCCTCAGTGTGGACACTTACTCCCGGCCTCAGTGTGAACTCAGACTCCCGGCCTCAGTGTGGACACTGACTCCCGGCCTCAGTATGAACTCAGACTCTCGGCCTCAGAGTGCACTCAGACGCCCGGCCGCAGAGTGGACTCAGACTCCCGGCCTCAGTGTGGTCACTGACTCCCGGCCTCAGTGTGGACTCAGACTCCCGGCCTCAGTGTGGACTCAGACTCCCGGCCTCAATGTGGGCTCAGACTCCTGCCTCAGCACTGACTCAGACTCCCGGCCTCAGTGTGGACACTGACTCCCGGCCTCAGTATGAACTCAGACTCTCGGCCTCAGAGTGCACTCAGACGCCCGGCCGCAGAGTGGACTCAGACTCCCGGCCTCAGTGTGGTCACTGACTCCCGGCCTCAGTGTGGACTCAGACTCCCGGCCTCAATGTGGACTCAGACTCTCGGCCTCTGAGTGAACTCAAACTCCCGGCCTCAGAGTGAACTCAGACTCCCGGACTCAGTGTGGGCTCAGACTCCTGCCTCAGCACTGACTCAGACTCCCGGCCTCAGTGTGGACTCAGACTCCCGGCCTCAATGTGGGCTCAGACTCCTGCCTCAGCACTGACTCAGACTCCCTGCCTCAGTGTGGACTCAGACTCCTGGCCTCAGTGTGAACTCAGACTCCCGGCCTCAAAGTGAACTCAGACTCCCGGCCTCAGTGTGAACTCAGACTCCCGGTCTCAGTTTGAACTCAGACTCCCGGTCTCAGTGTGGACTCAGACTCCCGGCCTCAGAGTGGACTCAGACTCACGGCCTCAAAGTGAACTCAGACCCCCGGCCTCAGCACAGACTCAGACTCCCGGCCTCAGTGTGGACTCAGACTCCCGGCCTCAGTGTGGACTCAGACACCCGGCCTCAGTGTGGGCTCAGACACCCGGCCTCAGTGTGGACTCAGACACCCGGCCTCAGTGTGGACTCAGACTCCCGGCCTCAGTGTGGACTCAGGCTCCCGGCCTCAGTGTGGACTCAGACACCCGGCCTCAGTGTGGGCTCAGACACCCGGCCTCAGTGTGGACTCAGGCTCCGGGCCTCAGTGTGGACTCAGACACCCGGCCTCAGTGTGGACTCAGACTCCCGACCTCAGTGTGAACACTGACTCTCGGCCTCAATGTGGACTCAGACTCTCGGCCTCTGAGTGAACTCAAACTCCCGGCCTCAGAGTGAACTCAGACTCCCGGACTCAGTGTGGGCTCAGACTCCTGACTCAGCACTGACTCAGACTCCTGGCCTCAGTGTGGACTCAGACTCCCGGCCTCAGTGTGGGCTCAGACTCCTGCCTCAGCACTGACTCAGACTCCCGGCCTCAGTGTGGACTCAGACTCCCGGCCTCAGTGTGAACTCAGACTCCCGGCCTCAGTGTGGACACTTACTCCCGGCCTCAAAGTGAACTCAGACTCCTGGCCTCAGAGTGAACTCAGACTCTCTGCCTCAGAGTGGACTTAGACTCCCGGCCTCAGAGTACACTCAGACTCCCGGCCTCAGAGTGGACTCAGACTCCCGGCCTCAGTGTGGACTCAGACTCCCGGCCTCAGTGTGGTCACTGACTCCCGGCCTCAGTGTGGACTCAGACCCCCGGCCTCAGTGTGGACACTGACTCCCGGCCTCAGTGTGAACTCAGACTCCCGGCCGCAGAGTGGACTCAGACTCCCGGCCTCAGTGTGGTCACTGACTCCCGGCCTCAGTGTGGACTCAGACCCCCGGCCTCAGTGTGGACACTGACTCCCGCCCTCAGTGTGAACTCAGACTCCCGGCCTCAGTGTGGACACTGACTCCCGGCCTCAGTATGAACTCAGACTCCCGGCCTCAGTGTGGACACTGACTCCCGGCCTCAGTATGAACTCAGACTCTCGGCCTCAGAGTGGACTCAGACGCCCGGCCGCAGAGTGGACTCAGACTCCCGGCCTCAGTGTGGTCACTGACTCCCGGCCTCAGTGTGGACTCAGACCCCCGGCCTCAGTGTGGACACAAAATCCCAGCCTCAGCATGGATCCAGACTCCCAGCCTCAGACTGCATTCAAATACCTGGCCTCAGGGTGACCTCAGGCACCCGGCCTCAGTGTGGACTCAAACGCCCGGCCTCTGAGTGGACTCAGACACGCATCCTCAGTGTGGACTCAAATGCCCGGCCTCAATCTGGACTCAGACTCCCGGCCTCAGCGTGTACCCAGACACCCGGCCTAAGTGTGGACTCAGACTCCCGGCCTCAGTGTGGACTCAGCCGCCCGGCCTCAGTGTGGGCTCAGACACCCGGCCTCAGTGTGGACTCAGACACCCGGCCTCAGTGTGGACTCAGACTCCCGGCCTCAGTGTAAACTCAAACTCCCGGCCTCAGAGTGAACTCAGACTCCCGGACTCAGTGTGGACTCAGACTCCTGCCTCAGCACTGACTCAGACTCCTGGCCTCAGTGTGGACTCAGACTCCCGGCCTCAGTGTGGGCTCAGACTCCTGCCTCAGCACTGACTCAGACTCCCGGCCTCAGTGTGGACTCAGACCCCCGGCCTCAGTGTGGACACTGACTCCCGCCCTCAGTGTGAACTCAGACTCCCGCCCTCAGTGTGAACTCAGACTCCCGGCCTCAGTGTGGACACTTACTCCCGGCCTCAGAGTGAACTCAGACTCTCTGCCTCAGAGTGGACTTAGACTCCCGGCCTCAGAGTGGACTCAGACCCCCGGCCTCAGTGTGGACACTGACTCCCGGCCTCAGTGTGGACACTGACTCCCGGCCTCAGTATGAACTCAGACTCTCGGCCTCAGAGTGGACTCAGACGCCGGGCCTCAGCGTAGACTCAGTCTCCCGGCCTCAGTGTGAAATCAGACTCCTGGCCTTAAAGCGAACTCAGACTCCCGCCCTCAGCGTCGCCTCAGACTCCCGGTCTCAGTGTGAACTCAGACTCCCGGCCTCAGCATGGATTCAGACACCCAGCTTCAGCACAGAATCAGACTCCCGGCCTCAACATGGACTCAGACTCCCAGCCTCATTGTGGACTCAGACATCCGGCCTCACAGTGAATGCAGACTCCCGGCCTCAGTGTGGACACTGACTCCCACCCTCAGTGTGGACTCAGACTCCCGGCCTCAGTGTGGACACTTACTCCCGGCCTCAGTGTGAACTCAGACTCCCGGCCTCAGTGTGGACACTGACTCCCGGCCTCAGTATGAACTCAGACTCTCGGCCTCAGAGTGCACTCAGACGCCCGGCCGCAGAGTGGACTCAGACTCCCGGCCTCAGTGTGGTCACTGACTCCCGGCCTCAGTGTGGACTCAGACTCCCGGCCTCAGTGTGGACTCAGACTCCCGGCCTCAATGTGGGCTCAGACTCCTGCCTCAGCACTGACTCAGACTCCCGGCCTCAGTGTGGTCACTGACTCCCGGCCTCAGTATGAACTCAGACTCTCGGCCTCAGAGTGCACTCAGACGCCCGGCCGCAGAGTGGACTCAGACTCCCGGCCTCAGTGTGGTCACTGACTCCCGGCCTCAGTGTGGACTCAAACTCCTGGCCTCAGAGTGAACTCAGACTCCCGGACTCAGTGTGGGCTCAGACTCCTGCCTCAGCACTGACTCAGACTCCCGGCCTCAGTGTGGACTCAGACTCCCGGCCTCAATGTGGGCTCAGACTCCTGCCTCAGCACTGACTCAGACTCCCTGCCTCAGTGTGGACTCAGACTCCTGGCCTCAGTGTGAACTCAGACTCCCGGCCTCAAAGTGAACTCAGACTCCCGGCCTCAGTGTGAACTCAGACTCCCGGTCTCAGTTTGAACTCAGACTCCCGGTCTCAGTGTGGACTCAGACTCCCGGCCTCAGAGTGGACTCAGACTCACGGCCTCAAAGTGAACTCAGACCCCCGGCCTCAGCACAGACTCAGACTCCCGGCCTCAGTGTGGACTCAGACTCCCGGCCTCAGTGTGGACTCAGACACCCGGCCTCAGTGTGGGCTCAGACACCCGGCCTCAGTGTGGACTCAGACACCCGGCCTCAGTGTGGACTCAGACTCCCGGCCTCAGTGTGGACTCAAATGCCCGGCCTCAGTGTGGACTCAGACACCCGGCCTCAGTGTGGGCTCAGACACCCGGCCTCAGTGTGGACTCAGGCTCCGGGCCTCAGTGTGGACTCAGACACCCGGCCTCAGTGTGGACTCAGACTCCCGACCTCAGTGTGAACACTGACTCTCGGCCTCAATGTGGACTCAGACTCTCGGCCTCTGAGTGAACTCAAACTCCCGGCCTCAGAGTGAACTCAGACTCCCGGACTCAGTGTGGGCTCAGACTCCTGACTCAGCACTGACTCAGACTCCTGGCCTCAGTGTGGACTCAGACTCCCGGCCTCAGTGTGGGCTCAGACTCCTGCCTCAGCACTGACTCAGACTCCCGGCCTCAGTGTGGACTCAGACTCCCGGCCTCAGTGTGAACTCAGACTCCCGGCCTCAGTGTGGACACTTACTCCCGGCCTCAGAGTGAACTCAGACTCCTGGCCTCAGAGTGAACTCAGACTCTCTGCCTCAGAGTGGACTTAGACTCCCGGCCTCAGAGTACACTCAGACTCCCGGCCTCAGAGTGGACTCAGACTCCCGGCCTCAGTGTGGACTCAGACTCCCGGCCTCAGTGTGGTCACTGACTCCCGGCCTCAGTGTGGACTCAGACCCCCGGCCTCAGTGTGGACACTGACTCCCGGCCTCAGTGTGAACTCAGACTCCCGGCCTCAGTGTGGACTCAGACTCCCGGCCTCAGTGTGGACACTGACTCCCGGCCTCAGTGTGGACTCAGACCCCCGGCCTCAGTGTGGACACTGACTCCCGGCCTCAGTGTGAACTCAGACTCCCGGCCTCAGTGTGGACTCAGACTCCCGGCCTCAGTGTGGACACTGACTCCCGGCCTCAGTGTGGACTCAGACTCCCGGCCTCAGTGTGGACTCAGACTCCCGGCCTCAGTGTGAACTCAGACTCCCGGCCTCAGTGTGGACACTTACTCCCGGCCTCAGAGTGAACTCAGACTCCTGGCCTCAGAGTGAACTCAGACTCTCTGCCTCAGAGTGGACTTAGACTCCCGGCCTCAGAGTACACTCAGACTCCCGGCCTCAGAGTGGACTCAGACTCCCGGCCTCAGTGTGGACTCAGACTCCCGGCCTCAGTGTGGTCACTGACTCCCGGCCTCAGTGTGGACTCAGACCCCCGGCCTCAGTGTGGACACTGACTCCCGGCCTCAGTGTGAACTCAGACTCCCGGCCTCAGTGTGGACACTGACTCCCGGCCTCAGAGTGAACTCAGACTCTCTGCCTCAGAGTGGACTCAGACTCCTGGCCTCAGAGGACACTCAGACTCCCGGCCTCAGAGTGGACTCAGACTCCCGGCCTCAAAGTGAACTCAGACTCTCTGCCTCAGTGTGGACTCAGACTCCCGGCCTCAGTGTGGACACTGACTCCCGGCCACAGTGTGGACACTGACACACGGCCTCAGTGTGAACTCAGACTCCCGGACTCAGAGTGAACTCAGACTCCCTGCCTCAGTGTGGACTCAGACGCCCGGCCTCAGTGTCGACTCAGACCCCCGGCCTCAGTATGGACACTGACTCCCGCCCTCAGTGTGAACTCAGACTCCCGGCCTCAGTGTGGACACTGACTCCCGCCCTCAGTGTGAACTCAGACTCCCGGCCTCAGTGTGGACTCAGACTCCCGGCCTCAGTGTGGACACTGACTCCCGGCCTCAGTATGAACTCAGACTCTCGGCCTCAGAGTGGACTCAGACTCCCGGCCTCAGTGTGGACACTGACTCCCGGCCACAGTGTGGACACTGACACCCGGACTCAGAGTGAACTCAGACTCCCGGCCTCAGTGTGAACTCAGACTCCCGGACTCAGAGTGAACTCAGACTCCCTGCCTCAGTGTGGACTCAGACTCCCGGCCTCAGTGTGGACTCAGACTCCCGGCCTCAGTGTGAACTCAGCCTCCCAGCCTCAGCACAGACTCAGATTCCCAGACTCAGGGTGGACTCAGACTCCCGGCCTCAGCATGGATTCAGACACCCAGCTTCAGCACAGAATCAGACTCCCGGCCTCAACATGGACTCAGACTCCCAGCCTCATTGTGGACTCAGACATCCGGCCTCACAGTGAATGCAGACGCCCGGCCTCAGTGTGGACACTGACTCCCACCCTCAGTGTGGACTCAGACTCCCGGCCTCAGTGCGGACACTTACTCCCGGCCTCAGTGTGAACTCAGACTCCCGGCCTCAGAGTGGACTCAGACCCCCGGCCTCAGTGTGGACACTGACTCCCGGCCTCAGTGTGGACACTGACTCCCGGCCTCAGTATGAACTCAGACTCTCGGCCTCAGAGTGGACTCAGACGCCGGGCCTCAGCGTAGACTCAGTCTCCCGGCCTCAGTGTGAAATCAGACTCCTGGCCTTAAAGCGAACTCAGACTCCCGCCCTCAGCGTCGCCTCAGACTCCCGGTCTCAGTGTGAACTCAGACTCCCGGCCTCAGCATGGATTCAGACACCCAGCTTCAGCACAGAATCAGACTCCCGGCCTCAACATGGACTCAGACTCCCAGCCTCATTGTGGACTCAGACATCCGGCCTCACAGTGAATGCAGACTCCCGGCCTCAGTGTGGACACTGACTCCCACCCTCAGTGTGGACTCAGACTCCCGGCCTCAGTGCGGACACTTACTCCCGGCCTCAGTGTGAACTCAGACTCCCGGCCTCAGTGTGGACTCAGACTCCCGGCCTCAGTATGAACTCAGACTCTCGGCCTCAGAGTGGACTCAGACTCCCGGCCTCAGTGTGGACACTGACTCCCGGCCTCAGTATGAACTCAGACTCTCGGCCTCAGAGTGGACTCAGACTCCCGGCCTCAGTGTGGACACTGACTCCCGGCCACAGTGTGGACACTGACACCCGGACTCAGAGTGAACTCAGACTCCCTGCCTCAGTGTGGACTCAGACTCCCGGCCTCAGTGTGGACTCAGACTCCCGGCCTCAGTGTGAACTCAGCCTCCCGGCCTCAGCACAGACTCCGATTCCCAGACTCAGGGTGGACTCAGACTCCCGGCCTCAGCATGGATTCAGACACCCAGCTTCAGCACAGAATCAGACTCCCGGCCTCAACATGGACTCAGACTCCCAGCCTCATTGTGGACTCAGACATCCGGCCTCACAGTGAATGCAGACGCCCGGCCTCAGTGTGGACACTGACTCCCACCCTCAGTGTGAACTCAGACTCCCGGCCTCAGTGTGGACACTGACTCCCACCCTCAGTGTGAACTCAGACTCCAGGCCTCAGTGTGGACACTGACTCCCGGCCTCAGTATGAACTCAGACTCTCGGCCTCAGAGTGCACTCAGACGCCCGGCCGCAGAGTGGACTCAGACTCCCGGCCTCAGTGTGGTCACTGACTCCCGGCCTCAGTGTGGACTCAGACCCCCGGCCTCAGTGTGGACACTGACTCCCGGCCTCAGTGTGAACTCAGACTCCCGGCCTCAGTGTGGACACTGACTCCCGGCCTCAGTATGAACTCAGACTCCCAGCCTCAGAGTGGACTCAGACGCCCGGCCGCAGAGTGGACTCAGACTCCCGGCCTCAGTGTGGACACAAAATCCCAGCCTCAGCATGGATCCAGACTCCCGGCCTCAGACTGCATTCAAATACCTGGCCTCAGGGTGACCTCAGGCACACGGCCTCAGTGTGGACTCAAACGCCCGGCCTCTGAGTGGACTCAGACTCCCGGCCTCAGAGTGGACTCAGACACCCGGCCTCAGTGTGGGCTCAGACACCCGGCCTCAGTGTGGACTCAGGCTCCGGGCCTCAGTGTGGACTCAGACACCCGGCCTCAGTGTGGACTCAGACTCCCGACCTCAGTGTGAACACTGACTCTCGGCCTCAATGTGGACTCAGACTCTCGGCCTCTGAGTGAACTCAAACTCCCGGCCTCAGAGTGAACTCAGACTCCCGGACTCAGTGTGGGCTCAGACTCCTGACTCAGCACTGACTCAGACTCCTGGCCTCAGTGTGGACTCAGACTCCCGGCCTCAGTGTGGGCTCAGACTCCTGCCTCAGCACTGACTCAGACTCCCGGCCTCAGTGTGGACTCAGACTCCCGGCCTCAGTGTGAACTCAGACTCCCGGCCTCAGTGTGGACACTTACTCCCGGCCTCAGAGTGAACTCAGACTCCTGGCCTCAGAGTGAACTCAGACTCTCTGCCTCAGAGTGGACTTAGACTCCCGGCCTCAGAGTACACTCAGACTCCCGGCCTCAGAGTGGACTCAGACTCCCGGCCTCAGTGTGGACTCAGACTCCCGGCCTCAGTGTGGTCACTGACTCCCGGCCTCAGTGTGGACTCAGACCCCCGGCCTCAGTGTGGACACTGACTCCCGGCCTCAGTGTGAACTCAGACTCCCGGCCTCAGTGTGGACTCAGCCTCCCGGCCTCAGTGTGGACACTGACTCCCGGCCTCAGTATGAACTCAGACTCTCGGCCTCAGAGTGGACTCAGACGCCCGGCCGCAGAGTGGACTCAGACTCCCGGCCTCACTGTGGTCACTGACACCCGGCCTCAGTGTGGACTCAGACTCCCAGCCTCAGTGTGGGCTCAGACTCCTGCCTCAGCACTGACTCAGACTCCCGGCCTCAGTGTGGACTCAGACTCCCGGCCTCAGTGTGGACACTGACTCCCGCCCTCAGTGTGAACTCAGACTCCCGGCCTCAGTGTGGACACTTACTCCCGGCCTCAGAGTGAACTCATACTCCTGGCCTCAGAGTGAACTCAGACTCTCTGCCTCAGAGTGGACTTAGACTCCTGGCCTCAGTATGAACTCAGACTCCCGGCCTCAGAGTGAACTCAGACTCCCGGCCTCAGCCTGGACTCAGACTCCCGGCCTCAGAGTGAACTCAGACTCCCGGCCTCAAAGTGAACTCAGACCCCTGGCCTCAGCACAGACTCAGACTCCCGGCCTCAGTGTGGACACTGACTCCCGGCCACAGTGTGGACACTGACACCCGGCCTCAGTGTGAACTCAGACTCCCGGACTCAGAGTGAACTCAGACTCCCTGCCTCAGTGTGGACTCAGACTCCCGGCCTCAGTGTGGACTCAGACTCCCGGCCTCAGTGTGGACTCAGCCTCCCGGCCTCAGCACGGACTCAGATTCCCAGACTCAGGGTGGACTCAGACTCCCGGCCTCAGCATGGATTCAGACACCCAGCTTCAGCACAGAATCAGACTCCCGGCCTCAACATGGACTCAGACTCCCAGCCTCATTGTGGACTCAGACATCCGGCCTCACAGTGAATGCAGACTCCCGGCCTCAGTGTGGACACTTACTCCCGGCCTCAGTGTGGACTCAGACTCCAGGCCTCAGTGTGGACACTGACTCCCGGCCTCAGTATGAACTCAGACTCTCGGCCTCAGAGTGCACTCAGACGCCCGGCCGCAGAGTGGACGCAGACACCCGGCCTCAGTGTGGTCACTGACTCCCGGCCTCAGAGTGAACTCAGACTCTCTGCCTCAGAGTGGACTCAGACTCCTGGCCTCAGAGGACACTCAGACTCCCGGCCTCAGAGTGGACTCAGACTCCCGGCCTCAAAGTGAACTCAGACTCTCTGCCTCAGTGTGGACTCAGACTCCCGGCCTCAGTGTGGACACTGACTCCCGGCCACAGTGTGGACACTGACACACGGCCTCAGTGTGAACTCAGACTCCCGGACTCAGAGTGAACTCAGACTCCCTGCCTCAGTGTGGACTCAGACGCCCGGCCTCAGTGTCGACTCAGACCCCCGGCCTCAGTGTGGACACTGACTCCCGCCCTCAGTGTGAACTCAGACTCCCGGCCTCAGTGTGGACACTGACTCCCGCCCTCAGTGTGAACTCAGACTCCCGGCCTCAGTGTGGACTCAGACTCCCTGCCTCAGTGTGGACTCAGCCGCCCGGCCTCAGTGTGGGCTCAGACACCCGGCCTCAGTGTGGACTCAGACACCCGGCCTCAGTGTGGACTCAGACTCCCGGCCTCAGTGTAAACTCAAACTCCCGGCCTCAGAGTGAACTCAGACTCCCGGACTCATTGTGGACTCAGACTCCTGCCTCAGCACTGACTCAGACTCCTGGCCTCAGTGTGGACTCAGACTCCCGGCCTCAGTGTGGGCTCAGACTCCTGCCTCAGCACTGACTCAGACTCCCGGCCTCAGTGTGGACTCAGACCCCCGGCCTCAGTGTGGACACTGACTCCCGCCCTCAGTGTGAACTCAGACTCCCGCCCTCAGTGTGAACTCAGACTCCCGGCCTCAGTGTGGACACTTACTCCCGGCCTCAGAGTGAACTCAGACTCTCTGCCTCAGAGTGGACTTAGACTCCCGGCCTCAGAGTGGACTCAGACCCCCGGCCTCAGTGTGGACACTGACTCCCGGCCTCAGTGTGGACACTGACTCCCGGCCTCAGTATGAACTCAGACTCTCGGCCTCAGAGTGGACTCAGACGCCGGGCCTCAGCGTAGACTCAGTCTCCCGGCCTCAGTGTGAAATCAGACTCCTGGCCTTAAAGCGAACTCAGACTCCCGGCCTCAGCACAGACTCAGACCCCCAGCCTCAGTGTGGACTCAGACTCTTGGCCTCAGCGTAGACTCAGTCTCCCGGCCTCAGTGTGAAATCAGACTCCTGGCCTTAAAGCGAACTCAGACTCCCGCCCTCAGCGTCGCCTCAGACTCCCGGTCTCAGTGTGAACTCAGACTCCCGGCCTCAGCATGGATTCAGACACCCAGCTTCAGCACAGAATCAGACTCCCGGCCTCAACATGGACTCAGACTCCCAGCCTCATTGTGGACTCAGACATCCGGCCTCACAGTGAATGCAGACTCCCGGCCTCAGTGTGGACACTGACTCCCACCCTCAGTGTGGACTCAGACTCCTGGCCTCAGTGTGGACACTTACTCCCGGCCTCAGTGTGAACTCAGACTCCCGGCCTCAGTGTGGACACTGACTCCCGGCCTCAGTATGAACTCAGACTCTCGGCCTCAGAGTGCACTCAGACGCCCGGCCGCAGAGTGGACTCAGACTCCCGGCCTCAGTGTGGTCACTGACTCCCGGCCTCAGTGTGGACTCAGACTCCCGGCCTCAGTGTGGACTCAGACTCCCGGCCTCAATGTGGGCTCAGACTCCTGCCTCAGCACTGACTCAGACTCCCGGCCTCAGTGTGGACTCAGACTCCCGGCCTCAATGTGGGCTCAGACTCCTGCCTCAGCACTGACTCAGACTCCCTGCCTCAGTGTGGACTCAGACTCCTGGCCTCAGTGTGAACTCAGACTCCCGGCCTCAAAGTGAACTCAGACTCCCGGCCTCAGTGTGAACTCAGACTCCCGGTCTCAGTGTGAACTCAGACTCCCGGTCTCAGTGTGAACTCAGACTCCCGGCCTCAGTGTGAACTCAGACCCCCGGCCTCAAAGTGAACTCAGAATCCCGGCCTCAGTGTGAACTCAGACTCCCGGCCTCAAAGTGAACTCAGACTCCCGGCCTCAGCACAGACTCAGACCCCCAGCCTCAGTGTGGACTCAGACTCCCGGTCTCAGTGTGAACTCAGACTCCCGGCCTCAGTGTGGACTCAGACTCCCGGTCTCAGTGTGAACTCAGACTCCCGGCCTCAGAGTGAACTCAGACTCTTGGCCTCAGCGTGGACTCAGACTCCTGGCCTCAGCGTAGACTCAGTCTCCCGGCCTCAGTGTGAAATCAGACTCCTGGCCTTAAAGTGAACTCAGACTCCCGGCCTCAGTGTGAAATCAGACTCCTGGCCTTAAAGCGAACTCAGACTCCCGACCTCAGCGTGTACCCGGACACCCGGCTTCAGTGTGGACTCAGACTCTCGCCCTCAGTGTGGACTCAGACTCCCAGCCTCAGAGAGAACTCAGACTCCCGGCCTCAGAGTGAACTCAGACTCCCGGCCTCAGTGTGGATTCAGACTCACGGCTTCAGCACAGAATCAGACTCCCGGCCTCAGTGTGAACTCAGACTCCCGGCCTCAGTGTGGACACAAACTCCCTGCCTCCGCAAGGACTCAGAGTCCCGGCCTCAGAATGAACCAGACTCCCGGCCTCAGTGTGGACACTGACTCCCGGCCTCAGTGTGGACTCAGACTCCCGGCCTCAGTGTGGACTCAGGCACCCGGCCTCAGTGTGAACACTGACTCCCAGCCTCAGCGTGGACACAGACTCCCGGCCTCAGTGTGGACACTGACTCCCGGCCTCAGAGTGAACTCAGACTCCCGGCCTCAGTGTGGACTCAGACTCCCGGCCTCAGCACAGAATCAGACTCCCGGCCTCAGTGTAAACTCAGACCCCCGGCCTCAGTGTGGACACAAACTCCCTGCCTCCGCAAGGACTCAGAGTCCCAGCCTCAGAATGAACCAGACTCCCGGCCTCAGATTGGACCCAGACCCCCGGCCTCAGTGTGAACTCAGACTCTCGGCCTCAGAGTGGACTCAGACACCCGGCCGCAGTGTGGACACTGACTCCCGGCCTCAGTGTGGACTCAGAGACCCGGCCTCAGAGTGGACCCAGACTCCTGGCCTCAGTGTGGACACTGACTCCCGGCCTCAGAGTGAACTCAGACTCCCGGCCTCAGCGGGGACTCAGACTCCCGGCCTCAGTGTACACTCAGACACCTGGCCTCAGTGTGAACTCAGACTCTCTGCCTCAGAGTGGACGCAGACTCCCGGCCTCAGAGTACACTCAGACCCCCGGCCTCAGTGTGGACTCAGACTCCCGGCCTCAGTGTGGACACTGACTCCCGGCCTCAGAGTGAACTCAGACTCCCGACCTCAGCGGGGACTCAGACTCCCGGTCTCAGTGTGGACTCAGACTCCCGGCCTCAGTGTGGACACTGACTCCCGGCCTCAGACTGAACTCAGACTCCCGGCCTCAGACTGAACTCAGACTCCCGGCCTCAGAGTGAACTCAGACTCCCGGCCTCAGTGTGGACTCAGACTCCCGGCCTCAGCATGGACTCAGGCACCCGGCCTCAGTGTGGATTCAGACTCCCGGCTTCAGCACAGAATCAGACTCCCGGCCTCAGTGTGAACTCAGACTCCCGGCCTCAGTGTGGACACAAACTCCCTGCCTCCGCAAGGACTCAGAGTCCCGGCCTCAGAATGAACCAGACTCCCGGCCTCAGAATGATCCAGACTCCCGGCCTCAGTGTGGACCCAGACCCCCGGCCTCAGTGTGAACTCAGACTCTCGGCCTCAGAGTGGACTCAGACTCCCGGCCGCAGTGTGGACTCAGACTCCCGACATCAGTATGAACTCAGACTCTCGGCCGCAGAGTGGACTCAGACTCCCGGCATCAGTGTGGACACTGACTCCTGGCCTCAGTGTGGATTCAGACTCCCGGCCTCAGCACAGACTCAAACTCCGGCCTCAGCGTGGATTCAGACTCCTGCCTCCGCATGGACTCAGACTCCCGGCCTGAGCGTGGACTCAGAGTCCCGGCCTCAGAATGAACCAGACTCTCGGCCGCAGAGTGGACTCAGACTCCCGGCCTCAGTGTGGACACTGACTCCCGGCCTCAGTGTGGACTCAGTCTCCCGGCCTCAGTGTGAACTCAGACTCCCGGCCTCAGCACAGACTCAGATTCCCAGACTCAGGGTGGACTCAGACACCTGGCCTCAGCATGGATTCAGAATCCCAGCCTCAGTGTGAACTCAGACTCCCGGCCTCAGTGTGGACACTGACTCCCGGCCTCAGTATGAACTCAGACTCTCGGCCTCAGAGTGGACTCGGACTCCCGGCCTCAGTGTGGACTCAGACTCCCGGCCGCAGTGTGGTCACTGACTCCCGGCCTCAGTGTGGACACTGACTCCCGGCCGCAGTGTGGACACTGACTCCTGGCCTCAGTGTGGGCTCAGACTCCCTGCCTCAGAGTGAACTCAGACTCCCAACCTCAGCGTGTACCCGGACCCCCGGCCTCAGAGTGAACTCAGACTCCCGGCCTCAGCACAGACTCAGACCCCCAGCCTCAGTGTGGTCTCAGACTCCCAGCCTCAGAGTGAACTCAGACTCCCGGCCTCAGTGTGGACTCAGACTCCCGGCCTCAGCATGGACTCAGGCACCCGGCCTCAGTGTGAACTCAGACTCCTGGCCTCAGTGTGGACACAAACTCCCTGCCTCCGCAAGGACTCAGAGTCCCGGCCTCAGAATGAACCAGACTCCCGGCCTCAGAATGATCCAGACTCCCGGCCTCAGTGTGGACCCAGACCCCCGGCCTCAGTGTGAACTCAGACTCTCGGCCGCAGAGTGGACTCAGACTCCCGGCCTCAGCACAGACTCAAACTCCGGCCTCAGCGTGGATTCAGACTCCTGCCTCCGCATGGACTCAGATTCCCGGCCTGAGCGTGGACTCAGATCCCGGCCTCAGAATGAACCAGACTCTCGGCCGCAGAGTGGACTCATACTCCCGGCCTCAGTGTGGACACTGACTCCCGGCCTCAGTGTGGACTCAGTCTCCCGGCCTCAGTGTGAACTCAGACTCCCGGCCTCAGCACAGACTCAGATTCCCAGACTCAGGGTGGATTCAGACACCCGGCCTCAGCATGGATTCAGAATCCCAGCCTCAGTGTGAACTCAGACTCCCGGCCTCAGTGTGGACACTGACTCCCGGCCTCAGTATGAACTCAGACTCTCGGCCTCAGAGTGGACTCAGACTCCCGGCCTCAGTGTGGACTCAGACTCCCGGCCGCAGTGTGGTCACTGACTCCCGGCCTCAGTGTGGACACTGACTCCCGGCCGCAGTGTGGACACTGACTCCTGGCCTCAGTGTGGGCTCAGACTCCCTGCCTCAGAGTGAACTCAGACTCCCAACCTCAGCGTGTACCCGGACCCCCGGTCTCAGAGTGAACTCAGACTCCCGGCCTCAGCACAGACTCAGACCCCCAGCCTCAGTGTGGTCTCAGACTCCCAGCCTCAGAGTGAACTCAGACTCCCGGCCTCAGTGTGGACTCAGACTCCCGGCCTCAGTGTGGACACAAACTCCCTGCCTCCGCAAGGACTCAGAGTCCCAGCCTCAGAATGAACCAGACTCCCGGCCTCAGATTGGACCCAGACCCCCGGCCTCAGTGTGAACTCAGACTCTCGGCCTCAGAGTGGACTCAGACACCCGGCCGCAGTGTGGACACTGACTCCCGGCCTCAGTGTGGACTCAGAGACCCGGCCTCAGTGTGGACTCAGACTCCCGGCCGCAGTGTGGTCACTGACTCCCGGCCTCAGTGTGGACACTGACTCCCGGCCGCAGTGTGGACACTGACTCCTGGCCTCAGTGTGGGCTCAGACTCCCTGCCTCAGAGTGAACTCAGACTCCCAACCTCAGCGTGTACCCGGACCCCCGGTCTCAGAGTGAACTCAGACTCCCGGCCTCAGCACAGACTCAGACCCCCAACCTCAGTGTGGTCTCAGACTCCCAGCCTCAGAGTGAACTCAGACTCCCGGCCTCAGTGTGGACTCAGACTCCCGGCCTCAGTGTGGACACAAACTCCCTGCCTCCGCAAGGACTCAGAGTCCCAGCCTCAGAATGAACCAGACTCCCGGCCTCAGATTGGACCCAGACCCCCGGCCTCAGTGTGAACTCAGACTCTCGGCCTCAGAGTGGACTCAGACACCCGGCCGCAGTGTGGACACTGACTCCCGGCCTCAGTGTGGACTCAGAGACCCGGCCTCAGAGTGGACCCAGACTCCTGGCCTCAGTGTGGACACTGACTCCCGGCCTCAGAGTGAACTCAGACTCCCGGCCTCAGCGGGGACTCAGACTCCCGGCCTCAGTGTACACTCAGACACCTGGCCTCAGTGTGAACTCAGACTCTCTGCCTCAGAGTGGACTCAGACTCCCGGCCTCAGAGTACACTCAGACCCCCGGCCTCAGTGTGGACTCAGACTCCCGGCCTCAGTGTGGACACTGACTCCCGGCCTCAGAGTGAACTCAGACTCCCGACCTCAGCGGGGACTCAGACTCCCGGTCTCAGTGTGGACTCAGACTCCCGGCCTCAGTGTGGACACTGACTCCCGGCCTCAGACTGAACTCAGACTCCCGGCCTCAGAGTGAACTCAGACTCCCGGCCTCAGTGTGGACTCAGACTCCCGGCCTCAGCATGGACTCAGGCACCCGGCCTCAGTGTGGATTCAGACTCCCGGCTTCAGCACAGAATCAGACTCCCGGCCTCAGTGTGAACTCAGACTCCCGGCCTCAGTGTGGACACAAACTCCCTGCCTCCGCAAGGACTCAGAGTCCCGGCCTCAGAATGAACCAGACTCCCGGCCTCAGAATGATCCAGACTCCCGGCCTCAGTGTGGACCCAGACCCCCGGCCTCAGTGTGAACTCAGACTCTCGGCCTCAGAGTGGACTCAGACTCCCGGCCGCAGTGTGGACTCAGACTCCCGACATCAGTATGAACTCAGACTCTCGGCCGCAGAGTGGACTCAGACTCCCGGCATCAGTGTGGACACTGACTCCTGGCCTCAGTGTGGATTCAGACTCCCGGCCTCAGCACAGACTCAAACTCCGGCCTCAGCGTGGATTCAGACTCCTGCCTCCGCATGGACTCAGACTCCCGGCCTGAGCGTGGACTCAGAGTCCCGGCCTCAGAATGAACCAGACTCTCGGCCGCAGAGTGGACTCAGACTCCCGGCCTCAGTGTGGACACTGACTCCCGGCCTCAGTGTGGACTCAGTCTCCCGGCCTCAGTGTGAACTCAGACTCCCGGCCTCAGCACAGACTCAGATTCCCAGACTCAGGGTGGACTCAGACACCTGGCCTCAGCATGGATTCAGAATCCCAGCCTCAGTGTGAACTCAGACTCCCGGCCTCAGTGTGGACACTGACTCCCGGCCTCAGTATGAACTCAGACTCTCGGCCTCAGAGTGGACTCGGACTCCCGGCCTCAGTGTGGACTCAGACTCCCGGCCGCAGTGTGGTCACTGACTCCCGGCCTCAGTGTGGACACTGACTCCCGGCCGCAGTGTGGACACTGACTCCTGGCCTCAGTGTGGGCTCAGACTCCCTGCCTCAGAGTGAACTCAGACTCCCAACCTCAGCGTGTACCCGGACCCCCGGCCTCAGAGTGAACTCAGACTCCCGGCCTCAGCACAGACTCAGACCCCCAGCCTCAGTGTGGTCTCAGACTCCCAGCCTCAGAGTGAACTCAGACTCCCGGCCTCAGTGTGGACTCAGACTCCCGGCCTCAGCATGGACTCAGGCACCCGGCCTCAGTGTGAACTCAGACTCCTGGCCTCAGTGTGGACACAAACTCCCTGCCTCCGCAAGGACTCAGAGTCCCGGCCTCAGAATGAACCAGACTCCCGGCCTCAGAATGATCCAGACTCCCGGCCTCAGTGTGGACCCAGACCCCCGGCCTCAGTGTGAACTCAGACTCTCGGCCGCAGAGTGGACTCAGACTCCCGGCCTCAGCACAGACTCAAACTCCGGCCTCAGCGTGGATTCAGACTCCTGCCTCCGCATGGACTCAGACTCCCGGCCTGAGCGTGGACTCAGATCCCGGCCTCAGAATGAACCAGACTCTCGGCCGCAGAGTGGACTCAGACTCCCGGCCTCAGTGTGGACACTGACTCCCGGCCTCAGTGTGGACTCAGTCTCCCGGCCTCAGTGTGAACTCAGACTCCCGGCCTCAGCACAGACTCAGATTCCCAGACTCAGGGTGGATTCAGACACCCGGCCTCAGCATGGATTCAGAATCCCAGCCTCAGTGTGAACTCAGACTCCCGGCCTCAGTGTGGACACTGACTCCCGGCCTCAGTATGAACTCAGACTCTCGGCCTCAGAGTGGACTCAGACTCCCGGCCTCAGTGTGGACTCAGACTCCCGGCCGCAGTGTGGTCACTGACTCCCGGCCTCAGTGTGGACACTGACTCCCGGCCGCAGTGTGGACACTGACTCCTGGCCTCAGTGTGGGCTCAGACTCCCTGCCTCAGAGTGAACTCAGACTCCCAACCTCAGCGTGTACCCGGACCCCCGGTCTCAGAGTGAACTCAGACTCCCGGCCTCAGCACAGACTCAGACCCCCAACCTCAGTGTGGTCTCAGACTCCCAGCCTCAGAGTGAACTCAGACTCCCGGCCTCAGTGTGGACTCAGACTCCCGGCCTCAGCACAGACTCAAACTCCGGCCTCAGCGTGGATTCAGACTCCTGCCTCCGCATGGACTCAGACTCCCGGCCTGAGCGTGGACTCAGAGTCCCGGCCTCAGAATGAACCAGACTCTCGGCCGCAGAGTGGACTCAGACTCCCGGCCTCAGTGTGGACACTGACTCCCGGCCTCAGTGTGGACTCAGTCTCCCGGCCTCAGTGTGAACTCAGACTCCCGGCCTCAGCACAGACTCAGAATCCCAGACTCAGGGTGGATTCAGACACCCGGCCTCAGCATGGATTCAGAATCCCAGCCTCAGTGTGAACTCAGACTCCCGGCCTCAGTGTGGACACTGACTCCCGGCCTCAGTATGAACTCAGACTCTCGGCCTCAGAGTGGACTCAGACTCCCGGCCTCAGTGTGGACTCAGACTCCCGGCCGCAGTGTGGTCACTGACTCCCGGCCTCAGTGTGGACACTGACTCCCGGCCGCAGTGTGGACACTGACTCCTGGCCTCAGTGTGGGCTCAGACTCCCTGCCTCAGAGTGAACTCAGACTCCCAACCTCAGCGTGTACCCGGACCCCCGGCCTCAGAGTGAACTCAGACTCCCAGCCTCAGCACAGACTCAGACCCCCAGCCTCAGTGTGGACTCAGACTCCCGGCCTCAGCATGGACTCAGGCACCCGGCCTCAGTGTGAACTCAGACTCCCGGCCTCAGTGTGGACACAAACTCCCTGCCTCCGCAAGGACTCAGAGTCCCGGCCTCAGAATGAACCAGACTCCCGGCCTCAGAATGATCCAGACTCCCGGCCTCAGTGTGGACCCAGACCCCCGGCCTCAGTGTGAACTCAGACTCTCGGCCGCAGAGTGGATTCAGACTCCCGGCCTCAGCACAGACTCAAACTCCGGCCTCAGCGTGGATTCAGACTCCTGCCTCCGCATGGACTCAGACTCCCGGCCTGAGCGTGGACTCAGAGTCCCGGCCTCAGAATGAACCAGACTCTCGGCCTCAGAGTGGACTCAGACTCCCGGCCTCAGTGTGGACACTGACTCCCGGCCTCAGTGTGGACTCAGACTCCTGGCCTCAGCGTAGACTCAGTCTCCCGGCCTCAGTGTGAAATCAGACTCCCGGTCTCAGTGTGAACTCAGACTCCCGGTCTCAGTGTGAACTCAGACTCCCGGCCTCAGTGTGGACTCAGACTCCCGGACTCAGAGTGAACTCAGACTCCCTGCCTCAGTGTGGACACTGACACCCGGCCTCAGTGTGAACTCAGACTCCCGGACTCAGAGTGAACTCAGACTCCCTGCCTCAGTGTGGACTCAGACTCCCGGCCTCAGTGTGAACTCAGACTCCTGGCCTCAGTGTGAACTCAGACTCCCTGCCTCAGTGTGGACTCAGACTCCCGGCCTCAGTGTGAACTCAGCCTCCCGGCCTCAGCACAGACTCAGATTCCCAGACTCAGGGTGGACTCAGCCTCCCGGCTTCAGCACAGAATCAGACTCCCGGCCTCAACATGGACTCAGACTCCCAGCCTCATTGTGGACTCAGACATCCGGCCTCACAGTGAATGCAGACGCCCGGCCTCAGTGTGGACACTGACTCCCACCCTCAGTGTGGACTCAGACTCCCGGCCTCAGTGTGGACACTTACTCCCGGCCTCAGTGTGAACTCAGACTCCCGGCCTCAGTGTGGACACTGACTCCCGGCCTCAGTATGAACTCAGACTCTCGGCCTCAGAGTGCACTCAGACGCCCGGCCACAGAGTGGACTCAGACTCCCGGCCTCAGTGTGGTCACTGACTCCCGGCCTCAGTGTGGACTCAGTCTCCCGGCCTCAGAGTGAACTCAGACTCCCTGCCTCAGTGTGGACTCAGTCTCCCGGCCTCAGAGTGAACTCAGACTCCTGGCCTGAGTGTGAACTCAGAATCCCAACCTCAGCGTGTACCCGGACCCCCGGCCTCAGAGTGAACTCAGACTACCGGCCTTGAGTGGACTCAGACTCCCGGCCTCAGTGTGAACTCAGACTCCCGGCCTCAAAGTGAACTCAGACTCCCGGCCTCAGCACAGACTCAGACTCCCGGTCTCAGTGTGAACTCAGACTCCCGGCCTCAGTGTGGACTCAGACTCCCGGTCTCAGTGTGAACTCAGACTCCCGGCCTCAGTGTGGACACTGACTCCCGGCCTCAGTGTGGACACTGACTCCCGGCCTCAGAGTGAACTCAGACTCTTGGCCTCAGCGTAGACTCAGTCTCCCGGCCTCAGTGTGAAATCAGACTCCTGGCCTTAAAGCGAACTCAGACTCCCGCCCTCAGCGTCGACTCAGACTCCCGGCCTCAGTGTGGACACTGACTCCCGGCCTCAGTGTGAACACTGACTCCCAGCCTCAGCGTGGACACAGACTCCCGGCCTCAGTGTGGACACTGACTCCCGGCCTCAGAGTGAACTCAGACTCCCGGCCTCAGTGTGGACTCAGACTCCCGGCCTCAGCACAGAATCAGACTCCCGGCCTCAGTGTGAACTCAGACTCCCGGTCTCAGTGTGGACTCAGACTCCCGGCCTCAGACTGAACTCAGACTCCCGGCCTCAGAGTGAACTCAGACTCCCGGCCTCAGTGTGGACTCAGACTCCCGGCCTCAGCATGGACTCAGGCACCCGGCCTCAGTGTGGATTCAGACTCCCGGCTTCAGCACAGAATCAGACTCCCGGCCTCAGTGTGAACTCAGACTCCCGGCCTCAGTGTGGACACAAACTCCCTGCCTCCGCAAGGACTCAGAGTCCCGGCCTCAGAATGAACCAGACTCCCGGCCTCAGAATGATCCAGACTCCCGGCCTCAGTGTGGACCCAGACCCCCGGCCTCAGTGTGAACTCAGACTCTCGGCCTCAGAGTGGACTCAGACTCCCGGCCGCAGTGTGGACTCAGACTCCCGACATCAGTATGAACTCAGACTCTCGGCCGCAGAGTGGACTCAGACTCCCGGCATCAGTGTGGACACTGACTCCTGGCCTCAGTGTGGATTCAGACTCCCGGCCTCAGCACAGACTCAAACTCCGGCCTCAGCGTGGATTCAGACTCCTGCCTCCGCATGGACTCAGACTCCCGGCCTGAGCGTGGACTCAGAGTCCCGGCCTCAGAATGAACCAGACTCTCGGCCGCAGAGTGGACTCAGACTCCCGGCCTCAGTGTGGACACTGACTCCCGGCCTCAGTGTGGACTCAGTCTCCCGGCCTCAGTGTGAACTCAGACTCCCGGCCTCAGCACAGACTCAGATTCCCAGACTCAGGGTGGACTCAGACACCTGGCCTCAGCATGGATTCAGAATCCCAGCCTCAGTGTGAACTCAGACTCCCGGCCTTAGTGTGGACACTGGCTCCCGGCCTCAGTATGAACTCAGACTCTCGGCCTCAGAGTGGACTCGGACTCCCGGCCTCAGTGTGGACTCAGACTCCCGGCCGCAGTGTGGTCACTGACTCCCGGCCTCAGTGTGGACACTGACTCCCGGCCGCAGTGTGGACACTGACTCCTGGCCTCAGTGTGGGCTCAGACTCCCTGCCTCAGAGTGAACTCAGACTCCCAACCTCAGCGTGTACCCGGACCCCCGGCCTCAGAGTGAACTCAGACTCCCGGCCTCAGCACAGACTCAGACCCCCAGCCTCAGTGTGGTCTCAGACTCCCAGCCTCAGAGTGAACTCAGACTCCCGGCCTCAGTGTGGACTCAGACTCCCGGCCTCAGCATGGACTCAGGCACCCGGCCTCAGTGTGAACTCAGACTCCTGGCCTCAGTGTGGACACAAACTCCCTGCCTCCGCAAGGACTCAGAGTCCCGGCCTCAGAATGAACCAGACTCCCGGCCTCAGAATGATCCAGACTCCCGGCCTCAGTGTGGACCCAGACCCCCGGCCTCAGTGTGAACTCAGACTCTCGGCCGCAGAGTGGACTCAGACTCCCGGCCTCAGCACAGACTCAAACTCCGGCCTCAGCGTGGATTCAGACTCCTGCCTCCGCATGGACTCAGACTCCCGGCCTGAGCGTGGACTCAGAGTCCCGGCCTCAGAATGAACCAGACTCTCGGCCTCAGAGTGGACTCAGACTCCCGGCCTCAGTGTGGACACTGACTCCCGGCCTCAGTGTGGACTCAGACTCCTGGCCTCAGCGTAGACTCAGAGTGAACTCAGACTCCCAACCTCAGCGTGTACCCGGACCCCCGGCCTCAGAGTGAACTCAGACTCCCGGCCTCAGCACAGACTCAGACCCCCAGCCTCAGTGTGGTCTCAGACTCCCAGCCTCAGAGTGAACTCAGACTCTCGGTCTCAGTGTGAACTCTGACTCCCGGTCTCAGTGTGAACTCAGACTCCCGGCCTCAGTGTGGACTCAGACTCCCGGACTCAGAGTGAACTCAGACTCCGTTCCTCAGTGTGGACACAGACTCCCGGACTCAGAGTGAACTCAG
Source organism: Hemiscyllium ocellatum (assembly GCF_020745735.1). Lineage (NCBI taxonomy): Eukaryota > Metazoa > Chordata > Chondrichthyes > Orectolobiformes > Hemiscylliidae > Hemiscyllium > Hemiscyllium ocellatum. Next base: position 11,598,316 of record NC_083445.1, on the reverse strand, counting down.
ACTCCCTGCCTCAGTGTGGACTCAGACTCCCGGCCTCAGTGTGAACTCAGACTCCCGGCCTCAGTGTGAACTCAGACTCCCTGCCTCAGTGTGGACTCAGACTCCCGGCCTCAGTGTGAACTCAGCCTCCCGGCCTCAGCACAGACTCAGATTCCCAGACTCAGGGTGGACTCAGCCTCCCGGCTTCAGCACAGAATCAGACTCAACATGGACTCAGACTCCCAGCCTCATTGTGGACTCAGACATCCGGCCTCACAGTGAATGCAGACGCCCGGCCTCAGTGTGGACACTGACTCCCACCCTCAGTGTGGACTCAGACTCCCGGCCTCAGTGTGGACACTTACTCCCGGCCTCAGTGTGAACTCAGACTCCCGGCCTCAGTGTGGACACTGACTCCCGGCCTCAGTATGAACTCAGACTCTCGGCCTCAGAGTGCACTCAGACGCCCGGCCACAGAGTGGACTCAGACTCCCGGCCTCAGTGTGGTCACTGACTCCCGGCCTCAGTGTGGACTCAGACCCCCGGCCTCAGTGTGGACTCAGACTCCCGGCCTCAATGTGGGCTCAGACTCCTGCCTCAGCACTGACTCAGACTCCCTGCCTCAGTGTGGACTCAGTCTCCCGGCCTCAGAGTGAACTCAGACTCCCTGCCTCAGTGTGGACTCAGTCTCCCGGCCTCAGAGTGAACTCAGACTCCTGGCCTGAGTGTGAACTCAGGATCCCAACCTCAGCGTGTACCCGGACCCCCGGCCTCAGAGTGAACTCAGACTACCGGCCTTGAGTGGACTCAGACTCCCGGCCTCAGTGTGAACTCAGACTCCCGGCCTCAAAGTGAACTCAGACTCCCGGCCTCAGCACAGACTCAGACCCCCGGCCTCAGTGTGGACTCAGACACCCGGCCTCAGTGTGAACTCAGCCTCCCGGCCTCAGCACAGACTCAGATTCCCAGACTCACGGTGGACTCAGCCTACCGGCTTCAGCACAGAATCAGACTCCCGGCCTCAACATGGACTCAGACTCCCAGCCTCATTGTGGACTCAGACATCCGGCCTCACAGTGAATGCAGACGCCCGGCCTCAGTGTGGACACTGACTCCCACCCTCAGTGTGGACTCAGACTCCCGGCCTCAGTGTAGACACTTACTCCCGGCCTCAGTGTGAACTCAGACTCCCGGCCTCAGTGTGGACACTGACTCCCGGCCTCAGTATGAACTCAGACTCTCGGCCTCAGAGTGCACTCAGACGCCCAGCCATTGAGTGGACTCAGACTCCCGGCCTCAGTGTGGTCACTGACTCCCGGCCTCAGTGTGGACTCAGACCCCCGGCCTCAGTGTGGACTCAGACTCCCGGCCTCAATGTGGGCTCAGACTCCTGCCTCAGCACTGACTCAGACTCCCTGCCTCAGTGTGGACTCAGACTCCTGGCCTCAGTGTGAACTCAGACTCCCGGCCTCAGAGTGAACTCAGACTCCCTTCCTCAGTGTGGACTCAGTCTCCCGGCCTCAGAGTGAACTCAGACTCCTGGCCTGAGTGTGAACTCAGAATCCCAACCTCAGCGTGTACCCGGACCCCCGGCCTCAGAGTGAACTCAGACTACCGGCCTTGAGTGGACTCAGACTCCCGGCCTCAGTGTGAACTCAGACTCCCGGCCTCAAAGTGAACTCAGACTCCCGGCCTCAGCACAGACTCAGACCCCCAGCCTCAGTGTGGACTCAGACTCCCGGTCTCAGTGTGAACTCAGACTCCCGGCCTCAGTGTGGACTCAGACTCCCGGTCTCAGTGTGGACACTGACTCCCGGCCTCAGTGTGGACACTGACTCCCGGCCTCAGAGTGAACTCAGACTCTTGGCCTCAGCGTAGACTCAGTCTCCCGGCCTCAGTGTGAAATCAGACTCCTGGCCTTAAAGCGAACTCAGACTCCCGCCCTCAGCGTCGACTCAGACCCCCGGCCTCAGTGAGAACACAGACTCCAGGCCTCAGTGTGGACTCAGACTCCCGGCCTCAGAGTGAGCTCAGACTCCCGGCCTCAGTGTGGACACAAAATCCCAACCTCAGCATGGACTCAGACTTCCAGCCTCAGACTGCATTCAAATACCCGGCCTCAGAGTGACCTCAGGCACCCGGCCTCAGTGTGGACTCAAACGCCCGGCCTCTGAGTGGACTCAGCCGCCCGGCCTCAGAGTGGACTCAGACTCGCAGCCTCAGTGTGGACTCAAATGCCCGGCCGCAATCTGGACTCAGACTCCCGGCCTCTGAGTGGACTCAGCCGCCCAGCCTCAGAGTGGACTCAGACTCTCTGCCTCAGTGTGGACTCAGACTCCCGGCCTCAGAGTGAACTCAGACTCCCGGCCACAGTGTGGACTCAGACTCCCGGCCTCAGTGTGGACACTGACTCCCGGCCTCAGTGTGAACTCAGACTCACTGCCTCAGTGTGGACTCAGACTCCCGGCCTCAGTGTGGACTCAGACTCCCGGCCTCAGTGTGGACTCAGACATGCGGCCTCAGTGTGGACACTGACCCCCGGCCTCAGTGTGGACTCAGACTCCCGGCCTCAATGTGGACACTGACTCCCGGCCTCAGTGTGAACTCAGACTCCCGGCCTCAGAGTGGACTCAGATTCCAGGCCTCAGTGTGGACTCAGACTCCCTGCCTCAGCGTGGACTCAGACTCCCGGCCTCAGTGTGAACTCAGACTCCCTGCCTCAGCGTGGACTCAGACTCCCGGCCTCAGTGTGAACTCAGACTCCCGGCCTCAGTGTGGACTCAGACTCCCGGCCTCAGTGTGAACTCAGCCTCCCGGCCTCAACATGGACTCAGACTCCCAGCCTCATTGTGGACTCAGACATCCGGCCTCACAGTGAATGCAGACTCCCGGCCTCAGTGTGGACACTGACTCCCACCCTCAGTGTGGACTCAGACTCCCGGCCTCAGTGTGGACACTTACTCCCGGCCTCAGTGTGAACTCAGACTCCCGGCCTCAGTGTGGACACTGACTCCCGGCCTCAGTATGAACTCAGACTCTCGGCCTCAGAGTGCACTCAGACGCCCGGCCGCAGAGTGGACTCAGACTCCCGGCCTCAGTGTGGTCACTGACTCCCGGCCTCAGTGTGGACTCAGACTCCCGGCCTCAGTGTGGACTCAGACTCCCGGCCTCAATGTGGGCTCAGACTCCTGCCTCAGCACTGACTCAGACTCCCGGCCTCAGTGTGGACTCAGACTCCCGGCCTCAATGTGGGCTCAGACTCCTGCCTCAGCACTGACTCAGACTCCCTGCCTCAGTGTGGACTCAGACTCCTGGCCTCAAAGTGAACTCAGACTCCCGGCCTCAGTGTGAACTCAGACTCCCGGTCTCAGTGTGAACTCAGACTCCCGGCCTCAGTGTGAACTCAGACCCCCGGCCTCAAAGTGAACTCAGAATCCCGGCCTCAGTGTGGACTCAGACTCCCGGCCTCAGTGTGGTCACTGACTCCCGGCCTCAGTGTGGACTCAGACCCCCGGCCTCAGTGTGGTCACTGACTCCCGCCCTCAGTGTGGACTCAGACTCCCGGCCTCAGTGTGGACACTTACTCCTGGCCTCAGAGTGAACTCAGACTCCCGGTCTCAGTGTGAACTCAGACTCCCGGCCTCAGTGTGGACTCAGACTCCCGGCCTCAGTGTGGACACGGACTCCTGGCCTCAGTGTGAACTCAGACTCTCTGTCTCAGTGTGGTCTCAGACTCCCGGCCTCAGAGTGAACTCAGACTCTTGGCCTCAGCGTAGACTCAGTCTCCCGGCCTCAGAGTGAACTCAGACTCTTGGCCTCAGCGTGGACTCAGACTCCCGGCCTCAGCATGGACTCAGGCACCCGGCCTCAGTGTGAACTCAGACTCCCGGCCTCAGTGTGGACACAAACTCCCTGCCTCCGCAAGGACTCAGAGTCCCGGCCTCAGAATGAACCAGACTCCCGGCCTCAGAATGATCCAGACTCCCGGCCTCAGTGTGGACCCAGACCCCCGGCCTCAGTGTGAACTCAGACTCTCGGCCGCAGAGTGGATTCAGACTCCCGGCCTCAGCACAGACTCAAACTCCAGCCTCAGCGTGGATTCAGACTCCTGCCTCCGCATGGACTCAGACTCCCGGCCTGAGCGTGGACTCAGAGTCCCGGCCTCAGAATGAACCAGACTCTCGGCCTCAGAGTGGACTCAGACTCCCGGCCTCAGTGTGGACACTGACTCCCGGCCTCAGTGTGGACTCAGACTCCTGGCCTCAGCGTAGACTCAGTCTCCCGGCCTCAGTGTGAAATCAGACTCCCGGTCTCAGTGTGAACTCAGACTCCCGGTCTCAGTGTGAACTCAGACTCCCGGCCTCAGTGTGGACTCAGACTCCCGGACTCAGAGTGAACTCAGACACCCGGCCTCAGTGTGGACTCAGACACCCGGCCTCAGTGTGAACTCAGACTCCCGGCCTCAGTGTGGACTCAGACTCCCTGCCTCAGTGTGGACACTGACACCCGGCCTCAGTGTGAACTCAGACTCCCGGACTCAGAGTGAACTCAGACTCCCTGCCTCAGTGTGGACTCAGACTCCCGGCCTCAGTGTGAACTCAGACTCCCGGCCTCAGTGTGAACTCAGACTCCCTGCCTCAGTGTGGACTCAGACTCCCGGCCTCAGTGTGAACTCAGCCTCCCAGCCTCAGCACAGACTCAGATTCCCAGACTCAGGGTGGACTCAGCCTCCCGGCTTCAGCACAGAATCAGACTCCCGGCCTCAACATGGACTCAGACTCCCAGCCTCATTGTGGACTCAGACATCCGGCCTCACAGTGAATGCAGACGCCCGGCCTCAGTGTGGACACTGACTCCCACCCTCAGTGTGGACTCAGACTCCCGGCCTCAGTGTGGACACTTACTCCCGGCCTCAGTGTGAACTCAGACTCCCGGCCTCAGTGTGGACACTGACTCCCGGCCTCAGTATGAACTCAGACTCTCGGCCTCAGAGTGCACTCAGACGCCCGGCCACAGAGTGGACTCAGACTCCCGGCCTCAGTGTGGTCACTGACTCCCGGCCTCAGTGTGGACTCAGACCCCCGGCCTCAGTGTGGACTCAGACTCCCGGCCTCAGTGTGGACACAAAATCCCAACCTCAGCATGGACTCAGACTTCCGGCCTCAGACTGCATTCAAATACCCGGCCTCAGAGTGACCTCAGGCACCCGGCCTCAGTGTGGACTCAAACGCCCGGCCTCTGAGTGGACTCAGCCGCCCGGCCTCAGAGTGGACTCAGACTCGCAGCCTCAGTGTGGACTCAAATGCCCGGCCGCAATCTGGACTCAGACTCCCGGCCTCTGAGTGGACTCAGCCGCCCAGCCTCAGAGTGGACTCAGACTGTCTGCCTCAGTGTGGACTCAGACTCCCGGCCTCAGAGTGAACTCAGACTCCCGGCCACAGTGTGGACTCAGACCCCCGGCCTCAGTGTGGACACTGACTCCCGGCCTCAGTGTGAACTCAGACTCACTGCCTCAGTGTGGACTCAGACTCCCGGCCTCAGTGTGGACTCAGACTCCCGGCCTCAGTGTGGACTCAGACATGCGGCCTCAGTGTGGACACTGACCCCCGGCCTCAGTGTGGACTCAGACTCCCGGCCTCAATGTGGACACTGACTCCCGGCCTCAGTGTGAACTCAGACTCCCGGCCTCAGCGTGGACTCAGATTCCAGGCCTCAGTGTGGACTCAGACTCCCTGCCTCAGCGTGGACTCAGACTCCCGGCCTCAGTGTGAACTCAGACTCCCTGCCTCAGCGTGGACTCAGACTCCCGGCCTCAGTGTGAACTCAGACTCCCGGCCTCAGTGTGGACTCAGACTCCCGGCCTCAGTGTGAACTCAGCCTCCCGGCCTCAACATGGACTCAGACTCCCAGCCTCATTGTGGACTCAGACATCCGGCCTCACAGTGAATGCAGACTCCCGGCCTCAGTGTGGACACTGACTCCCACCCTCAGTGTGGACTCAGACTCCCGGCCTCAGTGTGGACACTTACTCCCGGCCTCAGTGTGAACTCAGACTCCCGGCCTCAGTGTGGACACTGACTCCCGGCCTCAGAGTGAACTCAGACTCCCGGCCTCAGCGGGGACTCAGACTCCCGCCCTCAGCGTCGACTCAGACTCCCGGCCTCAGTGTGGACACTGACTCCCGGCCTCAGTGTGAACACTGACTCCCAGCCTCAGCGTGGACACAGACTCCCGGCCTCAGTGTGGACACTGACTCCCGGCCTCAGAGTGAACTCAGACTCCCGGCCTCAGTGTGGACTCAGACTCCCGGCCTCAGCACAGAATCAGACTCCCGGCCTCAGTGTGAACTCAGACTCCCGGTCTCAGTGTGGACTCAGACTCCCGGCCTCAGACTGAACTCAGACTCCCGGCCTCAGAGTGAACTCAGACTCCCGGCCTCAGTGTGGACTCAGACTCCCGGCCTCAGCATGGACTCAGGCACCCGGCCTCAGTGTGGATTCAGACTCCCGGCTTCAGCACAGAATCAGACTCCCGGCCTCAGTGTGAACTCAGACTCCCGGCCTCAGTGTGGACACAAACTCCCTGCCTCCGCAAGGACTCAGAGTCCCGGCCTCAGAATGAACCAGACTCCCGGCCTCAGAATGAACCAGACTCCCGGCCTCAGTGTGGACCCAGACCCCCGGCCTCAGTGTGAACTCAGACTCTCGGCCTCAGAGTGGACTCAGACTCCCGGCCGCAGTGTGGACTCAGACTCCCGACATCAGTATGAACTCAGACTCTCGGCCGCAGAGTGGACTCAGACTCCCGGCATCAGTGTGGACACTGACTCCTGGCCTCAGTGTGGATTCAGACTCCCGGCCTCAGCACAGACTCAAACTCCGACCTCAGCGTGGATTCAGACTCCTGCCTCCGCATGGACTCAGACTCCCGGCCTGAGCGTGGACTCAGAGTCCCGGCCTCAGAATGAACCAGACTCTCGGCCGCAGAGTGGACTCAGACTCCCGGCCTCAGTGTGGACACTGACTCCCGGCCTCAGTGTGGACTCAGTCTCCCGGCCTCAGTGTGAACTCAGACTCCCGGCCTCAGCACAGACTCAGATTCCCAGACTCAGGGTGGACTCAGACACCTGGCCTCAGCATGGATTCAGAATCCCAGCCTCAGTGTGAACTCAGACTCCCGGCCTTAGTGTGGACACTGACTCCCGGCCTCAGTATGAACTCAGACTCTCGGCCTCAGAGTGGACTCGGACTCCCGGCCTCAGTGTGGACTCAGACTCCCGGCCGCAGTGTGGTCACTGACTCCCGGCCTCAGTGTGGACACTGACTCCCGGCCGCAGTGTGGACACTGACTCCTGGCCTCAGTGTGGGCTCAGACTCCCTGCCTCAGAGTGAACTCAGACTCCCAACCTCAGCGTGTACCCGGACCCCCGGCCTCAGAGTGAACTCAGACTCCCGGCCTCAGCACAGACTCAGACCCCCAGCCTCAGTGTGGTCTCAGACTCCCAGCCTCAGAGTGAACTCAGACTCCCGGCCTCAGTGTGGACTCAGACTCCCGGCCTCAGCATGGACTCAGGCACCCGGCCTCAGTGTGAACTCAGACTCCTGGCCTCAGTGTGGACACAAACTCCCTGCCTCCGCAAGGACTCAGAGTCCCGGCCTCAGAATGAACCAGACTCCCGGCCTCAGAATGATCCAGACTCCCGGCCTCAGTGTGGACCCAGACCCCCGGCCTCAGTGTGAACTCAGACTCTCGGCCGCAGAGTGGACTCAGACTCCCGGCCTCAGCACAGACTCAAACTCCGGCCTCAGCGTGGATTCAGACTACTGCCTCCGCATGGACTCAGACTCCCGGCCTGAGCGTGGACTCAGAGTCCCGGCCTCAGAATGAACCAGACTCTCGGCCTCAGAGTGGACTCAGACTCCCGGCCTCAGTGTGGACACTGACTCCCGGCCTCAGTGTGGACTCAGACTCCTGGCCTCAGCGTAGACTCAGAGTGAACTCAGACTCCCAACCTCAGCGTGTACCCGGACCCCCGGCCTCAGAGTGAACTCAGACTCCCGGCCTCAGCACAGACTCAGACCCCCAGCCTCAGTGTGGTCTCAGACTCCCAGCCTCAGAGTGAACTCAGACTCTCGGTCTCAGTGTGAACTCTGACTCCCGGTCTCAGTGTGAACTCAGACTCCCGGCCTCAGTGTGGACTCAGACTCCCGGACTCAGAGTGAACTCAGACTCCGTTCCTCAGTGTGGACACAGACTCCCGGACTCAGAGTGAACTCAGACTCCCTGCCTCAGTGTGGACTCAGACTCCCGGCCTCAGTGTGAACTCAGACTCCCGGCCTCAGTGTGAACTCAGACTCCCTGCCTCAGTGTGGACTCAGACTCCCGGCCTCAGTGTGAACTCAGCCTCCCGGCCTCAGCACAGACTCAGATTCCCAGACTCAGGGTGGACTCAGCCTCCCGGCTTCAGCACAGAATCAGACTCCCGGCCTCAACATGGACTCAGACTCCCAGCCTCATTGTGGACTCAGACATCCGGCCTCACAGTGAATGCAGACGCCCGGCCTCAGTGTGGACACTGACTCCCACCCTCAGTGTGGACTCAGACTCCCGGCCTCAGTGTGGACACTTACTCCCGGCCTCAGTGTGAACTCAGACTCCCGGCCTCAGTGTGGACACTGACTCCCGGCCTCAGTATGAACTCAGACTCTCGGCCTCAGAGTGCACTCAGACGCCCGGCCACAGAGTGGACTCAGACTCCCGGCCTCAGTGTGGTCACTGACTCCCGGCCTCAGTGTGGACTCAGACCCCCGGCCTCAGTGTGGACTCAGACTCCCGGCCTCAATGTGGGCTCAGACTCCTGCCTCAGCACTGACTCAGACTCCCTGCCTCAGTGTGGACTCAGTCTCCCGGCCTCAGAGTGAACTCAGACTCCCTGCCTCAGTGTGGACTCAGTCTCCCGGCCTCAGAGTGAACTCAGACTCCTGGCCTGAGTGTGAACTCAGAATCCCAACCTCAGCGTGTACCCGGACCCCCGGCCTCAGAGTGAACTCAGACTACCGGCCTTGAGTGGACTCAGACTCCCGGCCTCAGTGTGAACTCAGACTCCCGGCCTCAAAGTGAACTCAGACTCCCGGCCTCAGCACAGACTCAGACCCCCAGCCTCAGTGTGGACTCAGACACCCGGCCTCAGTGTGAACTCAGCCTCCCGGCCTCAGCACAGACTCAGATTCCCAGACTCACGGTGGACTCAGCCTCCCGGCTTCAGCACAGAATCAGACTCCCGGCCTCAACATGGACTCAGACTCCCAGCCTCATTGTGGACTCAGACATCCGGCCTCACAGTGAATGCAGACGCCCGGCCTCAGTGTGGACACTGACTCCCACCCTCAGTGTGGACTCAGACTCCCGGCCTCAGTGTAGACACTTACTCCCGGCCTCAGTGTGAACTCAGACTCCCGGCCTCAGTGTGGACACTGACTCCCGGCCTCAGTATGAACTCAGACTCTCGGCCTCAGAGTGCACTCAGACGCCCAGCCATTGAGTGGACTCAGACTCCCGGCCTCAGTGTGGTCACTGACTCCCGGCCTCAGTGTGGACTCAGACCCCCGGCCTCAGTGTGGACTCAGACTCCCGGCCTCAATGTGGGCTCAGACTCCTGCCTCAGCACTGACTCAGACTCCCTGCCTCAGTGTGGACTCAGACTCCTGGCCTCAGTGTGAACTCAGACTCCCGGCCTCAGAGTGAACTCAGACTCCCTTCCTCAGTGTGGACTCAGTCTCCCGGCCTCAGAGTGAACTCAGACTCCTGGCCTGAGTGTGAACTCAGAATCCCAACCTCAGCGTGTACCCGGACCCCCGGCCTCAGAGTGAACTCAGACTACCGGCCTTGAGTGGACTCAGACTCCCGGCCTCAGTGTGAACTCAGACTCCCGGCCTCAAAGTGAACTCAGACTCCCGGCCTCAGCACAGACTCAGACCCCCAGCCTCAGTGTGGACTCAGACTCCCGGTCTCAGTGTGAACTCAGACTCCCGGCCTCAGTGTGGACTCAGACTCCCGGTCTCAGTGTGGACACTGACTCCCGGCCTCAGTGTGGACACTGACTCCCGGCCTCAGAGTGAACTCAGACTCTTGGCCTCAGCGTAGACTCAGTCTCCCGGCCTCAGTGTGAAATCAGACTCCTGGCCTTAAAGCGAACTCAGACTCCCGCCCTCAGCGTCGACTCAGACCCCCGGCCTCAGTGAGAACACAGACTCCAGGCCTCAGTGTGGACTCAGACTCCCGGCCTCAGAGTGAGCTCAGACTCCCGGCCTCAGTGTGGACACAAAATCCCAACCTCAGCATGGACTCAGACTTCCGGCCTCAGACTGCATTCAAATACCCGGCCTCAGAGTGACCTCAGGCACCCGGCCTCAGTGTGGACTCAAACGCCCGGCCTCTGAGTGGACTCAGCCGCCCGGCCTCAGAGTGGACTCAGACTCGCAGCCTCAGTGTGGACTCAAATGCCCGGCCGCAATCTGGACTCAGACTCCCGGCCTCTGAGTGGACTCAGCCGCCCAGCCTCAGAGTGGACTCAGACTCTCTGCCTCAGTGTGGACTCAGACTCCCGGCCTCAGAGTGAACTCAGACTCCCGGCCACAGTGTGGACTCAGACTCCCGGCCTCAGTGTGGACACTGACTCCCGGCCTCAGTGTGAACTCAGACTCACTGCCTCAGTGTGGACTCAGACTCCCGGCCTCAGTGTGGACTCAGACTCCCGGCCTCAGTGTGGACTCAGACATGCGGCCTCAGTGTGGACACTGACCCCCGGCCTCAGTGTGGACTCAGACTCCCGGCCTCAATGTGGACACTGACTCCCGGCCTCAGTGTGAACTCAGACTCCCGGCCTCAGAGTGGACTCAGATTCCAGGCCTCAGTGTGGACTCAGACTCCCTGCCTCAGCGTGGACTCAGACTCCCGGCCTCAGTGTGTACTCAGACTCCCTGCCTCAGCGTGGACTCAGACTCCCGGCCTCAGTGTGAACTCAGACTCCCGGCCTCAGTGTGGACTCAGACTCCCGGCCTCAGTGTGAACTCAGCCTCCCGGCCTCAACATGGACTCAGACTCCCAGCCTCATTGTGGACTCAGACATCCGGCCTCACAGTGAATGCAGACTCCCGGCCTCAGTGTGGACACTGACTCCCACCCTCAGTGTGGACTCAGACTCCCGGCCTCAGTGTGGACACTTACTCCCGGCCTCAGTGTGAACTCAGACTCCCGGCCTCAGTGTGGACACTGACTCCCGGCCTCAGTATGAACTCAGACTCTCGGCCTCAGAGTGCACTCAGACGCCCGGCCGCAGAGTGGACTCAGACTCCCGGCCTCAGTGTGGTCACTGACTCCCGGCCTCAGTGTGGACTCAGACTCCCGGCCTCAGTGTGGACTCAGACTCCCGGCCTCAATGTGGGCTCAGACTCCCTGCCTCAGTGTGGACTCAGACTCCTGGCCTCAAAGTGAACTCAGACTCCCGGTCTCAGTGTGAACTCAGACTCCCGTGAACTCAGACCCCCGGCCTCAAAGTGAACTCAGAATCCCGGCCTCAGTGTGGACTCAGACTCCCGGCCTCAGTGTGGTCACTGACTCCCGGCCTCAGTGTGGACTCAGACCCCCGGCCTCAGTGTGGTCACTGACTCCCGCCCTCAGTGTGGACTCAGACTCCCGGCCTCAGTGTGGACACTTGCTCCTGGCCTCAGAGTGAACTCAGACTCCCGGTCTCAGTGTGAACTCAGACTCCCGGCCTCAGTGTGGACTCAGACTCCCGGCCTCAGTGTGGACACGGACTCCTGGCCTCAGTGTGAACTCAGACTCTCTGTCTCAGTGTGGTCTCAGACTCCCGGCCTCAGAGTGAACTCAGACTCCTGGCCTCAGCGTAGACTCAGTCTCCCGGCCTCAGTGTGAAATCAGACTCCTGGCCTTAAAGCGAACTCAGACTCCCGCCCTCAGCGTCGCCTCAGACTCCCGGTCTCAGTGTGAACTCAGACTCCCGGTCTCAGTGTGAACTCAGACTCCCGGCCTCAGTGTGAACTCAGACCCCCGGCCTCAAAGTGAACTCAGAATCCCGGCCTCAGTGTGAACTCAGACTCCCGGCCTCAAAGTGAACTCAGACTCCCGGCCTCAGCACAGACTCAGACCCCCAGCCTCAGTGTGGACTCAGACTCCCGGTCTCAGTGTGAACTCAGACTCCCGGCCTCAGTGTGGACTCAGACTCCCGGTCTCAGTGTGAACTCAGACTCCCGGCCTCAGAGTGAACTCAGACTCTTGGCCTCAGCGTGGACTCAGACTCCTGGCCTCAGCGTAGACTCAGTCTCCCGGCCTCAGTGTGAAATCAGACTCCTGGCCTTAAAGTGAACTCAGACTCCTGGCCTCAGTGTGAAATCAGACTCCTGGCCTTAAAGCGAACTCAGACTCCCGACCTCAGCGTGTACCCGGACACCCGGCTTCAGTGTGGACTCAGACTCTCGCCCTCAGTGTGGACTCAGACTCCCAGCCTCAGAGAGAACTCAGACTCCCGGCCTCAGAGTGAACTCAGACTCTTGGCCTTAAAGCGAACTCAGACTCCCGCCCTCAGCGTCGACTCAGACTCCCGGCCTCAGTGTGGACACTGACTCCCGGCCTCAGTGAGAACACAGACTCCAGGCCTCAGTGTGGACTCAGACTCCCGGCCTCAGAGTGAGCTCAGACTCCCGGCCTCAGTGTGGACACAAAATCCCAACCTCAGCATGGACTCAGACTTCCGGCCTCAGACTGCATTCAAATACCCGGCCTCAGAGTGACCTCAGGCACCCGGCCTCAGAGTGGACTCAGACTCGCAGCCTCAGTGTGGACTCAAATGCCCGGCCGCAATCTGGACTCAGACTCCCGGCCTCAGTGTGGACTCAGAGACCCAGCCTCAGTGTGGGACTCAGACTCCCGGCCGCAGAGTGGACTCAGACTCCCGGCCTCAGTGTGGACACTGACTCCCGGCCTCAATGTGGACTCAGACTCCCGACCTCAGTGTGGACTCAGACTCCCGGCCTCAGCATGGACTCAGGCACCCGGCCTCAGTGTGAACACTGACTCCCAGCCTCAGCGTGGACACAGACTCCCGGCCTCAGTGTGGACACTGACTCCCGGCCTCAGAGTGAACTCAGACTCCCGGCCTCAGTGTGGACTCAGACTCCCGGCCTCAGCATGGACTCAGGCACCCGGCCTCAGTGTGGATTCAGACTCCCGGCTTCAGCACAGAATCAGACTCCCGGCCTCAGTGTGAACTCAGACTCCCGGCCTCAGTGTGGATTCAGACTCACGGCTTCAGCACAGAATCAGACTCCCGGTCTCAGTGTGAACTCAGACTCCCGGCCTCAGTGTGGACACAAACTCCCTGCCTCCGCAAGGACTCAGAGTCCCGGCCTCAGAATGAACCAGACTCCCGGCCTCAGTGTGGACACTGACTCCCGGCCTCAGTGTGGACTCAGACTCCCGGCCTCAGTGTGGACTCAGGCACCCGGCCTCAGTGTGAACACTGACTCCCAGCCTCAGCGTGGACAGACTCCCGGCCTCAGTGTGGACACTGACTCCCGGCCTCAGAGTGAACTCAGACTCCCGGCCTCAGTGTGGACTCAGACTCCCGGCCTCAGCACAGAATCAGACTCCCGGCCTCAGTGTGAACTCAGACTCCCGGCCTCAGTGTGGACACAAACTCCCTGCCTCCGCAAGGACTCAGAGTCCCGGCCTCAGAATGAACCAGACTCCCGGCCTCAGATTGGACCCAGACCCCCGGCCTCAGTGTGAACTCAGACTCTCGGCCTCAGAGTGGACTCAGACTCCTGCCTCAGCACTGACTCAGACTCCCGGCCTCAGTGTGGACTCAGACTCCCGGCCTCAATGTGGGCTCAGACTCCTGCCTCAGCACTGACTCAGACTCCCTGCCTCAGTGTGGACTCAGACTCCTGGCCTCAAAGTGAACTCAGACTCAGTCTGAGTCCCGGCCTCAGAATGAACCAGACTCCCGGCCTCAGTGTGGACACTGACTCCCGGCCTCAGTGTGGACTCAGACTCCCGGCCTCAGTGTGGACTCAGGCACCCGGCCTCAGTGTGAACACTGACTCCCAGCCTCAGCGTGGACAGACTCCCGGCCTCAGTGTGGACACTGACTCCCGGCCTCAGAGTGAACTCAGACTCCCGGCCTCAGTGTGGACTCAGACTCCCGGCCTCAGCACAGAATCAGACTCCCGGCCTCAGTGTGAACTCAGACTCCCGGCCTCAGTGTGGACACAAACTCCCTGCCTCCGCAAGGACTCAGAGTCCCGGCCTCAGAATGAACCAGACTCCCGGCCTCAGATTGGACCCAGACCCCCGGCCTCAGTGTGAACTCAGACTCTCGGCCTCAGAGTGGACTCAGACTCCTGCCTCAGCACTGACTCAGACTCCCGGCCTCAGTGTGGACTCAGACTCCCGGCATCAGTGTGGACACTGACTCCTGGCCTCAGTGTGGATTCAGACTCCCGGCCTCAGCACAGACTCAAACTCCGGCCTCAGCGTGGATTCAGACTCCTGCCTCCGCATGGACTCAGACTCCCGGCCTGAGCGTGGACTCAGAGTCCCGGCCTCAGAATGAACCAGACTCTCGGCCGCAGAGTGGACTCAGACTCCCGGCCTCAGTGTGGACTCAGTCTCCCGGCCTCAGTGTGAACTCAGACTCCCGGCCTCAGCACAGACTCAGATTCCCAGACTCAGGGTGGACTCAGACACCTGGCCTCAGCATGGATTCAGAATCCCAGCCTCAGTGTGAACTCAGACTCCCGGCCTCAGTGTGGACACTGACTCCCGGCCTCAGTATGAACTCAGACTCTCGGCCTCAGAGTGGACTCGGACTCCCGGCCTCAGTGTGGACTCAGACTCCCGGCCGCAGTGTGGTCACTGACTCCCGGCCTCAGTGTGGACACTGACTCCCGGCCGCAGTGTGGACACTGACTCCTGGCCTCAGTGTGGGCTCAGACTCCCTGCGTCAGAGTGAACTCAGACTCCCAACCTCAGCGTGTACCCGGACCCCCGGCCTCAGAGTGAACTCAGACTCCCGGCCTCAGCACAGACTCAGACCCCCAGCCTCAGTGTGGTCTCAGACTCCCAGCCTCAGAGTGAACTCAGACTCCCGGCCTCAGTGTGGACTCAGACTCCCGGCCTCAGCATGGACTCAGGCACCCGGCCTCAGTGTGAACTCAGACTCCTGGCCTCAGTGTGGACACAAACTCCCTGCCTCCGCAAGGACTCAGAGTCCCGGCCTCAGAATGAACCAGACTCCCGGCCTCAGAATGATCCAGACTCCCGGCCTCAGTGTGGACCCAGACCCCCGGCCTCAGTGTGAACTCAGACTCTCGGCCGCAGAGTGGACTCAGACTCCCGGCCTCAGCACAGACTCAAACTCCGGCCTCAGCGTGGATTCAGACTCCTGCCTCCGCATGGACTCAGACTCCCGGCCTGAGCGTGGACTCAGAGTCCCGGCCTCAGAATGAACCAGACTCTCGGCCGCAGAGTGGACTCAGACTCCCGGCCTCAGTGTGGACACTGACTCCCGGCCTCAGTGTAGACTCAGTCTCCCGGCCTCAGTGTGAACTCAGACTCCCGGCCTCAGCACAGACTCAGATTCCCAGACTCAGGGTGGATTCAGACACCCGGCCTCAGCATGGATTCAGAATCCCAGCCTCAGTGTGAACTCAGACTCCCGGCCTCAGTGTGGACACTGACTCCCGGCCTCAGTATGAACTCAGACTCTCGGCCTCAGAGTGGACTCAGACTCCCGGCCTCAGTGTGGACTCAGACTCCCGGCCGCAGTGTGGTCACTGACTCCTGGCCTCAGTGTGGACACTGACTCCCGGCCGCAGTGTGGACACTGACTCCTGGCCTCAGTGTGGGCTCAGACTCCCTGCCTCAGAGTGAACTCAGACTCCCAACCTCAGCGTGTACCTGGACCCCCGGCCTCAGAGTGAACTCAGACTCCCGGCCTCAGCACAGACTCAGACCCCCAGCCTCAGTGTGGTCTCAGACTCCCAGCCTCAGAGTGAACTCAGACTCCCGGCCTCAGTGTGGACTCAGACTCCCGGCCTCAGCATGGACTCAGGCACCCGGCCTCAGTGTGAACTCAGACTCCCGGCCTCAGTGTGGACACAAACTCCCTGCCTCTGCAAGGACTCAGAGTCCCGGCCTCAGAATGAACCAGACTCCCGGCTGCAGAGTGGACTCAGACTCCCGGCCTCAGTGTGGACACTGACTCCCGGCCTCAGTGTGGACTCAGACTCCCGGCCTCAGCATGGACTCAGGCACCCGGCCTCAGTGTGAACTCAGACTCCCGGCCTCAGTGTGGGCACAAACTCCCTGCCTCTGCAAGGACTCAGAGTCCCGGCCTCAGAATGAACCAGACTCCCGGCTGCAGAGTGGACTCAGACTCCCGGCCTCAGTGTGGACACTGACTCCCGGCCTCAGTGTGGACTCAGACTCCCGGCCGCAGTGTGGGCTCAGACTCCTGCCTCAGTATGGACTCAGACTCCCTGCCTCAGAGTGAACTCAGACTCCCAACCTCAGCGTGTACCCGGACACCCGGCCTCAGTGTGGACACTGACTCCCGGCCTCAGTGTGAGCTCAGACTCCCGGCCTCAGCATGGACTCAGACTTCCGGCCTCAGTGTGGACTCAGACACCCGGCCTCAGTGTGAACTCAGACTCTCTGCCTCAGTGTGGACTCAGCCGCCCGGCCTCAGAGTGGACTCAGACTCCCGGCCTCAGTGTGGACTCAAATGCCCGGCCTCAATCTGGACTCAGACTCCCGGCCTCAGCGTGTAGCCAGACACCCGGCCTCAGTGTGGACTCAGACTCCCGGCCTCAGTGTGGACTCAGACGCCCGGCCTCAGTGTGGACTCAGACACCCAGCCTCAGTGTGGACTCAGACTCCCGGCCTCAGAGTGAACTCAGACTCCCGGCCGCAGAGTGAACTCAGACTCTCGGCCTCAGAGTGAACTCAGACGCCGGGCCTCAGAGTGAACTCAGACTCCCAGCCTCAGCACAGACTCAGACTCCCAGCCTCAGTGTGGACTCCGACTCCCGGCCTCAGCGTGGACTCCGACTCCCGGCCTCAGTGTGGACTCAGATCCCCAGCCTTTGCGCGAACTCGGACTCCCAGCCTCAGCGTGGACCAGGCCTGCCTGTCTCCCAGCCTGGCTTGGCGATCTCTCAGTGACCCAGGGTGAGCTGGACATGGTTGTTCGGTCTCGAGGTGCCTCTAGAGCAGTCTCCCAGCCTCAGGGAGATGAAGGCTAGCCCAGCGTGGAGTCAAGGCCTGGTGCACACTAAAAGCTCGGTGTGGACAGGGTTTGAAGGAGTGTTATTCCAAGTATTTTACTTCTTTTGTTTTCTAATTTATTTCCCCCCGTAGAATTTGTACGTTCAAATCTGTACCTTTGCTTCTGAGATGTTGCCCGAAATGTAAACTTCTCACTGTCCTCATTTGAGCACATAAAGCAAATTCTAACGCAAGAGTTTATACATCGGCAGAGGGCCCACTCATTTCCATGGAAAAAGCAACAGACTCCCCAGGTTTCCGGGTAGTTCGAAAAAGTTCCCAGACTTGGAACGCATTCCTAAAAAAACGGAAAGTGCTGGAGAACTTCGTCAGGACTAACAGCGCCTGCGGGGACAGAGAGTACAAATGTCGGGGAAGTGTTGCTTCGGGAATTTAGTGCACATTGCATCCAGTTTGGCCTCCTGTATGTGAGGAGGGAGGTAGTTGTCCTGGAGGCAGTTCAGAGGAAGTTCACTGGAGTGATTCCGGAGGTGAAAGGTTTGTCTTATGAGGGGAGATTGAGCAGTTCAGGCCTATAAGGTCTAGAGTTTTGAGAATGAAGTTGACGGGTGAGGAGATCGAATTGAGGTCCATAAGATGCAAAAGGGGATTGGCAAAGTAGATGTCGAAAGAGCAGTTTAAAACGAGAAGACATAATTCCAGGTGAAGTCGGGTGGGGATATTCAAAACAGAGAGGAGGAGATATTACTTCTCTCAAAAGGAAACAATCTGTGGAAGTTAGAGTGTGGTGGATGCTGGGACATTGAGCAAATTCAAAGAGGAGATGGATTTTTAATCAGTAATGGGATAACGGGTTAGGGACAGCAGGCAAGGATGTGGAGTTGAGGCTGAGATGAGATGATTGTATTGAACAGCAGGTTTGAAGGGCTGAATGGCCTACTGTTTCTAGTTCTATATTCTTACCGTGTCATATAAACATGGTAGCTACAAGGACAGAGGCGAGGAATCCTGCAGTGTGAAACTCCCCTCCTGTCTCCCCAAAACCTGTCCACCATCGACAAGGCACATCATTGATGGGCGGCACGGTGGCACAGTGGTTAGCACTGCTGCCTCACAGCGCATGAGACCCGGGTTCAGTTCCCGACTCAGGCGACTGACTGTGTGGAGTTTGCACGTTCTCCCCGTGTCTGCATGGGTTTCCTCCGGGTGCTCCGGTTTCCTCCCACAGTCCAAAGATGTGCGGGTCAGGTGAATTGGCCATGCTAAATTGCCCATAGTGTTAGGTAAGGGGTAAATGTAGGGGTATGGGTGGGTTGCGCTTCGGCGGGTCGGTGTGGACTTGTTGGGCCGAAGGGCCTGTTTCCACGCTGTAAATAATCTAATCTAATTTAATCAGGAGTGGGATGGAATAATTGCTATTTGGCAGCTCCGATAACACACGACGTCATCTGGGACGAAGCAGCCCGCATAATGGGGGGACGCAAAAATACAACAAAATACAGCGAGAAGTTTCCATTTGTCACTTCTGAAGAATATGGGAGAGAAAGCCTGGAGTCTGTCTCGTCCTGAGCTAGCTCCTCACCGTCGATGACCCCTCCTGCTCCCGCTCCTGCTGCCGTCTACACCAGACCCCAACAATGTTGGAGTCACCGATTGACCAGGCGCCATCTTGGGGCATCGGGCCTACCCTCCACTGCCTGTGGTGGGCGCACCGAGGCCAGGGGCGTGTCTCTCGTCGCTGGGCCCGCCTCATCAACGTTGCCATGATGTCCTTTCACCGCCTCCAGCGCCGGACCCAACCCAACGACCCTCGGGCGCCTTCCATTGATGATGTAGCCCCCGATTCCAAGGATGAACACCAGCTCGGGAAAAGCAAGTCGGCACTGACCGTTCTCCGCGTGCACCCGCACCATCCCCACCTCCCTCAGGCTCTCACCTCTGTCGCCCAGGCTCAGGGACAAGGGAAGTGAGTCAGAAAAAAGAATAGAGAGGGGATTTTCAACAAAAGCAAAAGGGTTGGAGGGTCTGAGCTACAGCGAGAGGCTGAACAAGCTGGGGCTGTTTTCCCTGGAGCGTCAGAGGCTGAGGGGTGACCTTATAGAGGTTAATAAAATCACGAGGGGCATGGATAGGGTAAATAGACAAGGTCTTTTTTTTCCCATGGAGGAGACCAAAACAAAGGTGAGAGGGTAAAATACAAAAGGGTCTTAAGGGGCAAATGTTTCACACAGAAGGTGGTGTGTGTGTGTGTGTGGAATGAGCTGCCAGAGGAAGTGGTACAATTACAACATTTAAAAGGCATTTGGATGGGTATATGAATAGGAAGGGTTTGGAGGGATATGGGCCGGGTGCTGGTAAATCAGACGAGATGAATTTAGGATATCTGGTCGGCATGGACAAGTTGGTCTGAAGGGTCTGTTTCTGTGCTGCACACCTCTATGACTACAGCTAAGGCAAATGGCAGGTAAGGGATTTCAAGATCGGGGGCATATTTTTCTGGTGAGAGGAGAAAGATTCATGAAAGAAATGAGGGGCATTTTTTTTTACACAGAGGATGGTTCGTGTGTGCAATGAACCTCCTGAGAAAGTGGTGGATGAAGGGACAGTTATAACATTTAAAAGCCATTTGGATAAATTCATGAATAGGAAAGATTTAGAGGGACATGGAGATAGTGAGGACTGCAGATGCTGGAGGTCAGAGTCGAGAGTGCGGTGCTGGAAAAGCACAGCAGGTCAGGCAGCATCTGAAGAGCCTTCCTAATGAAAGGCTTATGCCCTAGTCGTCGATTCTCCTGCTCCTCGGATGCTGCCTGACCGGCTGTGCTTTTCCAGCATCACCCTCTTGACTTGGAGGGATGTGGGCCAGGAGCTGGCAGGTGGGGCTGGTTTGGTTTGGGGATGATGGTCGGCACGGACTGGTTGGACCGAAGGGTCTGTTTCCGCGCTGTACAACTCTGCTGGCTAAGAGGAAAAGGCAGGAGTTGAGGATTACGAGATTAGTCACGATCTCAATGAATGCTAGTGCCGAATCGATGGGCTGAATGGTCAGTGCTTACTCCTAGCTGTGACCAAATGACCTGTTGGAACCAAAGGCTGACTGTGAACACACCCATCAGCGGAGCAGGAAGAAATCAGTTGTCCTGGTCATGCCTGTAAAATAAACCATGGGCTCACTAATTGAAGGGAACTGGAGACAGATATTTCTCGAGTTCAATTTATTTTGAGGACTACTTTAGCATTAAAGCAAATTGTGGGGCTCCACAGCCTTAACATTTTCACTGGTGTTTCATTTTGTCATTAAAGGATACAATTACCTTATTAAACACATTTTAAAAGTTAACTGAGAGTTTAATTACATACACGTTTGCAAACCGCAAAGTCAACTGAATTAAAATCACAGTGAAATTAAAGGATTACACAGTACGTTCGCTTGCACACAAAGTCACTAAGGATATAGCCGGGTTAGGAAACAAATATTACTCCGTGGTGCCATAAAATGTGCAGAGAAGGAACTTAGACACCCGAAAGCATACCGGATATTCACCAAAGCCAGCAGGGAGATTTCCATTACACTTATGGAGCACCAACGTAGTCACATCAGCGTTGGCCTGGTGCTACTGGAGGGCAGAGGATCAAAGCACTCACCCTTGGATCATCTGGAGTTGCCATTGTTATGTCGTGAGCTTTAGTCTTTCTATCAAGTCATGACAGGAAAAATAGACAAGGTCTTTTCCCTGGTGTGGGGGAGTCCAGAACTAGAGGGCATAGGTTTAGGGTGAGAGGGGAAAGATATAAAAGAGACCTAAGGGGCAACTTTTTCACACAGAGGATGGGACATGTGTGGAATGAGCTGCCAGAAGAAGTGGTGGAGGCTGGTACAATTGCAACATTTAAAAGGCATCTGGCTGGGTATATGAATAGGAAGGGTTTGGAGGGATATGGGCCGGGTGCTGGGAGGTGGGACTAGATTGGGTTGGGATATCTGGTCAGCATGGACGGGTTGGACCAAAGGGTCTGTTTCCATGCTGTACATCTCTCTGACTCTATGACACACCTCAGGAGTAGGCGGGACCTAAACCCAGGTCTTCCAGCCCAGAGGCAGGGATACTACCACTGAGCCACAAGATCCTTCAGGACAGGGTGTCAATGGATGGGTGCCATGGAAAGGTTGGCAAATCATTCCCAAAGAATTAAGCATCCACTTGGGCATGTTACTGGGCCAGCAGGCTTGAACTAACGCTCAGGTGTTATAAGTTCAAATCCCATGTAGAGAATGAATGAATTGATTAATCTGGAATAAAACAACAGAGTCATGGAAAGGGCCATTTGGCCCATCGAGGTTGTGCTGACCGGTCTACACCAATCCCACTTTTCCAACACTTGGTCTGCAGCCTTGGATGTTAAAACGTTTCAAATGCTCATCCTCAATGACTCTCCTCGGCAGATCCCTCCATTCCGGAAGAAGGGCTTATGCCCGAAACGTCGAATTTCTTGTTCCTTGGATGCTGCCTGACCTGCTGCGCTTTTCCAGCAACACATTTTCAGCTCTGATCCCCAGCATCGGCAGTCCTCACTTTCTCTTTCCAGCTTCCCAGCCTCCGCACAAAAATCCTCAAATCCCCTTTAAACGTCCTGCCCCCTCACCTTCACACTGTGGACACCCCCTTGTTGTCGACCCTTCAACCAAAGGGTTTTTATACACTCTGCTCAAGCTCCTCAGAATCTTTTTCACTTCAATCCTCTCCCAGCCTTCTGCGTTCCAAAGAAAATTACCCAAATTTATCCAGTCTTGCGGCGTAGCTAAAATGCTCCAACTCAGGCAACATCAGAGCAAAACTCCTCTCCAGTGCAATCCTATGTGTTGCCTTGACAACCGTGTCCTACTGCCTTCTGGGAACTGTGAATAAGGTTTCGGTTGAGGGAGGGAAGGAGGAACCAACAAACATCCGCGGCCGCCATTGTTACCTCAGGGCTGGTGACTGCAAAGTTTCTCCACCCTGACTGTGCCTTCGGACATCCCCCAGGTGCCGTTGTGTCAACCTAGGGGACACACAGTCCACTGCACCCACTGTGTTCAAAGTGTTCCCAAAGCCGACCCAACGCACCCTCGGACTGGGCAGGGTAAGCGGCTGACTTCAGAGCCTGCCCCCCTCCCAATCCCCCCTGCTGCCCGACCCTCCCGAGAGGGAGTACTGCACACTCTCACGGACGCCGTCCTCGCCATGTGGGTTGGGCGCTGTCAACCCAAACGTTAAAAGGTCCCGCATCTCCCCGGTGACCTGGCAGGTACTTATCCGGCAACCGGACGTCATCGCGCGTGTGTCAGAGCTGGCTGTGCGTCAATTGGTTGCCCGCTTTGCAACAGCAACTGCAAAACCCACGTCACGGGCGCTGCAGCGCCTTTGGACTGCCTGGAGTTGTGAAAAGGACTGCTGAAACTCACCCGCTCGCCTTCCAGTTTCCAAACGTGCCTCAGATTGTATGTTTGCAATAATGTTTGGCTGCAGACAAAGGCAGACATATGGCTCTGCTCTTAAGTGTACACTCCAAAGTGCGTGATAATCAGAGCAAATTTCACAGCAGTTAACATCTGCCTTTTATATGCAGCCTGTGTATAATTACCAGCTATCATTCGCTAATGCAAAGTAGCAATTCATGGCACAGTTACCACTGTTTGTTTGGATACAGATCTCTCCCTCAAATATCAAATATTCCAGTCGGCTGTTCTGGACAGGACAGGATTTTTTGCTTTTCAGAATGTTCCCTCTGCATGCCAACCTTGACAAGGATCGGCCCATGCCGAGTTGCATCCACAATATCACAGCTGGGTCGGGTAGGAGCTGCAGAGCTCCGGACACAATTTCAAAGAGTCTCATTAGACAGTCACAGAACCGACTTGGCTGCACCTTGAAACCTGAAGGTCTGATGGGATTCACGACGTCAACAGTTTGCGAGCCAGGTGACAACAGAACACCTCGGGTATATTAAAACACACAGGAACAGAGGATCTGTGCAAAATTCCAAACACAGTCAACACTTTCGAGGCTGGTCTCAAGGGCTTGTCTCAAACGTGTTAGAGTTTCTTTGGCCCTATTTACATTCAGTAATAACACGTTGTGTCTCGCTGCTGGGAGCAACACTCATGCTGGTGTGGCGCTGCCACCTAGTGGTAATGCTGTTTTGTCTCGTTCTCATCAGGACATTCCACACGAACACCAATTCAATGGGAAAACCAACATCTGTAAGGAGTGAGCGCTGATTGCTGGAATCTGACTGGAGAATGCACTAGCTACTGATGATTGACAGTTAATTGCCGGGGCTCTGTCTAAATTTTAATCCAGGTAAATTGATGCAGATGGGCCAAGGCATTGCCCTGGGAAATAAGGCAATGAATAGTTGACACCTATTATGTTGAGTTGAGGTCGCCACAGTGCACATACATGCCCGTTCTGCTTGTATTCACCAGAGCTCTGTCTACTTAAACATGTAGCTTCTTGTATGCTGATGTGCATCACTCTGCAAGCCCAAACTGATTGTTTTAAGTCCATGGTCAGCGTAATTCTTTGCACACTTAGGATTAGCAAGTTTTGAGAAGATTTGTAGCTCAGGTTGAGGTTCTGGAAGGTTCGCTGAGCTGGAAGGTTCATTTTTAGACGTTTCGTCACCATACTACATATCATTAGTGAGCCTCCAGTGAAGCGCTGGTGTTATACCCTGCTTTCTACTTATGTATTTAGGTTTCTTTGGATTTGTGATGTCATTTCTTGTGTTGATGTCATTTCCTGTGTTGGTGCTGTAATTTCCTGTTCTTTATCGGTAACTTCGGGATGTCTCAAAGCACTTTACATTCAGGTTGAGTATTCCCTCTCAGGCACAATTTTTCCCCGCGTTACAGTCACTACGTACTGCAACTGTCAATGGGTGGAAATCAGTGAAACCAGAAATGGCCCAAGGCATTTACTGGTGGTAAATGGGGACCAAGTCAATGTGTTTGTTGATAGAGTTCCAGTTAGAATACCATGGCTTCTAGGAATTCCTGTGCGTGTTTGGCTTGTCCTAGGATGGATGTGTTGTCTCAGTCGAAGTGGTGTCCTTCCTCACTGATGTGTAAGGATACTAGGGATAGTGAGTCATGTCTTTTTGTGGAGAGTTGATGTTCCTTTGTCCTGGTGGCTAGTTTTCTGTCTGTTTGTGCAAACACTACTGCGAACCTGCAAACACCCTGTCCAACATCACGAGTGGTTGTGCTAGTGGACAGCACTTATTAAATAATCCTGGAATTACACCAAAATCGACTTAACATCATCAATCAGGCTCACAGTGTGATTTCATGTGTCTGTACTGGAAGCGACAAATGAGCTCTTTGCTCAGACCTTTGAGTATAGGAGTTGGGATGTCATGTTGAGGCTGTACAGGATCTCTACTGGAGCACTGTGTCCAGTTCTGGTCTCCCTGTTAGACGAAGGATATTATTAAACTGGAGAGGGTTCAGAAAGGATTTACCAGGATGTTGTCAGGAAGGGAGGGTTTGAGTTATACAAATAGACAGAAAAGGCTGAGACGTTTCTCATTTCAGCGTAAGAGGGGTGACTTTGTAGAGGTTTCTCAAACCATGAGGAGAATAGATCAGGTGAATGACAAGAGTCGTCTCTCGAGGGTGCGGGATTTGAAAACGAGGTTTTCGGCAGCAATTTAAATCAGCTGAGGGAGCTGGGCGGGTATAGGGAGAGCGCGGCAGTGTATAAATTCAGATTGCTCGACCTTAAAAGTTGAAAAGCTTCCCCGGTTTGCAAGGTTCGTGAACATGCGAAATAAATCAAACTGCTACCTGAGCAACTCCTTGGGCCATGACTGCTTTCACTGCACCGCGAGTCGCACTGCGTCGTGGCTGTAACGCGGGGAAGAGTTGTGCCTGAGGGAGTGAATACTCACCCTAAAGGTGCATGGTAGCTCAGTGGTTAGCACTGCAGCCTCACAGCACCCAGGGACCCGGGTTCGATTCCCACCTCGGGCGAGTGTCTGTGTGGAGTTTGCACATTCTCCCCCGTGTCTGCGTGGGTTTCCTCCCACGATCACAAAGATGTGAAGGTGAATTGGCCATGCTAAATTGCCCATAGTGTTATTAGTGTGTGTGTGTATATATATATATATATATATATAGGGTAGGGGAATGGGTCTGGATGGATTACCCTTTGGAGGGTCGGTGTGAACTTGTTGGGCCGAAGGGCCTGTTTCCATACTGTTGGGAATCTAATCCAATCGGAAGTGCTTTGAGTCACCCCGAAGTTACATTAGATTTTTTAGATTAGGTTACTTACAGTGTGGAAACAGGCCCTTCGGCCCAACAAGTCCACACCGACCCGCCGAAGCGCAACCCACCCATACCCTTACATTTACCCCTTACCTAACACTATGGGCAATTTAGCATGGCCAATTCACCTGACCCGCACATCTTTGGACTGTGGGAGGAAACCGGAGCACCCGGAGGAAACCCACGCAGACACGGGGAGAACGTGCAAACTCCACACAGTCAGTCGCCTGAGTCGGGAATTGAACCCGGGTCTCAGGCGCTGTGAGGCAGCAGTGCTAACCACTGTGCCACCGTGCCGCCACCACTGTGTCACCATGCCGCCACCACTGTGTCACCATGCCGCCACCTGAGGTATGACATAAATGGCATGCCCTTGACCAGATTGAACTCATGCAGGAGGAGAAAGTGAGGTCTGCAGATGCTGGAGGTCAGAGCTGAAAATGTGTTGCTGGAAAAGCGCAGCAGGTCAGTCAGCATCCATGGAACAGGAGAATCGACGTTTCGGGCATAAGCCCTTCTTCAGGAATGTCATGTAGGAAGGATTTCCCAATACAGGATTCTTATGTCATAGAAGCATGATGTTGGCTATTATGCCCATTGAACCCATTTTGCCATTTAATGCAATCATGGCTGATTGACCACACTGTTCCCATAATCTTTACACCATTAATCATCAAAACTAGATCAATCTGAATGCACAGAGTCTGCTTTCCCATCATCCTCTATTCACACGTGCACAGTATATGGGCTGTGACCGAGCCAACTCAGAGCCAGACTGAGGAGATTCTCCGAATCCCCAGTTTATTTCCATTTCCTGAGAACACCGACAGAATCTCCAGGCGTTTGTTGTTCCCTCCGTGGCAAGTAAAGATTCGTTCGGTATTCCCAGGGAAAACGCCCACGTGGCCAGTGAACCGATAACGAGGCCAAAGATTGCCAAGAACGACGTTCGGGTGAAAGAGAAGCGTGTCAGGGAGGGTAGGAATCACATCGAAAATGCAACCGGAAGGAGAGGGAATGCACCCCAACCGCTCGCGGTGCCCACCTCTCCCTAAAGGCGTCCAACGTGTTGGCGGGACACCCAGTGTTCCCGCTCCAGGGACCCCCCCAACCAAGGCACTGTGGAACGGGGGCACGCAGTTGGCAGACTCCCCACCCCACCTCCACCACCTGCTTATATCCGTCAGCCAGTCCCAGGTTAACAGCCCCAACCCTGAGTCTCACAGTCAATGAGATCCACCCAGCCATGGTTCCAATCACTCCGGTCTGCTGTGAACATATTCAGTACTACACTTTATCACAGCTCCTGGGGGGGGACTCAGCCTGTTCTACATCCAACTCTTTGAATTGCAGAGGCTCCTCACAGACACCATACATCCATCCCTCCCATTGTAGTGACAGTTAATGACCAACTAACGTGCCTTTTGTTGCGTTGGCAGGTGGAGGAGTACTGCGCCGCATTCCTGGGAGAATTCTCTGCCCAATTGGCACGGCTGCCTCACAGCTCCAGGGACCCAGGTTCGATTCCGCCCTCAGGCCGCCTGTCTGTCTGTCTGCACGCTCTCCCCTGTCTGTCCACGTGAGTTTCCTCCAGCTGCCCTGGTTTCCTCCCACTGTCCAAAGACGTGCAGGCTTGGGTGGGTCGGATATTGTGCAGGCTGGGGTGGGTTAGCCATGGGAAATGCAGAGTGACAGGGACAGGGCGGGCTGCTCTTTGGAGGCTCGGTGCGGACTCGATGGGCCGATTGGCCTGCTCCCACACAGTAGGGATTCTGTGATAACAAACAGAGCTGTGAGTGGAAGTACAGTAACAGTGCAGCGTACTTCTCAGGATTGCTCAGAAATCTCGTGGCAATGAGCAAATTGAAGCACAGGGGACCGAAGCCAATGCAGTGATTGCCTGGGGCCAATACATCAGCTCCTTATCACTGTTTTCAACCCAGTCTTCAGGCATCGAAACTAGGATCATCTTGGACCCTCGAGCTCAGTATTACAATGGGTTCAGTGTGCATTCTGCTCCCCATTTGATTTTTTATAAACCCGCACCCCTCCGTCTGGGTTCCACGTGGATCCGTTTACCTGGGTGCGAGTTCCAATGTTCTCACTGTTTTCTTCATCATGTGATCTTAACCAACTTTCTTCAAAACGTCGTCTGGTTTGACATGGAAAATAGCAACCAAACCCATGTGCCTGTGTGGCCACCATTACAAATGAGATCTTCCCACATCTGAATACAAGGGAAACTGGATCAAGCTGAAGAGTTGGGATTCAAAAACCAATTTTGTTTTAACTCTTAAAACAAAATTATTTTGTGTGACAGAGTAGCACTGGCAAGGCTGGGAGTGATTGCCTAATTACAATGGCACCAATTTTGGCGCTGTCCAAAGCAGAGTAGGCAGTGAAGAAGTTTTCTCGAAGATTACAAAGAGATCTTCATCAATGGGCTGAGAAATGGCAGATTGAGTTCATTCTGGGTGAATGCGAGGTATTGCATTTTGGTACAACAAACAAGATTATGGCTGATACAATTAATGGGTGATGCTGCAGAACAGAGGGATCGAGGGGTGCAGGTACATAATTCTTTGAAGTTTGCATCACACATAGTGTGGCTGAAAAGGCGTTAAGCATATTTGCCTTCATTGCTCAGTGCTTTTGGGTACAGGAGTTGGGACGTCATGTTGAGGTTGTAAAGGGCATTGGTGAGGCCACTTTTGGAGCACTGTGTCCAGTTCCGGTCGCCCTGTTATAGGAAGGACATTATTAACCTGGAGAGATTTACCAGGATATTGCCGGGTGTGGAAGATTCCAATAGACTGGGACTTTCTTCATTGGAGGAGGTTGAGAGATGACCTTGTAGAGGTTTATAAAATCACGAGGGGTATAGATAGAATTAACGGCAGGTGACCTGTCCCTAGGATGGGAATTTCAAAATTAGAGGGCGTATTTTTTTCAGATGAGGAGAGATTTTAAAAAAAACACGAAGGGGAAATTGTTTTTGAGAGTGGTTCGCATGCACAATGAACTTCCCGAGGAAGTGGTGGATGTGGGTACAGCTACAACATTTAAAAGACATTTGGATAAGTACATGAACAGGAAAGGTTTGGAGGGATATGGGTCAAGATCAGGCAGGTGGGACTAGTCTAGTTTGGGATTATGATTGGCATGGACTGGTTAGAAAGAAGGCTATATAACTGAAGGCTCTGTTCCTGTGCTGTATGACTCTGTGACTGTAACATTAAGGCTCTTATCCTATGCTGTATGACCCTGTGACTGTAACATTAAGGCTCTGTTCCTATGCTGTATGACTCTGTGACTGTAACATTAAGGCTCTGTTCCTGTGCTGTATGACTCTGACTGTATAACTGAAGGCTCTGTTTCTGTGTTGTATGACTGTGCCTCTCTAATCCAGTGACAGTGACACTGTGTGCATGAGTTTTTTTTTACAGCATGTGCTCAAAAGGAATCGGCAACACAATGCAAAATATATATTTTTTTTAATGAATGAATCAAAATGTATCCAAAGAGGACGAAAGTATATTGGCGATATCACTTTACAAGCTTTGCTGAGCTCCTTTCCGATATCTGGAGATACATTCCAGGCTGGTAAATGTTTAATTGTTTGCCTTGCCCTTCTTCTGTGGCGCTTTGACAATACTCAGTTTCTTGGGCATGTTGGAGCTAGCTTTCATGGTGACATCGTGCTCAATCCTGTTCCTTATCGCAACTTCCAGGTTCTGTGGAACACGTTTAAAAAGAAGCAGAAGAAAGTGAGGACTGCAGAAGCTGGAGATCAGAGTCGAGAGTGTGGTGCTGGAAAAGCACAGCAGGTCAAGCAGCATCTGAAGAGCAGGACCATTGACGTTTCGAGCACAAGCCCTTCATCAGGAATGAGGTTTGTGCCTCAAGGGGGCCGAGAGATAAATGGGAGAGGGTTGGGGCTGGGGGGGGAGGTCGCTGTGAATGTGATCGGTAGGTGAAGGTGGGGTGAAGGAGATAGGCCGGAGAGGAGGGTGGAGTGGATAGGTGGGAAGGACGATGGACAGGTAGGACAGGTCATGAGGGCGGTGCTGAGCTGGAGGGTTGGATCTGGGATTAGGTGGGGGGAGGGGAAATGAGGAAACTGGTGAAATCCACATTAATCCCGTCTGGTTGGAGGGTCCTTAGGTGGAAGATGAGGTGTTCTTCCTCCAGGCGTCAGGTGGTTAGGGTTTGGCGATGGAGGAGGCCCAGCATCTGCATGTCCTTAGTGCAATGGGAGGGGGAGTTGAAGTGTTCGGCCATGGGATGGTGGGGTTGTTTACTGTGTGTGTCCCAGAGATGTTCTCTGAAATGTCCCGCGAGTTGGCGTCCTGTCTGCCCAGTGTAGAGGAGGTCACATCTGGAGCAATGGACACAGTCGATGAAGTACTTAGTCGTGCAGGTAAATCTCTGATGGATGTGGAAGGCTCCTTGGGGGCACTGGACGGAGGCGAGGGGGAGGTGTGGGCACAGGTTTCGCACTTCCTGCGGTGGCAGGGGAAGGTACCGGGACGGGCTGGTGGGTATGGATCTAACGGGGGGGTGGGGTCATTCCACATTCGACAGAGATTTCCCTGCACCACCACACATGCCATCTACTGTATCCATTGCACTGTCTCCTCTACACTGGGGAGACATGACGCCAACGTCTCTGGGACACCTGCACTAACCAACCACACCGCCCCGTGGCCAAACATTTCAACTCCCCCTCCCACTCTGCCGAGGACATGGAGGTCCTGGGCCTCCTCCATCGCCGCTCCCTCACCACCTGATGCCTGGAGGAAGAACGCCTCATCTTCCGCCTCAGGACCCTCCAACCCCAGGGCATCAATGTGGATTTCATCAATTCCCCCATTTTCCCTCCCCCCATCTCATCCCAGTCCCAACCTTCCAACTCGGCACCGCCCTCTTGAACTGTCCTACCTGTCCATCTTCCTTCCCACCTATCTGCTCCACCCTATCATCAATACCCCACCTTCATCCACCTATTACTCTCTCAGCTACCTTCCCCCCACCCAGCCACACCTCCCTCCCATTTATCTCTCAGCCTCCTTGGGCCACAAGCCTCATTCCTGATGAAAGGCCTATGCCCGAAACGCTGACTGTCTCACTCCTTGGCTGCTGCCTGTGCTTGTAAGAGGAAGCAGTAAAACACCTCGAAAAGACTTGCAGCCTTAAAGCTTCAGCACTGCCCGAGAGTAAAACATCTCCTTCTGCAAGCCTTCTCTGACCGTCATGCCAAGGGGCACAGAGACTAAACACAACCAAGTGTTGGCAACACAAACACTGCCTGGGCAGCCCGCCAACTCATAACTCCTGGGCACCAGTGGGAGTGGTCAGTGCATTGAGTACAGGAGTTGGGAGGTCACGTTGCGGCTGCATAGGACATTACTTCGGCCAGTTTTGGAATCCTGCGTTCAGTTCTAGTCCTCCTGCTACAGGAAGGGTGTTGTGAAACTGGAAAGGGTTCAGAAAAATATTACAACGATGTTGGAGGGTTTGAGCTCCCAGAAGAGGCTGCACAGGCTGGGGCTGTTTTCCCGGGAGTGTCAGAGGCTGAGGGATGAACTTATAGAGGTTAATAAAATCATGAGGGGCATGGATAGACGAGGGCTTTTCCCTGGGGTCGGGGAGTCCAGAACTAGAGGGCAGAGGTTTAGGGTGAGAGGGGAAAGATTTAAAAGGGACCCGAGGTGTATGGAATGAGCTGCCAGAGGAAGTGGTGGAGGCTGGTACAATTATAGCAGTTAAAAGGCATCTGGATGGGTATAGGAATAGGAAGGGTTTGGAGGGATATGGGCCGGGTACTGGCAGGTGGGACTAGATTGGGATATCTGGTCGGCATGGACGGGTTGGACCGAAGGGTCTGTTTCCATGCTGTACATCTCCCTGACTCTACGACTAATTACAGCATTGAAAAGGCATATGGATCGGTATATGAATTGGAAAGGTTTAGAGGGACTTGGGCCAAGTGCTGGCAAATGGGACTGGATTAATTTAGGATATCAGGTCAGCAGGGACGGGTTGGACTGAAGGGCCTGTTTCAATGCTGTACAACTCCATGACGTTCTGACCTCTGAGGGAAGCTGGTCTCGACGTGGTTGGCAAACAGCGCGGGTAAACGTGGCCATGCGTTGCTCCAATGGGCTGGTTGGGGCAGCTCACCAGAATGGGGTAAAGTTAAAGGTCACGACAGCATTCCCCTTCTACCCCACACACAGGAAACTCACTGAACGTGAACAATCACATCTGGAGCGCATGTGCTGAATGCTCCTGACCATCCAAGGAAAGAGCTGCAAATGTCTCACAGCATACAAGGTTGGATAAGGAGCAGGCCATTCGGCCCCTCGGGTCTGCTTTGCCATTCTAGATCATGGTTTGATCATCGACCTCATTGCGATTCTCTCAGACCCAATGCCTTCAATCCCGAATTCACTCCATGATTTGATAGGCTGGGACAGCAGGGTGGGAGGTGACTTTATCGGGGTGGGGGGGTAATGAGGGGTATAGATAGAGTTGATGGTAGTTGTCCTTTCCCTAGGACAGGGGAAATTTCAAGACGAGGGGGCACATTTTTAAGGTGAGATTTTAAAAACTCATGGGTGGGGGGGGCAAATGTTTTACACAGAGGGTGGTCGGCGTGTGCAACGGACTTCCAGAGTGGACGTGGGTACAAATTACAACATTTAAAAGACATTTGGATAAGTCCATGGATAGGAAAGGTTTGGAGGGATATGGGCCAGGAGCAGGCAGGTGGGACTAGTTTAGCTTGGGGATTCTGTTCAGCGTGGACTGGTTGAAGGATCTGTTGCCGTGCTGTATGATTCTATGACTGAACCTTCAGGGGTGAAAGGTTCCAAAGATTCATCTCCCTCTGAGTGAAGGAATTTCTCTTCACCTTAGTCCGAGTTGGAAGTCCCTCAGTAATCGGACAGGGAGCTTGCAATGAGCAGCAGCCCAGCCTGCTAACTCTCCGCGATACTCCTGTCCGAGGTCAGTTAGTCTGCCAAACAGAAAGACCTGCATTTATATAGCGCCTCTCACGGACCGCAGGACGTCTCAGGAAGCACTTCCCCGAAGCGCAGCCACTGACTTAAAGGTAGGAAACGCCCGAGGAATGACGATGAGGAAGAGCTGCTTTGAGGGGTTATTTTGTGAGAGGTTACGGGACATCACAGCCAGAGCCCCGGGAAGACGGGGAAGGGTTTCTCTACGTTGCAAAGACAGTTATGGAGGTTACGCGGTAAGGTACTGTTTGAGCCCACGTGACTCAAACACTAACAAAGGTCAGAAAGGGAGCAATCCCAATCCCATTGGGTGTATGCGTCCCCCAACAAACCAGTCAACATTGCTCTCTGGCTACCTCTGCTGGCAGAACTGCAGCTCTGCAGGATCACCCTCCCTACCTTTACAGCTTGGTACACTCTTGAGTTGGGTTCAAGTCCTGGCCTGGCAGAAGAATGGGAGTGAATCTACACCCACGGTGGGCTGAGGGAGGTCCTCTCATCCTTCCCGGATTGGAAAACGGAGGAGATAACCTCGCTGCTCCAGTAGATGTGATACAAAGCCGGAGAAGGTGACGCTGGGGTCTGGCGTAGGCAAATAAGGGAAATGTGCTCTGTCCCGGGCAAAATGGCAGGTGGGTTTGGCATCGCAGGGGTTAAAGTTCTGGAGAAAGAGGGGCGAAGGGGTGGGGGGGAACTTGTGAGGGCGATGGGAAGGAAGCAAGGAAATTTGTTGGGAATGTCGAAGATGTAGATCTGCAGCTACGGAGACAGGGTGGGGGAGTAGGCCGGACTGGATTGCCCCTTGGTGCTTGGCCATGGAGTTGAAAGGCTGAATGGCCTCCCCCTGTGCTGGAAACAACCGTAGAGGTCGCCCAGTGGCCCTCGCACATCGAAGGCGTGCACTGAATCCCTCCCCCTCCAGCTCGTTGTCTTCACACACACTGGGGTGGGGCCAACCAGGCAGCTCCCATCAACTCTCCGACCACACTCTGCTCAAAGCCTCAGCTGGGGGTGGGGAGGGGAGGTCACGGTCTTCCCTCTGGAGTGAGAGGGTTCCGCAGTGAGGCCCCCACTCCCGAGATCTGAGAACAGAGGCGCAGCTAACGCTCCATTCGATTCCGAGTGCTTTACTCTGGCGTGAAATGCTGTCATCTTCAAAACAAAGCCCCGCTCAGGTGGATGTGAAATCCACGGGTGGCTCAGTGGTTAGCGCTGCCGCCTCACAGCGCCGGGGGTCTCGGGTTCGGCTTCCGCCTTGGGCGACTGGCTGTGTAGAGCTTGCACGTTCTCCCCGTGTCTGTGCGGATTTCGTCCCACAGTCCAACGATGGGCAGGTTAGGGTGGACTGGCCATGGTAGTTACAGGGATAGAGTGCCGGTGGGATGCCCGTTCTGCACAGCATGGATTCTGAGAGTCTAAGGCTCGAATTGAATTGAATTTATTGTCTCGTGTACCGAGGCACAGTGAAAAGCTTTGTTTTGCGAGCAATACAGGCAGATCACAGAGTTAAGTAACATAGATAGTGAATGATAGATAAACAGAAATAACTCAAGGATTGGAGGTGATTGGGTAATCCTCCCTCCCAGAGAGTGAAGGCTGGCTCACTTTATGTACACCAGGCCGAGTTAGGCTAGATTTTTCGTTAATCAGGGAGTGCGGGTTTATGGGGGACAACAGGAATGAAGAGTTGAGGCCACAGTCAGATCAGCCAAGATCTGGCTGAAATATGAAGCAGGCCTGATGATCTACTCCTACAGCCAATTCTTATCATTTTAAACTGTCGTCCACGCACTGAGATAGCTGCAACCAGCCTTCTATTTCTCCCGCTCTTCAGTGTTTCCCCACCTACCACACACAGATTAAAATACAGCCGTAGACACGCACTCATTTCAAAACACGTACCTTCTTCAATTTCTGCTGTTGAACAACTCGAGTCTTTTTTGGAGCGATTATTCTCCCTAACGAGGAGTGGGGTAGGGGAAAACGAAAAAAAGGTTATCAATCAAGGAAACCCCAAATCAGTGGGTACAAAAATATGAAGGGGTCAGTTGGCTGGGTTGCGATGCAGAGGGATACTTTCAGCGTGGGTTCAAACCCCACAACGGCTGAAGTTATCATGAAGGACTCTCCTTCTCAATCTCTTTCCTTGCCTGAGGTGTGCTGACCCTCAGTATAAATCACCACCAGTCCTCTTTTGCTTTCGAATGGCAGAAAGCAGCCCTTGAGTCCAACAGAGTCCTGTTTCTCTGTCCACAGAAGCTGCCAGTCCTGCGGAGTTCAAGCAGCAATTTCTGTTGAAGTTTATTTCAGATTTACAACATCCACAGCTCTTTGTTTTATAATGCGACCCTCAAGGACAATGGCAAATTTAAATTTACTGTAACCAGGCTTGACATGGAGGTGCCGGTGTCGGACAGGGTGGACAAAGTTAAAGTCACACACAACACCAGAAGTGAAGCGAAAGTAACAGTCATTCTAACAGATGAGAGACTTAACAAACAATCAAGGTATTTTTCAATGTATAATTTCAGTTACATCCCACTGTAAACTTTTGCTATAAATTTTGTGTCTTATGTCCTTATACTCCACAACCACCTGATGAAGGAGCAGTGCTCTGAAAGCTAGTGTTTCCAATTAAACCTGCTGGACTATAACCTGGTGTTGTGTGATTTTTAACTTAACACAGCACCAGGTTATTGTCCAACAGGTTTATTCGAAAGTGCAAACTTTTGGAGAATTGCTCCATCATCAGGTGGTTGTGGAATACAAGGTCGTAAGACACAGAATTTATAGCAAAGGTTTACAGTGGGATGTAATTGAAATTATACATTGAAAAATACCTTGATTGTTTGTTAAGTAGATATTGGGGCTGGATCATAGGACACAGAATCTATAATAAAAGATCAAAGTGTCATACAACTGATGTGATGTGTTGAGACAATCTAGATGGCTGTTAACCCTTTAGTCACTTAGAATGGGGATTCGGGTTTCCAGTGATTAATATGTAAATCCTAGAACTTCTTTCAAGTCACAAGGGGACATCTCAGCGCAGACAATGCATTAAAGGCATGGGGTTAGAGTCTGTATCTCAGCTTTGAGTCAGACAGGATCTATTCCAAAGTAGGAATTTATAAAATGTCACATGGACTGACTGCCCAGCGATTCTGTGCTTTTTTGATCAGAATAGAATGTATCTGCAAATGTAAATTCATCCCATAGACATATACATATATCTATATATATGTGTGGGTGTGTGTATGGACTATAACCTGGTGCTGTGTGATTTTTAACTCTGTCCACCCCAGTCCAACACCAGCATCTCCATCGTTCATGAGGAAGGATAAGGAGCACAATAGATACACAATGGCAACGTCATCATCATCTGCATAGTATCCGCCCAGGGCCAACACAGACCCCGCCCCTCACACAGGCCCCCCCCGCGCTCCGCCCCTTTACACAGGCCGCGCCCCTCACCCTGCGCTCCGCCCCTTTACACAGACCCCGCCCCTCACCCTGCGCTCCGCCCCTTTACACAGACCCCGCCCCTCACCCTGCGCTCCGCCCCTTTACACAGACACCGCCCCTTAACACAGACCCCGCCCTCCACCTGCGCCCCGCCCCTTAACACAGACCCCGCCCCTCCACCTGCGCTCCGCCCCTTAACACAGACCCCGCCCCTCTACCTGCGCTCCGCCCCTTAACAGACTCCGCCCCTCCACCTGCGCTCCACCCCTTAACACAGACCCCGCCCCTCCACCTGCGCGCCGGCCCTCACTCTGTGCCCGCCCCTTAACACAGGCCACGCCCCTCGCCCTGCGCCCCGCCCATCAATCCAGACCCCACCCCTCATCCCACACACCAGGCCCCCAGCTCAGACCCCGCCCATAACGCACAGAGCCACGCCCCCTCCCCAGGTTGTGCCCTGCCCCCAGGCCCGGCCCGGCCCGGCCCTCTGCGCCTGCAGCGTGCCGCGGCTCCCGATTCGCCCCGGGATCGGAAGCAGGTCGCCGCTGCCGCCGGTGGGACTATCGTGATGAGTGCGTCCCCTTCCTGCACTGCCGCGGATACTCCCATCACCTTCCCCTCACCTCACCTCCTTTCCGGGGCTGAGCGACTCCGCCTCGCTTCCCCTTCGGCTTCTTACCCGCCGGGGCCCGCGCCGCCAGCTTCAACCGACCTTGCGCCATGGCGACCAGTTACTGCGGCATTGTGGGATAGTGAGGGACGTGGGATAGTGAGGGGCACGGGATAGAGCATTGTGGGATAGTGAGGGGCACGGGACAGAGCATTGTGGGATAGTGAGGGGCACGGGACAGAGCATTGTGGGATAGCGAGGGGCACGGGACAGAGCATTGTGGGATAGCGAGGGGCACGGGACAGAGCATTGTGGGATAGTGAGGGGCACGGGATAGAGCATTGTGGGATAGTGAGGGGCAGTACCCACAGGGAGGGCCTCAGCCAGGACCTTGGGTTCATGTCACATTACAGGTGATCACCATTGCACTACACACATACTCCCACATGCACCCCCTCACAGACTTAAGACACTCTGCACTCACTACACACACATACACTTTCTCATACTCACAACCCCCACCCCAGACAGACACACACACACACAGACAAAGACCCACATACACACATATATTGTGTGGGGTGAATTTGTACTTGCAGGGTTACATTGCACTTTGTGCAAAAACTGTACACATTCATGTCGAACTCTGAGCTCAAAAAACTGCATGAATTTATGTAAAACACATCTCACTTTTTAGATTAGAATCAATCTAAACATCAGGTCATAGACAGAGAACACAGGGGGCTAACACCTTCAATATATTGTCTAGCTATCACCATTGTTAACAGCTAACCCGAGAATGCAACTTTAAAAAGAAGAGTTTTGTGATTTACACATGAAAGAAGTGAAACTATCACTGTATTCTAACAGATGAAAGGCTTAACAGACAATCAATGATTCAATGTATAATTTCAGTTACATCACACTGCAAATTTTTGCTATAAATTCTGTGTTAGGATTGAGCCCTCCACAATCACCTGATGAAGGAGCGTCGCTCCGAAAGCTAGTGCTTCCAATTAAACCTGTTGGACTATAACCTGGTGTTGTGTGATTTTTAACTTTGTACACCCCAGTCCAACACCGGCATCTCCAAATCAGGAAAGGGATAGAGCATTGTGGAATAGTGAGGGGAAAAGGATAGAGCATTGTGGGATACAGGAGGCCAATATGAACGACATTATGGGATATTGAGGGGCAATAAGTAGCAGCATTATGGGATAGTGAGGGGCAATGGAGAGGGAGCATTGGGATAGTGAGGTGCATTGTGGGGGACAATGGATGGGGGCATTGTAGGATAATGAGGGGCAAGGGATGGGGCATTGTGCAATAGTGAAGGGAAATGGATAGGGCATTGTGGGATAGTGAGGGGCAGTGGAAACAGAAACTGGAGTAGGCCATTCAGCCCCTGAGTGCAGATGCTGGAGATTAGAGTCAAGATCAGTGTGGAAAAGCACAGCAGGTCAGGCAGCATCCAATGAGCGGGAAAATCGATGATTCAGGCAAAAGCCCTTCATTCAGCCCCTGAGCCTCCTGATGAAGGGCTTATGCCCGAAACGTCGAATTTCCTGTTCCTTGGATGCTGCCTAACCTGCTGTGCTTTAACCAGCAACACATTTTCAGCTATCATTCCACGAGACCATCCCTTAAACTGTTTGCTTAACAGGATGTATCAATCTCAGTTTTAGATTCAGTATCCAGTGCCATTTATGGAAGAGAGTTCCATTATTTGTATACAGAAACTTTTTAACATCTCTCTCTTGAATGGTCTGACCCCTATTTGTAGGATTCTCAACAAACAGAAATAGTTTATATCTATCTATCCTGTCTTTTCCCCTTAATAAACCCAGCTATGGTAACTTCTGCAAGACATGCCAGATCACCGACATGTATATGATCATCACATGTGGGGACACCACCCACCACATACACGGCAGGTACTCATGTGACTCGGCCAATGTTGTCTACCTCATATGCTGCATGGTATTATTAGTGAGATCAAGCAGATACTATGATAACAGATGAATGGTCACCGCACAGTTGGGTACACTTCAGCCTCCAATCTTTGGGTAAGTGTCCTCCAAAGGGGGATTCGAGAAACACAACACAGGATCGCATGAGCAGAAACCAGTAGCCAAGTTGTGTACCCCTGAACATGGTCTCAAACATGTTCTTTGGTTCATGTCGTGCTGTGATCCCACCATCTGTATCTGTAAAATCTTCCTTACAGTCCTGTTTTGACACCATAATTTGTCATGATCTCTCCGTCTCAATTAATTTGTACAGTTTTGGATTACTTGTTACATCAGTCACATTCTCGGCATGAAACTCTTATACCAAATATGTAATTCTAGTCATTTGTTTTGTCTCCCGCAGCTGTTTATTTTCAATTTTTTGTGATTATCTTTCTGCATCAATTAATCAGATTAAACGTCACCCCTCCACTTCTTATTCAGCTGTTGACACTTTACTCACACTGTCTGTCTTAATCACCTGTTTATTTGGCCTGTCAACACTCTACTCACACCATTTGTATGAACTTTGGATCTCTCCGCTTATAAAATCTGTGTCCGGGTGCTCTCGACACCTCACCTGACGAAGGAGCAGCGCTCCGAAAGCTTGTGACTTTGAATAAACCTGTTGAGCTATAACCTGGTGTTGTCATGTGACTTCTGACCTTGTCCACTCCAGTCCAACACCGGCAACCCCACATCATGTTAAGAGCAGGGACGACGTGGAAACCCTCCCTGGCATGAGAAGTGACGGTAGTGAATTGTGCAAGTGTATTTGAGCGATGGCTGGACAAGGAGACGAGGGAGAACGGAACAGAGGTTCATTTAGAACACAGAACAGTACAGGCCCTTCGGCCCACCATGTCTGTACTGACCATTATGCCATACTAAACCAATCCCATCTCTCTGCGAATTTTTTCTATTCCTTGCCTGTCTGTCTAAATACCTCTTAAACATTGCTATCCTATCTGCTTCTCTCACCTCCCCCCAGCAGCACATTCCAAGCATCTACCTTGCCTTGCGTTAAAAAAAAATTGCCTCGCACATCTCTTTTATACCTCCCCAACCCCCCTCACCTTAAACCTGTGCCCCCTTGTATTTTCACCCTGGGAGACACTCCGACCATCCATCCTATCTGTACCTCCTTATTTTATACAGTTCGTGACCCTCCCATCACGGTCTCCAAAGAGAAACAACCAAAGTTTGTCAATACAGGCAATATCCCGGTAAAGTTCTTTCGTATCCTCTCTAAAGCGTTTAGATAGATTTAAATGAGGGACGATAGAGGAGAGGCTTGGCTGCAGGGTCAACAGGACCAGATTCTGTTTGTGACGCCATCTTAACATCATGGAAATAAGCAGGGACATCGATGCACGCAAGATGATGCCAAATCAGTTTAAACCAGCATCCAGTTTATTGTTAAGGACAGACAGGAAAGAAAAGAGAAGATTTGAGATAAATCTTGAGATCACGGTCAGGTTTAGGAGAATCTCTACAGATTGGAGATTCGGCCCATCAAGTCCACACTGACCCTCGGAGTAGCAGCCTGTCCTTCTACTCTATCCCCGTAAACCTGCATTTCCTATAGCTAATCCACTGAACCTACACATCCTTGGACACTATGGGGCAATTTAGCCAATCCACCTGACCTGCATATCTTTGGACTATGGGGCGGAACCGAAGCACCCAGAGGAAACCCACGCAGACACGGGGACAATGTGCAAACTGCACCCAGACAGTCGCCAGCGGGCGGAATCGAACCCAGTTCCCTGGTGCTGTGAGGCAGCAGTACTAACCTGCTGAGCCACCGATGTGGGGCAACACAGTGGCTGGATGTTGACGATTTCCAAATACAGGGAACATAAGGAAAATCAAGTGATGATCAAACATTCAGCAAAAGTGAGGAAGGCTTCCGATGGTTAAAAAAAAAACCCTGAAATGTGAGCAGCAAAAGGGGTCGGGGGTAGGAAGGGGCGAAGAGGAAGTGTACAGTCAGCAAGTGTGGCTCATGTCCCAGCCTGCATTTTGTCAGCCAGTGCTTTCCGAAGTTCTTTGGGATCGTGAACCCCAAACTCCGTGATGATTCCCGCTGTGATGAGGCTGTGAGGCGTAATGTCAAACGCGGGGTTCCACACGCCGATGCCTGCAGATGACAGAAAGTAGTCCCTTTTGAATGAAAACGGTTTTTCCTTATGACTCCCTTGGTGCCTTGACACAGTTCTATCACTGTCACGATGTCAGCTTTGATTCAGTTGGTTCAGCAGTCTTCCGTTAGATGGATGAATCATAGAATCCCTATTGTGTGGAAACAGGCCATTTGGCCCAATGAATCCACAACAATCCTTTGAAGAATATCCCCCCCAGACTTATTCCCCTACCCCATTATCCCTGACTAATGCACCTAACCTACACATCCCTGAACACTATAGGGCAATTTCACATGGCCAATTCATCTAAACCTGAATATCTTTGGATTGTGGGAGGAAACTGGAGCACCCAGAGGAAACTCACACAGACACAGAGAGAATGTGCAAACTCCACACAGACAGTCACCCAAGGTCAGAATCAAACTGGGGTCCCTGACACCGTGAGGCAGCTGTGCTAACCACTGAGCCACCATGCCGCCCTACACTGCCTGGAATGGGAAGGCGGTGACAATTGGATTGGATTGTCATTGGATTGGAGACCCAGGCTAATGCTGGAAGGACATGGCTTCAAATCCTACCACCTTCACTGTTGGAATTTGAACTCAATGCATAAATCCAAGCATATAAAGCTAGCCACTAGTAATGGTAACATATTGAAACCCCATCTGGTTTTAGATTGATAGAGTCTTGATGTCACGAGGAATTAAGGGCTACGAGGAGAACGCTGGTAAGTGGAGTTGAAATGCCCATCAGCCATGATTGAATGACGGAGTGGACTCGATGGGTCGAATGGCCTTACTCCCACTCCTATGTCTTATGGTCTTATGAATGTTTCCTCTGTATGGACTTGTTGGGCCAAATGGCCTGTTTCCATACCGTAGGGATTCTATGATTCCGTCCACTGATAAGATATAGGATGCTGAGCTGCATGGTGTGAAGACAACAATTTCTCCATCAACATCAGCAAAATGAGGGAGCTGGGCATCGACTTCAGGATGCCAGGTGGGCAGCATGCTCCTGTGGTGGGAGATGGTCGAGAGCATCAGATTCCTGGGAGTGACTATCACCAACAATCTATTCCGGTCCACCCACATGGATGCTGCAGTCGAGTGTGTGGTGCTGGAAAAGCACAGCCGGTCAGGCAGTGTCC
Organism: Hemiscyllium ocellatum; assembly: GCF_020745735.1. Classification (NCBI taxonomy): domain Eukaryota; kingdom Metazoa; phylum Chordata; class Chondrichthyes; order Orectolobiformes; family Hemiscylliidae; genus Hemiscyllium; species Hemiscyllium ocellatum. The sequence goes on along the minus strand of NC_083445.1, from coordinate 11,556,313 downwards.
GAGGAGCAGGAGAGTCGATGTTTCAGGCATCAGCCTTCATCAGCCCATTCCTGATGAAGGGCTTATGCCCGAAACATCGATTCTCCTGCTCCTCAGATGCTGCAGTACTTTTCCAGCACCACACTCTCCACTCTGGTCTCCAGCATCTGCAGTCCTCTCTTTCTCCACATTGAAAGCACACCAACATCTTTACTCCCTCAGGAGGCTAAGGAAATTCAGCAGGTCCACCAAGGACTCTTAACGATTTTTATTGACGCACCACAGAAAGCATCCTATCCAGACGCATCGCGGCTTGGGACAGCAGTGCCCTGCCCAGGACCATGAGAAACTACAGAGAGTTGTGAACGCAGCCCAGTCTATCCCACAAACCAACCTTCCATCCGCTGACTCTGTCTACACTCTCCACTGCCTCGGGAAAGCAGCCAACATCATCAAAGAGGAGAAAGTGAGGTCTGCAGATGCTGGAGTATCAGAGCTGAAAATGTGTTGCTGGAAAAGCGCAACAGGTCAGGCGGCATCCAAGGAACAGGAAATTCGACGTTTTGGGCATAAGCCTGATGAAGGGTTTATGCCCGAAACGTCGAATTTCCTGTTCCTTGGATGCTGCCTGACCTGTTGCGCTTTTCCAGCAACACATTTTCAGCTCTCAACATCATCAAAGACCCCTCCCACCCCAGTTATACCCTCTTCCACTGTCTACCATTGGGCAGATAATAAAAAATGTTTGAAAACACCCGATTCAAGAACAGTGTCTTCCCCGCTGTTATCAGAGATATGAACTGACCTCTCATATATTTTCCCTGCACCTTCTCTGTAACACTGTACAGGTAGCCCCTGGCTTTTCCCAAGTTCGCTTTACTCCACTTCACTTTTACGAAAGACCTACATTAGTACCTGCTTTCGCTAACCAGAAGAAAGCCGAAAAGGATTTTCACTTTTACAAGAAACGGCAAAATCTTTCCCGTGTAAATGAACACGTCTTCACTCTATGCCATTTCAGCTTACAAAAGGTTTCATAGGAACATCCCACCTTTGGATAGCGGGGAATACCTGTATTCTGCGTTCTGTTCTATTACCCTGACGTACCTCTGTAAGGGATGATTCACCTGAACAGCACGCAGCACAATACTGTTCACTGTATTGTGGTACAATGTGACAAGAATAAACCAAACCCCTCAGAGTGAAGAGGACTGACCTGCAACTGCTTCTTACCTGGCGCAGCGATGCGGGTCCCATTGAAGTCCGTCAGCTCTTCACCAGGCCGTTCCTCGACGACGATCTGCTCCCCGCTGTCCAGCGTCAGGTCACATGATGTGCTCGGGGCTGCCACGTAGAAAGGGATGCGGTGGTGCAGAGCGGCAATGGCCACCTGGTAGGTCCCGATCTTGTTGGCTGTATCTCCGTTGGCCACCACCCGATCGGCTCCCACCACCACAGCTGCGTGCACGCACAAAGTCAGCCGGTTAGTCGCCCGAGCGGTGAGACCCTCCCCCCCCACCCCCGCGCCCTGCATCCGTGGAAATGCTCAAGTCAAACCGGAACCGGCCTGATGGCCGTCACCTTCCCCCACACAGAGCCACCAATCAGACCCATACCCCCACACAGAGCGGCCAATCAGATGCATACCCCCATACAGAGCCACCAATCAGACACCGCTCACACAGAGCCGCCAATCAGACGCATTCCCCACACAGAGCCGCCAATCAGACCCATACCCCCACACAGAGCCGCCAATCAGATCCACACCCCCACACAGAGCAGCCAATCAGACCCATACCACCCACACAGAGCCGCCAATCAGATCCATACCCCCACACAGAGCAGCCAATCAGACCCATACCACCCACACACAGCCGCCAATCAGACCCATACCACCCACACAGAGCAGCCAATCAGATCCATACCCCACACAGAGCAGCCAATCAGACCCATACCACCCACACACAGCCGCCAATCAGACCCATACCACCCACACAGAGCAGCCAATCAGATCCATACCCCACACAGAGCAGCCAATCAGACCCATACCACCCACACAGAGCAGCCAATCAGATCCATACCACCCACACAGAGCCACCAATCAGACCCATACCACTCACATAGAGCTGCCAATCAGATCCATA